>NC_133657.1:84653344-85011467 GCF_009905375.1 Apium graveolens
TGGAATGCCCTCCCTATGAAGCTCTTTACGGACGCAAATGTCGATCCCCGGTATATTGGGACGAAGTCGGAGAACGTAAGATACTTAGACCCGAGTTGGTACAACAGACCAAGGAAGTTGTTAAGGTTATTCAAAAAAGGCTAATTGCAGCACAAGATCGTCAAAGGAAATATGCAGACCAATCTAGAAAGGATATGGAATTCAAAGACACAGATCTAGTGTTATTAAAAGTGTCACCATGGAAAGGATTGTCAAGATTTGGATAGAAAGGAAAGCTGAGTCCTAGATACGTTGGACCTTTTGAAATTCTAAAACATGTCGGCAAGGTAGCTTACGAATTGGCGTTACCCCCACACATGGAGAATATTCATAATGTTTTTCATGTATCAATGCTTAAGAAATATAATCTAGATTCTAAGCATGTAATTGAGTATGAGCCAGAACTTCAGGCAGATTTATCATATGTAGAGAATCCGATAAAGATTCTAGAAAAGAGAGAAAAGATATTGAGGAATAAAGTTGTAAAGTTAGTAAAAGTATTGTGGAGAAACCCAAAGGTTGAAGAGTTAACCTGGGAACTAGAAAGTGATATGCGAGAAAAATACCCTCACTTGTTTACTTAGGAGATTCCGAGGACAGAATCCTTTTGGGGGGATGTAATATCCGGGATATCGCGTGTAATTATTTGATCAATAAATTATTTTTATGTAATTATTATGTGAATTTTGATGAATTATCTATTGATTGATAATAATATTTAGATGTATATATATGATAAAATGTGAGTGTGTTAATTTTATTATGCCCAGAATAAAATATAGATAATTAAGGAATTTTTCTGGTAATTTTTGGGGAATCGCCCAACCTCAACCGTTTTTACGTTTTTACAACCCGAAACTCTTCCGAAAACTCCTTCCTAACCTAATATGATCGTTCCGGACATTTTTCATGTTTTGACCTTTTCGATCCGGATTACAGTTTGACCCGTGCGCGGCCCGGCGCAAGATTTTTGATACGATAATCATTTCGGTGAATGAACAAAACCCGTATTCTCGAAAGACTGGATAATATTACATTGTTTTCGTATAAAGTGTTTTATAAAAAGCCCGGTTAGGATAATTATCCAATACAGGTATTAAATCGGATCATTTTTTTTGCAGTTACTTAGTGGCTAAGTAACTAATTTAATGATCCAAAATGACCCAGAACGAACCAATATTCCGTAAATATAAATAGCATATTTCTTATTTCATTTTATTCGTTTATTCATTTACAACCAGTAAAAATACAGTAAATACAGAGAAAAATCCTAAAAATTGATACGTTTCTGAGAATCAAACGCATGAACGAGGACGTTACTGAACTCCGATTCAATCGTACAATATATCAAAACGAAGCTCTCGAAATATAGAATCATAATCAATCATCAAATCAAACCCAGAAACATCAGGTAATCTTCTGTTTAATTGTTTTAATTCGAATTAATTATGGATTAAAATATGAACTTTTGTTCCTGATGTTTTTTATATGATTTGATGGCATAATCGTGTAGATTATTTCTTCCTGGTCAATTTGGTATATTATATCTTAAATTTGGAGTTCAATAACATGGTTAAATTTGAGTTTGATCTTCGAATTAATAAAATTAGGGTTTGAATGTTTGAATGTTCTAAATTTGATTTGGGATTTTTTAATTTGATTGATTCTGGGCGGATTTGGAGGTTATAGGAATGTAGATCCTGAAGTTTTAAGTTGATTTATGTAATCATATGCGTTTTTGGATGCCTGAATCGTTACCGCCGGAAAACCTTCGAACTCGCCGACGTTAATCGCGAGTTCGTCGGAAACGACGTTCCAGGGATGGTGAACTTAAACTGGGGTCATATCTAAGATGCTGCAGTGCTATGAAATGATTAACATCACGAAGGATAGCCAAGAAATCACGAAAGAACACGAATTTAGCTCGACAAATTTTATCCCGGTGGCCGTGTTCTGGGGAAGGGGCGGCGGGTCAGGCCTGTTCTTCGCGACCCGGTTCCTGACCCGTCCGTGACCCGGTTTTGATTCTCTGCACTTCAGTTTCAACTTCTAAAAAGTGTTTTTGGTTTATTTTGTTTTAAAATTCTATTTTTATTTCTAAAAATTCATTTTAAATTCTAAAAATCTATATTTAATTCTGAAAAATTATTTTTATCTCTAGAATAAATCTTAATTATTTAATTAATTAATTTTAGTTGATAATTAATTATTTAATTAGTCAATTAATTTAAATATTAATTGATTAATTAATTTAATTAGTTATTAATTAATTTAATTGATTATTTAATTGGATTTAATTATTTAAAATTGATTTAAAAATCTCGAAAAATAGTTTCGAGCTTTAAAATATTATTTTAAATTATTTTCAAGGCCCGATAATTATGATAAAATTATTTTAAGGCCAGATGCGGGTGTTCGAACCCTATTTTTAATTATAAAATAATTCGGAGTCCCGTTTAAATTCCGAAAAATGTTCAAAAATTCGTAATAAATACCTGGAACATCCTTTTAACCCCGAATCCTCTTTGAATAATTATTTTAATTAAATATCTTACGTGCTACGTGTTTTATGTGATCTGATTGATGCATAATATGATTATACGTGTATTGTTTGACTGTTTTATTCATAACTCTCAATCCGTACGTCGGATTTGGGTGAAACGAAGGGTAGTTAGAAGTTAGTAACGAATAGAATGTGATGAGACGTAGTATTTATAAGTGCATGTGATATTTAACAGAGGAAGCGAGGCGTAGAAAGGAAAACAGGTAGTCAGTGAGTGGGAGTCAATTGATAAGTGCTAGTAAGGTGAAAGCGAATCGATAAGGCAAGTGTTTCTTTTCCTCTTGATTATATTGCAAGTACTTCTGAACCTTTTTAAGATATATTGTAAATATTTTTGAATTGTTTCATAATATGTCACTATTATTCAAAATAACTCATGGTTTATACTGCAAGCACTTTGAACTATTTAACCTTGATTCTTATTGATCTTGAGCCATAAGCCTTATTCTTCATAAACCATTGATTGTTGAATTCCCAGATACGAGCCATACACATACGATACTACTCCATAAATACATATCTACCACATACTGATTCTGATATTGAGTTTCCTAACATACCAACCCTTATTCCTTGTTTATCAGAAGACCAATTCTTGAAACCCTTGAACCCTTGGTCTTCTACTTTCTGAACCTTTCCTTGATTGAAAGCCAATCTTTTCGAATTTCCTGTTATGCCTTCCTGGTGTTATGAATCACCCTATGCTTTCAGATAAATGTTATTTATGATTCAACTTATTGATTTATATTGGTTATCACATCGAATTATTTTAGAATTAGATGGTTTTATAAATGTGGACCAGATTCGTGGTCAGACCAGATTCCTGGTCATAATAGGCCAATGCGTGCCTTGGATCCAGTATATAGTGCAAAGCTGGGAGCCTTGCTTGGGGTTAGTGCGTGACTGATCAGCAGTCTAACCTTCGTTTTTAAATGAAAATGAATATCCAATTCTAATCATTATTTATCAGCAAACTTGATTCCTTATATCATATCAATTGATCATTGTTAATATCAGTTACTGTCTTTGTGACTTGCTGAGCTAGTTAGCTCACTCTTGTAAAACTGTTTATATTCTTTTCTAGTGAAAAAGGAAACTGATGGTAGCGAGGATCCCCAGACAAGTGTGCGAGCTAGGTATCCAGGTTGAATTGGAATAGACTAGCTGATAAGTGACATTTTATACCACTTAGAACGTCTTAAAATAGCTTAAATTGGTGTCTTGAAATCAAGTATTTTGTGTATTTGATGCGTTTTTCTAGTGTTTGTGCATTTCAGGGTAATAGTTGCATTTCGGAGGAGTAATCATCAAGAATAAGCCTTGGCATGTGTTCAGCATTGCGAGAGGAAAGAAAGGGACTATTATATAAGTAGATTCAGAGACGTTTTCACAAGGGGGGATCTTGGTATTAAGCAAGGAGCGAAGGAGATAAGGAAGAAGACTGTTTTAGCACACCGCAACGAAGAGGAAACATATTTTCTTGTGATTCTTTATTTCGTTGTAACGTTGGATGCTAGTTTTCTTGCTTTGAACCTATTTACTCTTGTGACGTACTCTGGTTTAATATAATTAGTTTAGTTATTATTCTCTTGTGTTTATTTATCATGTTTTCATATGAACCCATGATGACGATAAGTGCTATCATAGGCTAATCGTGATCACGGGGTCGTAACAGATTTAGAACTTGCCATGCTAGTATAGGTTCATGTATGATGTTGCATGATTAGTGGGTAACTCTAACCGTTTTATTCGCCCTGTGTAATCAAAATGAATAACTTGTGCTTAAAATCATTATGTTGTCAATTTCTGTAGACATATAGGGACTCAACATAATTGATGCCTATTCAACTTCTATCTTAATTGTGGATGTTTGGTAGAATGGTATTAGTACAATGAAAGTTGGCTTTTATCAGTTTCGTGTTATTTGATTAATATCATCACTGTTGCATGCTAAGGTTAATAACAATAACTATTGAAGGAAGTAGTAATGCAGTTGTGATCTCATGAGTGTTTTAATATTGTTAATTCGAAGTATTAATTAAGTGGTTAATTTTAGTAGTTAATTGTAGTTAATATTTAGTCAACAATTCTAAGTGTTAGTGTCTTAACATTGAGAAGTAATCATACATTGGTGAGTGAGTTTAATTGAACAATAATTAGTCTGAGTCTCTGTGAGAACGAACTAGAAGTATTCTATATTACTTGCGAACGCGTATACTTGCGTGTATTATTTGTCACGCCCCCAACTTAAACAGCAAATTAAATATAGCTATTACAAAATTTTAAAAGAGATAACACAACCAAATCCAAGATCTTACAGTTTAGGGTTTGGAACAGCCCAACACTACCAACTATTACATCTGATTTTGAATACCGAGTCCTCACACAAACTACTATCACTTATTCTACCTGAGCTCGAACATAAGCATCAGTATCACAGGTCTTACGGGCAGTCTGCTTGAATCAAACCGTAGCTGCTAGCTGTAATATCAGGGTAAAGCAAGGAGTGAGCCAAATGCTCAACAAGTGCTAACAGTATGACACAAAACATAAATCGAGATATACATTAAAGAATGACAATGGAAAGACATAACCAATGGTAACGAGAGATAAAACTGTGTGAGATGGCATCATTTTGCTTGTATCAAAACAATTTTAAAATCATGTCTTAATCAAAATCATTTTATGACGCTACGAATTACAGCCGGTGATCAGCCGCGAAGTAATCCCGAACCTCGTTGGGTTCTAAAATATTAATGGGAATCCCTAGGCAACTTTTAAGCCTAATATAAGTGTGGAAAGGACTCGCGTCTCAGTCCAGATCCACCATTCAAAAAAAACATTTATCCCCCTTTGGGACTGAAAAACCCACATTTTATTTATTTCAAAAACTGATGTCGAATTATGACAAAATCTCTTTTTACAGTAAACATCTTTATCAAGGGATTATAGATCAACTCGAAACACGGGGAAATGGTGCTAACTCTCAGAGCCATGAATCACAAAACTAAACTCTATTAGGGTAACTGAATGGTTTTCATGTATCAAAGTTTGGACAAGGGAATTTAGTGAGGCTATTGGATATCATGAAAGGAAGTGCCAAATTGGGCTTAAAGCAATGGTTTCTCATCAAGGTTCAAGTGCTGGATCATCAAGAATGTAAGCTTCATGAATACTAAGGGTGTTAAGGTATGAAGAAATGATTTTTAGCTCAGGATATATCAGAATTGTCAAGCTTTAGGATAAGAAAGAGGGTATCAATCAATGAGGAATCACGTTGGTAAGTATCTGACTATCAGAGTTCAAGGTATGGTTCTATAGGGGTTCAAGTTTCAGGGTGAGATATTAATACTTAGGAATCATTAGCATGTTAATCAAGAGGATCAATCAAGTATTATAACAACTCTTTATTTTATCATGGCATTCAACTATCATGAAAAGACTTTTGAACTACTTGCAATACGTACTCGAGGGTTCATGGCATCTCTATATAATTCAAAGATAAACATAAGATACGCTTGATTTAATATCAAATGACACAGGATAGTTGTAGCAATGTATGAACTATTAGCAGTATATACGAAGGTCAAGATGAATCACTTGCCTTGAGAAAGGCTGGTCTGGTCTGACTGGTAGGAGCAACTGGAGCTTCACTCGACCTTTATGGCAAGTTTTCCCTCGTCTCGAGATCCTACATAATAATAATAATCCTCATTATAATATATTCTTACCATCTTAACCTATTTACAACTTGAAATTAAACACGGATGGCACTTAGGCCTATACGCACTTAATTTTATATTCACTTTTTAAATTGCAAAAGTACACACATAGCCACATATTCACATATCATATATTAACACCAAATAACACCATATATACCATAATGCAACACTAGGCTTCGATGATCTCGACTCACCACTTAAGTCACTTGGTCGCTAAACTAGACAAGGTCTTTAATTTTGGCTTCCTAACTCGATGTGCCTTTCCTAAATTATCCAAAACCTATTTACCCTCACTTGTGCCTTTAGCTCTACTGACCTTATACCATCTTACAACTATGGTGGTTGACCTAATACTCACTTCTAAGTGTTTTAAAACTATGTGATAAGTGAAAATGCTCACTGGTGCAAATTTCAGAATGACAACTATAGTTTCTAGAGTGAATTAGACACTCTTAAACTACAAGTTTTCCTTTAAAACTTTTACACAAGACTCTCCTGACCTAAGGGCATCTCACAAACTTGATGTGGCTCAAGGGCCTGGCTTGGGCCTTCTTGGGCCTAAGCTAAAAGTCCAAGGTTCCCCTGTTTTTCTGGGCAGAAAACGCCCTGACTTGAATTAACTTGTGACACATGGTTCTAACTCATATCCTATGAACTATGGTTGGAACAACTTCTCTGACACTTTCTCTAACTAAGACCCAATAGGGCTTAATGAGGGCCTACCCATGACATGGTCAAATCTTCCTATTTCTAAGTTGCAACAAAATTGTCCCCTGCTGGACAGATTTTGTTATTCTACTTGTGCACCTAACCAAAAGACATGCAAACCTCCAACCAACTCCTAAAACCTTTTACATACTCCCAATAATAACTTCTGATATCTTGGGCCTCAAAGTGCACATCAATGACATGGTCAAAACTCACTCTAAACCTCAGGGTACTAAACTGATTTTCTGCAGAAACTATAACTCTCATTTCTCCAAGGTTTTGACTTGACAAACTCAACTAACAACAACTCAATACTTAAAACAAGACTTATACATGGTATTCTACTGAATTAACTCCCTTATTCTCAAAATAACCTTGGGTGAGATCATCCTTACCTAAGGTACAATTATGGCAAAACAAAAAAAATCACATTTCTCAACTCACCAATCATTAAGTTTTTGAAACCACAAGATATGCATTTTATAAAAGATAACCACGAATTATTATCATGCAACAAGAAGCATAAATCAATATTAACATATTATTTCTACTGAAATTAAGGTTCACTAACAAAATCTTTCCAAATGATCAAAATCTTATAACATTCTAAGAGAAATCCACATGCATGCATGTCCTCGGGTTTTGCAAACCAAAACAACACATTTTCTACATATGTTCTATCATAAAATTGACATGAAAGCCTAGCATAAGCTATACTTAGATGATCACTTAGCATGCAAGGAGTTTTATCAAATTTTCACCACAAAATTCAAGTCATTATCACATAAACATGCAAAATTTGAGCAAAACAACAAGAATGATCTCAAGGACCATTCATTCGGCTCCCATATGGTCATGGCCAAATGAAATGGATGGGAATGGCCATTTAATCATCAAGAGTTTCCTTCTCAAGACTTGGCACTTATCCATTCCTTGTAGTCCTCTCAAAAACAACCCTAAACTCACAAGAATCAAGGTTGTATTTTGAGTTTCACTAAAACTTTTACATGCAACCTTTAAACTTAAACTTTCTACTCAAAACTCTTTGAAATATGAGTGATCATGGTATGAGAAGTAACATTTACTTGTGTAAAGAGTGGAAGCTTGGTTGAGGATTGAAGAAAAAAAATGGGGAGGGGGTGGTTCTCGGCTAAACCCGAGAGTGAGAGAGGAGAGCCGAGAGGAGGGAGAAGGGAGGGAGGAGAGAGTGAGGTGTGGGTGGAGTATGAGAATGATCATGACATTTGCTTATTTTTATGGTATTTGATTTGACAAAATTTGAGTGGAAAGGAGAATTGACAAGTCTATCCCTCCACTTATACTTGGTGCATTTTGCATGCAAGGGTAAAGAAGGAAATTGGCTAGAGAAATAAGAGTTAGTGGGGTTGGAATTGTTCTCTTTGTCCTTGAAAAGAATGAGAGGGTGGTTTGCATGCAAGGGCTTTCTTATAATTTGCTAAATATGACAACTAAAATTTATAATGATTTATTTTTATAAAATAAAATACAAGTTCAAAAATTATAAAATTTATACCATAAAATAACTTGGATTTTTAGAGACTTTATAAAATCATTTTCAAAATTTGTGAACAAAATACCTTTTAAAAGAAAATTTTTCCAAGGCTTAGAATATTCCTTATAAATCAAAAATAAAGAAATTAAATAAACTCTTGCTTTGAAAAATCATATACTACATAAAGCAAATTTATAATGCAGAAATTTTCACTCACACAAACGTACAATCATTGAATATATTTTCATTCGGCTTTAATATTATACCAAATCCATAAATAATATTACATGAAGATACCGGTCGTAACATCCTCTCCCCCTTAAGGGATTCTGTCCCCAGAATCTAAGAGAACAGATGAGGATACCGGGAACGCATATCAGACTCTAACTCCCAAGTCGATTCTCGACCTTAGGGTTCCTCCAAAGCACTTTCACTATCTTTACCGACTTATTCCTAAGACTCTTTACTTGCCAGTCGAGTATTTTAACCGGTTGCTCCATAAATGACAGGTCTGCCTAAATTTCTACAGGTTCATATTCTATCACATGGCTAGCGTCAGGATTGTACTTCTTAAGCAACGACACATGGAACACATTATGCACATACTGATACTGAGGTGGTAAGGCCAACTCGTAGGCCACCTTTCCTACTTGACTCAAAATCTCAAAAGGACCTATGTATCTAGGTGCTAACTTCCCTTTCTTGCCAAATCTCATCAACCCTTTTCTAGGTGACACCTTCAGCAACACAGCTTCGCCAATTTGGAATTGAACATCCTTACGCGCTGGATCTGCATACTTCCTCTGTCTATCTTGAGCAGCAAGCAACCTTTTCTGAATTAACTTAACCGAGTCATGCAACTGTTGTACCAATTCCGAGCCAAGAATTCTTCCTTCTCCTACTTCATCCCAACTTGTCGGTGATCTACATTTTCGCCCGTACAAAGCTTCGTATGGTGGCATGCCGATACTGGAATGATAGATGTTGTTATAAGAGAATTCAATCAACGGCAAGTGGTCGTCCCAACTTCCTGCAAAATCGATTGCACAACTGTGCAACATGTCTTCAATTGTTTGAATTATCCTTTCACTCTGGCCATCAGTCTGCGGGTGGTATGCCGTGCTCATATTCAACATCGTGCCAAGACATTCCTGAAACTGCTTCCAGAATCTCGAGTTAAATCGGGGATCTCTGTCTGAAACTATTGATACGGGTACTCCATGCCTTAGTACGATTTCGCGCACATACAGATGAACCAACTTGTCCAGTGACGACTTCTCATTTATTGGAAGGAAATGCACCGACTTCGTAAGACGATCAATTATAACCCATATTGTGTCATGTCCGGATTTCGTTCACGGTAGTCCTACTATAAAGTCCATAGCGATATTTTCCCATTTCCATTCTGGAATCTTCAGGGGCTGAATTAATCCGCTTGGTCATTGATGTTCTGCCTTTACTTTCTGACAAGTATAACACTTCGCAACCCATTCTGCCACGTCTCGCTTCATATTTGGCCACCAAAAGTTTTTCTTTAAGTCTCGATACATCTTGGTGCTTCCCCGGGTGGATTGAAAATTTTGAATTGTGGGCTTCATGGAGGATCTCATTCTTTAATTCAAGTACATGAGGAATCCATATTCTGGATGAAAACCTTAGTATCCCTTGCTCATCCCTTTGAGTATTAATCTCCTCTCCAGATAACTGATTCTTCTCTTTCTCCATTACTTCTTCTTGACACTTCTTTATCCTTTCCACTAGTATTGGCTGAAAGGTCATTGCACGACAAACTTCCTCGACTTTTCCATAAGCACAAAGTTCCAATTCCAATCTTTCAATTTCTTTAGATAACTCTTTTGATGTTATCATCATATTCAGTCTCTCCTTCCTACTCAGAGCATCGGCCACTACATTCGCCTTTCCCGGATGGTAATTTATCGAACAGTCATAGTCCTTGATCAATTCCAGCCATCTCCTCTGCCTCATATTGAGCTCTTTCTGAGTAAAAATGTACTTTAAACTCTTGTGATCCGTGTAGATTTCACACTTCTCTCCGTAGAGGTTATGTCTCCAAATCTTAAGTGCGAACACTATGGCGGCTAGTTCCAAGTCATGCGTCGGGTACTTTAACTCATGCGGTTTCAACTGTCTTGACGCATATGCGATCACTTTACTGTGTTGCATCAACACACAACCCAAACCCTTATGTGAAGCATCGCTGAATAATACAAAGTTCCCTTGATCATCTGAAAGTACCAACACTGGAGCTGTTACCAACTTCTGCTTCAAATCTTGAAAGCTATCTTCACATTCTGCACTCCATTCAAACTTTTGATTCTTTCTGGTTAACTTGGTCAATGGTGTGGCGATCTTCGAGAAATTCTTGACGAATCTTCTATAGTATCCGGCCAATCCTAGAAAACTTCGCACTTCCGTAGGAGTCTTTGGCCTCTCCTAACTCATAACTGCCTCAATCTTTGCCGGATCCACTTTAACTCCCTCATTTCCAATGACATGCCCCAAAAATAGAACTTCCTTTAACCAAAACTCACATTTGGTAAACTTGGCATACAACTTCTCTTGTCGGAGTATCTCCAATGCTATCCAGAGGTGCTGCTTATGTTCTTCTTCCGACTTAGAATAAATAAGGATGTCATCAATAAATACCATGACAAATTTGTCCAAATACTTCTTAAATACCCGATTCATCAGATCCATAAATGCGGCCGGAGCGTTGGTCAATCCAAACGGCATTACTAGGAATTCATAATGCCCGTATCTGGTCCTGAATGCGGTCTTGGAAACATCTTCTTCTTTGATCTTTAATTGATGGTATCCCGATCTCAAATCAATCTTTGAAAAGCATTTTGCTCCCTTCAACTGATTAAAAAGGTCATCTATCCTTGGTAGCGGGTAGCGGTTCTTGATCGTCACCTTATTCAACTCCCGGTAATCTATGCATAGACGCATACTCCCATCTTTCTTTTTTACAAACAGAACAGGTGCTCCCCATGGCGACGTACTTGGCCGTATCACTCCCTTATCCAACAATTCTTGTAGCTGGCTCGCCAACTCTTTCATTTCTGCTGGTGCCATCCTATATGGGGCATTTGAAACTGGTTCCGTTCCTGGAGCAAGATTGATCTCGAACTCGATTTATCGATCTGGTGGTAAGCCTGGTAGTTTGTCGGGAAACACATCCGGGAACTCGTTAACTACAGGGATATCTTCCATGCTGGGGCTGCCTTTTTCCGAATCCACTACATAAGCTAGGAACGACTCACAACCTTTTCTAAGTAGCTTCTTAGCCTGAACAATTGTAAAAAATAGTTGCTCTTGCCTCTGCCCCTTAAATACTACCTTCTCTCCACTCTTCATCTTTAAATACACTCTTTTGGTCTTACAATTAATCTGAGCGCTATTCTCTCCTAACCAATCCATTCCTATAATTATATCAAACTCTCCCAACTTGAAGAGTATCAAGTCGGCTGAAAACTTATACCCCGAAATATCAATCTCACACTTTGGACAAAATTGATTCACAGGTGTCTTCTCTTGGTTCGCAATTACCACATTTACTACCTCACTCATAATCATTTTCTCACATTGAAGCTTATCAACAAAAGATTCTGATATGAAAGATCTTGTTGCTCCCGAATCAATCAATACTTTAGCTTTGACATTATTGAGTAAAAGTGTACCTGCTATCACTTCCGAATTCTGTACAGCATCCTTCATCTTTAAATCAAATGTCCTTGCTGTTGCTTGCGGGGTTGGTGCGGGTGGTGGAGGTAATGCCAATACCTCGGCTGGCACGCTTGCACTGGTACTTGCCACATTCATCAGAGCTTTGACTGGTCCGGTTGCCTTGCACTCCCTAGCTATGTGTCCAGTCTTCCCACACTTGTAGCACGTAACTCCTGGCTTCGGCATCTTGCACTCATTCGCCAAATGTCCCTTCTGATTGCACCTGTAGTATGTCATGCTCAGCTTATTACACACTCTGGGGTGCCTTCTTCCGCAGTGCTTGCATTCTGGCCTCTGGAACCTGTTTTCTCCAACTTGCCCTTGGCTTGCCTGATTGTTCCCTTTTGATTCTTGCCTTTTACCCAAATTTCCTTTCTTTTGAAAATTTCCGCCCTTCTGGAAACCAATCCTCTTTACATTCCGATCTTGTGAACTTCCTGCTTCAGACTTATCTCCATAAAATGGAACCTTCCTTTTCTTATTATCCCTCTCTTTCCTTGACTGCATCCCATTATTCTCAATCAAAGCAGCTTTCTGTACTACTCCCGCATAAGTTTCAAGCTCAAACATAGCCACCCTATCTCTGATCCAAGGCTCCAATCCTTGCTGAAATTTCTTTGCTTTTTCTTCCTCAGTGCTGGTATACTTTGTCACAAATCTTGACAACTCAGTGAACTTCTTCTCATACTCCAATATCGTCATGTTCCCTTGCTTCAACTCAAGAAATTTTAGCTCCATCTGATTCTGCATGTACTTAGGGTAATACTTGTCCAGAAATAACTTCTTAAATCTCTCCCAAGAAACCTGTTGAGTGACTTTCATAGCTTTTACTGATTCCCACCAATAGATGACTTCTCCCTTCAAGAAGTAAGTAGCATATGGTGCCTTCTGATCATCTTCTAACTGTACCAACTCAAAAGCCCTTTCCATCTCCTTGATTCATGTGTTAGCTATCACTGGATCAGTGGTATCATGAAATACAGGTGGATTCACATTCTGAAAAGCCTTGAAAGTGACAATTTGTCTAGGTGGTACTGGTGGTTCAGGTGGTTGGTGTGGCTCACGGTTATCTTGGTTTTCAATTCATTGTTGAAGAGTTAGTTGTTGTTGAGCTATAGCATTGGTTTGCTGTTGCAAAGTTTCCAGTAATCGAAGAATGTTTGGGTCTGTGGTGGATGTGGTTGTTGGGTTCTTCTTTTTGGGAGGCATGATTCTGAAATAAGAGTTGTGTCAAAACAGATATGAATGATAAAATGATTCGAGGGTATCGCATGGCATTCTCATTTACATATGGGGTCAAGTTTCCAAATTAAGCAGATATGATGATAAAAACGTAAAATAACAGTTGAGAGCAAATGAAACAATAGCACATAATTATTGAAATTTTAAAGGTCACAATACATAGGATTGGGACAAAGTCTGATTCTAGGAATAACAGGCTTATTTAAAGGAAACAACGGAAACAACTGGGGATTCCATAGAGTCTGATAGTACAATAACATGAAAGGTAAATGGAAAGAACTAAGGCTCCACTCCATCTGAACGGGGCTTGGTAGTCTTTTCCTCTCGAAGCGTCTTCACAATGCTCTGGAGCTCATCTGCCACCATCTGAATGACATACTGGCTGGTACGGTCCCGGTGCGCTGGCATCTCCTCAAGCTTAGTGTTGACGTACTGAACCAAGGTCTCAAGTCTCGCAGTCATCTGCTCCTTGGGCTTCCCTTCGTAGTTTCGGCTGTCCGGATACACGTTCTTCAGTCGGTCTATCAGTCGGTCGTACTTGCCCTGAAGCATGTCGAACTCGCGCCTCAACTCAGCATACACGGAGAAAGCAAATAGTGTCGTCAGACCCAGAGGATGATGAGGAATGCACCATTTTCTGACAACCAATAAGAGGAGTATTAATAATAATTTACTTAACCTACTCTCTCGCATATTATCTATAACCTACACACATATCCTATAACCTATTTGGGCTGTCCAGGGACTCTAAACCGTAGCTCTGATACCAAAACATGTCACGCCCCCAACTTAAACAGCAAATTAAATATAGCTATTACAAAATTTTAAAAGAGATAACACAACCAAATCCAAGATCTTACAGTTTAGGGTTTGGAACAGCCCAACACTACCAACTATTACATCTGATTTTAAATACCGAGTCCTCACACAAACTACTATCACTTATTCTACCTGAGCTCGAACATAAGCATCAGCATCACAGGTCTTACGGGCAGTCTGCTTGAATCTAACCATAGCTGCTAGCTGTAATATCAGGGTAAAGCAAGGAGTGAGCCAAATGCTCAACAAGTGCTAACAGTACGACACAAAACATAAATCGAGATATACATTAAAGAATGACAATGGAAAGATATAACCAATGGTAACGAGAGATAAAACTGTGTGAGATGGCATCATTTTGCTTGTATTAAAACAATTTTAAAATCATGTCTTAATCAAAATCATTTTATGACGCTACAGATTACAGCCGGTGATCAGCCGCGAAGTAATCCCGAACCTCGCTGGGTTCTAAAATATTAATGGGAATCCCTAGGCAACTTTTAAACCTAATATAAGTGTGGAAAGGACTCGCGTCTTAGTCCAGATCCACCATTCAAAGAAAACATTTATCCCTTTGGGACTGAAAAACCCACATTTTATTTATTTCAAAAACTGATGCCGAATTATGACAAAATCTCTTTTTACAGTAAACATCTTTATCAAGGGATTATAGATCAACTCGAAACACGGGGAAATGATGCTAACTCTCAGAGCCATGAATCACAAAACTAAACTCTATTAGGGTAACTAAATGGTTTTCATGTATCAAAGTTTGGACAAGGGAATTTAGTGAGGCTATTGCATATCATGAAAGGAAGTGCCAAATTGGGCTTAAAGCAATGGTTTCTCATCAAGGTTCAAGTGCTGGATCATCAAGAATGTAAGCTTCATGAATACTAAGGGTGTTAAGGTATGAAGAAATGATTTTTAGCTCAGGATATATCAGAATTGTCAAGCTTTAGGATAAGAAAGAGGGTATCAATCAATGAGGAATCACGTTGGTAAGTATCTGACTATCAGAGTTCAAGGTATGGTTCTATAGGGGTTCAAGTTTCAGGGTGAGATATTAATACTTAGGAATCATTAGCATGTTAATCAAGAGGATCAATCAAGTATTATAACAACTCTTTATTTTATCATGGCATTCAATTATCATGAAAAGACTTTTGAACTACTTGAAATACGTACTCGAGGGTTCATGGCATCTCTATATAATTCAAAAATAAACATAAGATACGCTTGATTTAATATCAAATGACACAGGATAGTTGTAGCAATGTGTGAACTATTAGCAGTAAATACGAAGGTCAAGATAAATCACTTGCCTTGAGAAAGGCTGGTCTGGTCTGACTGGTAGGAGCAACTGGAGCTTCACTCGACCTTTATGGCAAGTTTTCCCTCGTCTCGAGATCCTACATAATAATAATAATCCTCATTATAATATATTTTTACCATCTTAACCTATTTACAACTTGAAATTAAACACGGATGGCACTTAGGCCTATACGCACTTAATTTTATATTCACTTTTAAATTACAAAAGTACACACATAGCCACATATTCACATATCATATATTAACACCAAATAACACCATATATACCATAATGCAACACTAGGCTTGGATGATCTCGACTCACCACTTAAGTCACTTGTTCGCTAAACTAGACAAGGTCTTCTAATTTTGGCTTCCTAACTCGATGTGCCTTTCCTAAATTGTCCAAAATCTATTGACCCTCACTTGTGCCTTTAGCTCTACTGACCTTATACCATCTTACAACTATGGTGGTCGACCTAATACTCACTTCTAAGTGTTCTAAAACTATGTGATAAGTGAAAACGCTCACTGGTGCAAATTTCAGAATGACAACTATAGTTTCTTGAGTGCATTAGACACTCTTAAACTATAATTTTTCCTTCAAAACTTTTACACAAGACTCTCCTGACCTAAGGGCATCTCACAAACTTGATGTGGCTCAAGGGCCTGGCTTGGGCCTTCTTGGGCCTAAGCTAAAAGTCCAAGGTTCCCCTGTTTTTCTGGGCAGAAAACGCCCTGACTTGAATTAACTTGTGACACATGGTTCTAACTCATATCCTATGAACTATGGTTGGAAAAACTTTTCTGACACTCCCTCTAACTAAGGCCCAATAGGGCCTAACGAGGGCCTACCCATGACATGGTCAAATCTTCCTATTTCTAAGTTGCAACAAAACTGTCCCCTGCTGGACAGATTTTATTATTCTACTTGTGCACCTAACCAAAAGACATGCAAATCTCCAACCAACTCCTAAAACCTTTTATATACTCCCAATACTAACTTCTGGTAGCTTGGGCCTCAAAGTGCACATCAATGACATGGTCAAAACTCACTCTAAACCTCAGGGTACTAAACTGATTTTCTGCAGAAACTATAACTCTCATTTCTCCAAGGTTTTGACTTGACAAACTCAACTAACAACAACTCAATACTTAAACCAAGACTTATACATGGTATTCTACTGAATTAACTCCCTTATTCTCAAAATAACCTTGGGTGAGATCATCCTTACCTAAGGTACAATTATGGCAAAACAAAAAAAATCACATTTCTCAACTCACCAATCATTAAGTTTTTGAAATCACAAGATATGCATTTTATAAAAGATAACCACGAATTATTACCATGCAACAAGAAGCATAAATCAATATTAACACATTATTCCTACTGAAATTAAGGCTCACTAACAAAATCTTTCCAAATGATCAAAATCTTATAACATTCTAAGAGAAATCCACATGCATGCATGTCCTCGGGTTTTGCAAACCAAAACAACACATTTTCTACATATGTTCTATCATAAAATTGACATGCAAGCCTAGCATAAGCTATACCTAGATGATCACTTAGCATGCAAGGAGTTTTATCAAATTTTCACCACAAAATTCAAGTCATTATCACATAAACATGCAAAATTTGAGCAAAACAACAAGAATGATATCAAGGACCATTCATTCGGCTCCCATATGGTCATGGCCGAATGAAATGGATGGGAATGGCCATTTAATTATCAAGAGTTTCCTTCTCAAGACTTGGCACTTATCCATTCCTTGTAGTCCTCTCAAAAACAACCCTAAACTCACAAGAATCAAGGTTGTATTTTGAGTTTCACTAAAACTTTTACATGCAACCTTTAAACTTAAAATTTCTACTCAAAACTCTTTGAAATATGAGTGATCATGGTATGGGAAGTAACATTTACTTGTGTAAAGAGTGGAAGCTTGGTTGAGGATTGAAGAAAAAAATGGGGAGGGGGTGGTTCTCGGCTAAACCCGAGAGTGAGAGAGGAGAGCCGAGAGGAGGGAGAAGGGAGGGAGGAGAGAGTGAGGTGTGGGTGGAGTATGAGAATGATCATGACATTTGCTTGTTTTTATGGTATTTGATTTGACAAAATTTGAGTGGAAAGGAGAATTGACAAGTCTATCCCTCCACTTATACTTGGTGCATTTTGCATGCAAGGGTAAAGAAGGAAATTGGCTAGAGAAATAAGAGTTAGTGGGGTTGGAATTGTCCTCTTTATCCTTGAAAAGAATGAGAGGGTGGTTTGCATGCAAGGGCTTTCTTGTAATTTTCTAAATATGATAACTAAAATTTATAATGATTTATTTTTATAAAATAAAATACAAGTTCAAAAATTATAAAATTTATACCATAAAATAACTTGGATTTTTAGAGACTTTATAAAATCATTTTCAAAATTTGTGAACAAAATACCTTTTAAAAGAAAAAATTTCCAAGACTTAGAATATTCCTTATAAATCAAAAATAAAGAAATTAAATAAACTCTTGCTTTGAAAAAATCATATACTACATAAAGCAAATTTATAATGCAGAAATTTTCACTCACACAAACGTACAATCATTGAATATATTTTCATTCGGCTTTAATATTATACCAAATCCATAAATAATATTACACGAAGATACCGGTCGTAACATTATTAGCGCGTGTTTTTGCCCTAACAAGTTTTTGGCGCCGCTGCAGGGGACTCGGTGTATTTGTTTAGTTTATGTACTTACCATCATTGGTCGTTAGGACTCAGTGATTAAGACGTATTTGTTACTTATTGTTTCTGGTTGTGTTTCAGGTACTTTTGCGAGCGTTTATGCAAACTTGTTCTCGTACTCGTAAGAGAACTTTAGATACAGCTGAGGAGACAAACGAAGTTCTTGATATTCCGGAGAAGATAGATTTTGAAGATTCGCATTCAGGAAGTGAGCAGAAAGAACCAGTAATCATGGGTGATCGTATTGTTCAGGCAGATCCAGCTCTTATGGACTTTTCTCGGCCTAAAATTGATGACATTCAGTCAAGCATTCTTCATCCGGCTATTCAAGCTAACACCTTTGAAATCAAGCCGGGCACTATTCAGATGGTGCAGAATTCTGTTTCTTTTGGAGGAGCTGCGACTGAAGACCCCAACATGCACATAAGGAATTTTGTCGAGATCTGCAGTACTTTCAAGTATAATGGCGTGACTGATGAGGCTATCAAGCTGAGGCTTTTCCCATTCTCACTGAGGGATAAAGCTAAGGACTGGTTACATTCTGAACCAGCTGGGTCCATCACTACTTGGCAAGATCTCGCGCAAAAGTTTCTGGTGAAGTTTTATCCAATGGCAAAGACTGCTGCTATGCGGAGTGCTCTTTCTCAGTTTGCGCAACAACCTACAGAATCTATGTGCGAAGCTTGGGAACGCTACAAGGAAATGTTGAGAAAGTGTCCACATCATGGAATGCCCGATTGGATGATGATCACTGGTTTCTATAATGGTTTGGGGGCCCAATCTCGGCCCATGCTCGATGCAGCAGCTGGAGGCGCCTTGTGGGCCAAAAGCTATACTGAGGCTTATAATCTTATTGAGACTATGGCTGCAAATGAGCATCAAAACCCAACTCAAAGGATGATGCCTGGGAAGGTAGCAGGTATTCTGGAAGTCGATGCAGCCACCGCTATTGCAGCGTAGCTCCAAGCGCTGTCTGTGAAGGTTGATTCTCTAGCTACATATGGAGTCAATCAAATAGCTATGGTCTATGAGCTTTGTGCAGGTTCTCATGCTACGGATCAGTGTTCTCTCGTCAATGAATCTGTTCAGTATGTGAACAATTATCAGCGACAACAGTAGCCTGTGCCAGCTACTTATCATCCTAACAATAAAAAATTATCCAAATTTCAGCTAGGGTAATAATCAGAATGCTATTCAGCCACCATATCAGCAAGGTGTGAGTAAACAGTTCAATCCATCTGGATTCCAGCAACCACAGCAGTATGCTCAAAGGCAATCATATCTTCAACAGGGAAGTGCAGCTGCACCTACTAGTGCTGATTTTGAGGAACTTAAGCTGTTATGCAAGAGTCAGGCAGTTTCTATCAAGACCTTGGAAAATCAAATCGGTCAAATAGCCAATGCAGTGCTCAATCGTCAACCTGGAACACTTCCCAGTGACACGGAAGTACGATGCAGGAAGGAAGCTAAAGAGCAAGTCAAGGCTATTACCTTAAGGTCTGGGAAAGTTGCTGATGCTGAAAAGGCAAAAGAAGGAGAAACTGAAGTTAGAGATGAAGAAGCTAAGTAAAAAGAGAAAGCGGCAGAACCAAGGAAGACTACTGTTGAACACACTCTGCCTGAGGGTAATACAGGGGAGAAACAACTCTATCCTCCACCACCTTTCCCTAAGAGATTGCAACAATAAAAGCAGGATAAGCAGTTCGGTAAGTTTCTGAAGGTGTTCAAGAAACTTCACATCAATATACCTTTCGATGAGGCTCTGAAGCAAATGCCTAGTTATGCGAAGTTTATGAAGAGTATTCTTTGAAGGAAGGTGAAACTGGATGACCTTGAGACCGTTGCTCTAATGGAAGAATGCAGCGCTGTGCTGCAACAAAAGTTACCTCCAAAGCTTAAAGATCCAGGTAGCTTCACCATTCCTTGCACCATTGGCAAATTGTCATTTGACAAGTACCTTTGTGATTTGGGAGCAAGTATCAATCTGATGCCGTTGTCGATCTTTAAAAAGTTGGATTTGCCTGATCCAAAACCCACCTACATGTCTCTACAATTGGCTGATCGTTCTATTAGTTACCCAAGGGGCATAGTGGAGGATGTGCTAGTCAAGGTGGATAAGCTCTTCTTTCCTGCAGACTTTGTCATTCTGGATTTCGAGGAAGATAAGAAGATTCCCATAATCTTGGGAAGACCTTTCTTGGCTACTGGCCGTACCTTGATAGATGTGCAGAAAGGTGAACTTACTATGCGGGTGCAGGATCAGGATGTGACCTTCAATGTATTCAAAGCAATGAAATTCCCTACAGAAGATGAGGAGTGCTTAAAAGTGGATGTGATTGATTCTGCGGTTACTTCAGAACTCGATCATATGCTAATGTCTGATGCATTAGAAAAGGCCTTAGTGGGGGATTTTGACAGTGATGATGAAGATGGCAACGAGCAATTAGAATATTTGAATACTTCTCCCTGGAGGCGAAAGCTGGATATGCCATTTGAATCTCTTGGTACTTCTGACCTCAAGAATGCTGAAGGAAAGCTCAAACCATCAATTGAGGAAGCACCTACCTTGGAGCTCAGACCATTACCTGAACACTTGAGGTATACTTTTTTAGGTGATGCATCTACTTTACCTGTTATTATTGCATCTGACCTTTCAGGTAGTGAGGAAGACAAGCTCTTAAGGATTTTGAGAGAATTCAAATCAGCTATTGGATGGACCATAAAAGACATCAAATGGATCAGCCCTTCATATTGTATGTATAAGATTTTGCTAGAGGAGTGTAGTAAGCCAACTGTCGAGCAGCAGCGCAGACTTAATCCTATCATGAAGGAGGTGGTGAAGAAAGAAATTCTGAAATGGCTGGATGCAGGCATCATTTATCCTATTTCTGACAGTTCTTGGGTGAGCCCCGTACAATGTGTGCCTAAGAAGGGAGGTATCATTGTGGTAGCAAATGAGAAGAATGAGCTCATCCCCACTCGAACAGTTACAGGATGGAGAGTATGCATGGATTACCGAAAGTTGAACAAGGCCACGAGAAAGGATCACTTCCCTCTTCCATTTATTGATCAGATGCTTGACAGGTTGGCTGGTCATGAGTATTATTATCTTCTGGATGGCTATTCAGGGTATAATCAGATTTGTATTGCACCAGAGGATCAAGAAAAGACTACCTTCACTTGTCCATTTGGCACGTTTGCTTTTTGCAGAGTTTCGTTTGGGTTATGTGGCACACCGGCCACTTTTCAGAGATGTATGATGGGTATATTCTCTGACATGATTGGGAATAATGTTGAGGTGTTCATGGATGACTTCTCCGTCTTTGGACATTCGTATGATGAATGTTTGAATAATCTTCGAGCCGTGCTCAAAAGGTGTGTGGAAACTAATTTGGTGCTCAATTGGGAGAAATGTCATTTTATGGTGCGTGAAGGCATTATTCTTGGGCATAAGGTCTCTAGCAAGGGTCTTGAGGTGGATAAAGCCAAGGTGGGAGTCATTGAAAATCTTCCACCGCCTATTTCTGTGAAAGGAATCCGTAGTTTTCTTGGTCATGCGGGTTTTTATCGGCGGTTCATCAAGGACTTTTCAAAGATATCTAAGCCGTTGTGCAACTTACTTGAGAAAGATGTATCTTTCAAATTTGATGATGAATGTTTGACGGCATTCGAGACTCTGAAGAAGAGTTTAATCACTGCGCCAGTTATTACATCACCGGATTGGACAGAGCCTTTTGAGATGATGTGTGATGCAAGTGATTATGCGGTAGGTGCAGTTCTTGGGCAGCGCAAGAATAATCTCTTTCATGTGGTCTACTATGCTAGTAAGACCTTAAATGGGTCCCAAATGAACTACACCACTATGGAGAAGGAGCTCTTGGCTATAGTCTTTGGTTTCGAGAAATTTTGATCCTATCTGTTGGGGACAAAAGTGACAGTATTCACTGATCATGCGGCCATTCGCTATTTGGTTTCCAAGAAGGATTCAAAGCCGAGACTCATTCGTCGGGTGCTCTTACTTCAGGAATTTGAGTTAGAGATCAAGGATCGAAAAGGTACTGGGAATCAAGTAGCTGACCATCTCTCTAGATTGGAGAATCCCGAGTCTACTTCACAGTATAAGACATTGATCAACGAATCTTTTCCGGATGAGCAGTTGTTCACAGTTCAGGAGGAAGAGCCATGGTTTGCAGATATTGTAAACTATCTTGTCAGCAATATAATGCCTCCTAATTTGACCTCAGCTCAAAAGAAGAAGTTTCTGCATGAGGTGAAGTGGTATATGTGGGATGAACCATATTTGTTTAGACATGGAGCTGACCAGATCATCAGGAGATGTATCCCGTTCTGTGAGACGGAAGGGATAATACGAGACTGCCACTCCACAGTTTATGGTGGACACTATGGTGGTGAGAAGACGGCAGCTCATATTCTGCAAGCAGGTTTTTTCTGGCCTACTTTGTTTAAGGATGCTCATCAGTTTGTTTTAAGGTGTGATCGTTACCAAAGAGTGGGAAATTTGACGAGAAAGGATGAGATGTCGTTAAATGTGATGCTTGAAGTCGAGGTTTTTGATGTTTGGGGAATCGATTTCATGGGGCCTTTTGTCTCGTCCTGCAATAATCAGTACATCTTGCTGGCAGTCGATTATGTCTCAAAATGGGTAGAAGTCAAAGCTCTACCGACAAATGATGCAAAGGCAGTGTTGAATTTTCTTCATAAGCAGATTTTCACAAGGTTTGGAACGCCTCGGGTAATCATAAGTGATGAAGGGTCGCATTTCTGCAACCGTAAGTTCACTTCTATGATGCAGCGTTATAATGTGAATCACCGAGTTGCTACTGCCTATCATCCGCAAACAAATGGTCAAGCGGAAGTGTCTAACAGAGAGATCAAGCGCATTCTAGAGAAGGTTGTTTGTCCGTCAAGGAAGGATTGGTCTTTAAAGCTCGATGAAGCTGTTTGGGCTTACAGAACAGCATACAAAACTCCACTTGGTATGTCCCCGTTTCAACTGGTGTATGGTAAGGGATGTCATTTACCTGCGGAGCTGGAGCATAAGGCCTATTGGGCATTGAAAAAGTTGAACCTGGATTTAGATGCAGCTGGTAAGAAGAGAATGTTTCAGCTTAATGAACTTGATGAATTTCGACTCCAAGCGTACGAGAATAACAAAATGTACAAGGAAAAGGTGAAAAAGTGGCACGATAGGAAGCTACATCCTAAGTTATTCGTGCCGGGGCAACAAGTTCTCTTATTCAACTCTCATCTCTGACTTTTTCCTGGAAAGTTGAAATCAAGGTGGTCTGGGCCTTTTATTGTCAAAACTGTGTTTCCACATGGAGCGGTGGAGATTTTTGAGAATGATCCGGACCAAGCATTCAAGGTTAATGGTCAGCGTTTGAAGCACTACTATGGGGACATGGCAAACCGAGAAGTGGTTAGTGCCGTTTTATTGTCAACTTGAGGAAGGTACGCAAGGTCAAGCTAATGACGAAAAAGAAGCGATGCGTGGGAGGCAACCCATGATTTGTTGTTACAGGAACCCTTAGAAGTTAATAACCTATCCAAAACCACAAAAAAAATCAGAAAAACCGTGCTCAAAATTTTTTTTTCCAGAGACCCCCTGAGCGCCCGCTCAGCTCTGCTGAGCGACCGTTTAACAAGCTGAGCGCCCACTCAGCTTTGCTGAGCGACCGCTCAGGGGTCGACTGTGAGAATTTTTTTTAAGTTCAATAAAAATCCAAAAAAATCAGAAAATCAAAAAAAATAAATTACAGCCCCATTACCCACGATTTCTTTTCCCATTACCCCATGATTTTATCCCTCAAACCCACTCCTAATCTAATTTTAACCTAATCCATACCCTATATATACATACACCTATCCCATACATCTCTCACACACTTTCTACACTCAAACTCTCTCCCAAACACAAAAACACTATTCTCAAGCACTTTTATTCAGATTCAATGGCACCCAAGAGAGCAAGGACTATTGATAGCAGCAGCACAGTCCCTACTGCTGATTTATCGAGGGGTACTGCTGCGAGGCCTCGGTTGAATGACAGAGCTGCGGAGGAGGAGTACACTAGGCTTTTGGGGAAGCCGATTCTGAAGGAGAGGGGGTTTTTACCATCGGGGAGGGATGGTGAGTTGCTACCGATGATTGCTGAGAAGGGGTGGATAGCTTTCTGTGAGTCACCTAAAGCAGTACCGATGAGCATGGTTCGCGAGTTCTATGCGAACGCGAAGGCCGAGAAGAATGGGTTTTCTGTGGTCCGAGGGCTGACGGTTGATTATCACCCAGCGGCGATTCGCCGTGTGATTGGGCAGCGAGAGAGGAAGCCCGAGGAGGAGAACTAGAATGAGAAGACTGCTGAGGATTTCGACTTGGATTTGATTTGTGCTACTCTCTGTAGGCCGGGCACAGTTTGGACCTTCAAGACAGGAACTAATGAGTATCGTCACTTTCCGGCGATCGCTATGAACAGGTATGCCCGTGCATGGAATGCATTTATTTGTGCTAATATTCTGCCTTCTTCGCATGCACATGAGGTCACAGTTGAGAGAACACAGTTGTTGTGGGGAATTCTGAATGAGGAGTACTATGTGGACCTTGGTGAGTTCATCTACCAAGGGATTCTGAAGTTTTTGAGGGGAGCTAAGCACATGAACATCCCTTATGCATCCACGGTCACGAAGCTTTGCCGAGCAGTGGGAGTGAACTGGCCGTCTCATGAGCAGTTGCAGTTGCCGGCCGCTCCGATTGATTCTGGGACTCTGAATGGGATGCAGGAGTGGACCGGTGGTGAGCCCGAGGAGCATGGGCTGGGTTATCGTCTTCCATGAGGGCGTCCAGCACGAGGTGCTACTATGGCTAGACCTAGGCATGATGAGGCTGGTTCTTCGAGAGCTCAGGAGGGTGTTGGGATGGCAGATACCCAGTATAGGAGGCTGTCACGGCAGATGGATGCCATGTACGAGACACAGAGCAGGTTTGCTCAGGAGCTCACCCTTGCGTTAGGGACTGCTTTTCGGGGCCTTGGAGCTGACATCCAGTGGCCAGTTTTTAGCGAGGACTCTGCATACCCGCCGCCTGATACTCCACCCACTGAGGGTGATGATGATGATGACTCCGAGTAGGTATACCCTGTGTTCCTTTCTACTACCTTCACTGGGGACAGTGAAGATTTTAAGTTTGGGGGTGGTAGTTAAGGAATATTTTGTGTGTGTGTCATATAGCTGCATATTCATGATAGTTTAGTTCATATAGTTGCATAATTTTTGCCATATAGTTTTTTATATATATAGCTTTATTTGTTTATCATATCATATAGCTCATGCATATGCCATGATCCCTTTTGCGATGATTTATCGACTAATTTGTGATGTTGATGCGAGTGTAGTGATGGCATTAAAGTGATGTTGAGTCGTGTAGGTTGATATGCATGCTAGAAGCACTTGTATTTTCACTAAGTCTTAGAGAATGCTTAAGGACTAGATTGTTGTTATGATCTGATTATTTTCGAGGTTAATCTAATCATTATGCTTAGAATTTGATAGTAGGTTCTTAGTGATAAAGGCATGAAAAAGAAAAAAATGGAGTAAAAAAAAAGGAATTTGTTGCTAATTGTGGCTAGGCGTCAATTGGCTAGTAGCCGGCTCGTAGGTTTCTGCGAGTAGTCTAGGGTTGAGCAAGATGGAGCGAAACGCACTTGCTCAGAAATTTTGAAAAAAAAGAAGTATGTATTTATGCATAATTGATCACGAGTGGGCTCTTTGGTATTCGAGTTATTAAGTTCTTAGGGGACTTTGTGCCTAGTGACCTAAGGCTTTTAGAGTCTGGGATCTGCTAACCTAACGCTCGCTACATGGATACCATTGTATAAGTCTTTTGTGGACCTCACTCATTGCACGGTCAAATAAGCATTGCTGTTATGAATAAAAGCATGATTCCGTAATAAGCTCCAGAATTCTTGTAGTGTTATAAATCACTTTGTGCCTAGAATTTTTAGTCTTTGTATAATCATGTGATTGCCTTGATGATAGTTGAGTCATAATAATTGATTTAGTTCCGAACCATATCTGTTAAGCATCTGCACACACCACATTTCTGGCTGTATGTTAGTTGACATGATTTGATTGATCTTTAGTCGCCTAATTGCATTTGTTGAGATCTTGTAAGTTGGTTGGTTTGTTCGTAGTAAGGGGGATCGCTGCATTTCATATAGATTGCATTCATGCATGTTTTGATCTATTTTTGAGTCTGTGACGCTTGAGGACAAGCATCGATTTAAGTTTGGGGGTGTGATAAGTGGCATTTTATACCACTTAGAACGTCTTAAAATAGCTTAAATTGGTGTCTCGAAATCAAGTATTTTGTGTATTTGATGCGTTTTTCTAGTGTTTATGCATTTCAGGGTAATAGTTGCATTTCGGAGGAGTAATCATCAAGAATAAGCCTTGGCATGTGTTCAGCATTGCGAAAGGAAAGAAAGGGGCAGATTACAGCGAAAAAACGGAGCAAACTCAGGAATTTTCCAGTAGGGTCCTGAGCGCCCGCTCAGCTATGCTGAGCAGCCGCGCAGAAAGCTGAGCGCCCGCTCAGCTATGCTGAGCGGCCGCGCAGGGTCGGGAAAAATAATAATCTATTTTAGACTTCTACTTCTGTTTGGCTTCCAACTTCTATGTAATCTGAGTTTTATGGGACTATTATATAACTAGATTCAGAGACGTTTTCACAAGGGGGGATCTTGGTATTAAGCAAGGAGCGAAGGAGATAAGGAAGAAGACAGTTTTAGCACACCGCAACGAAGAGGAAACATATTTTCTTGTGATTCTTTATTTCGTTGTAACGTTGGATGCTAGTTTTCTTGCTTTGAACCTATTTACTCTTGTGACGTACTCTGGTTTAATATAATTAGTTTAGTTATTATTCTCTTGTGTTTATTTATCATGTTTTTATATGAACCCATGATGACGATAAGTGCTATCATGGGCTAATCGTGATCATGGGGTCGTAACGGATTTACTATGGAATTCTTTAGTTAGTTGTTTAATACCTTAGTGTGTGATGATTATATGATATCTAGTATTGGTTGTGCGTATTTGTCTTATGTGCGTCGCGAACATATAAGATAGGGTGTTAATCTCTTGTGAAGCGATGGTGGATCTCGAGATTTAGAACTTGCCATGCTAGCATAGGTTCATGTATGATGTTGCATGATTAGTGGGTAACTCTAACCGTTTTATTCGCCCTGTGTAATCAAAAGGAATAACTTGTGCTTAAATCATTATGTTGTCAATTTCTGTAGACATATAGGGACTCAACATAATTGATGCCTATTCAACTTCTATCTTAATTGTGGATGTTTGGTAGAATGGTATTAGTACAATGAAAGTTGGTTTTTATCAGTTTAGTGTTATTCGATTAATATCATCACTGTTGCATGCTAAGGGTAATAACAATAACTATTGAAGGAAGTAGTAATGAAGTTGTGATCTCATGAGTGTTTTAATATTGTAAATTCGAAGTATTAATTAAGTGGTTAATTTTAGTAGTTAATTGTAGTTAATATTTAGTCAACAACTCTAAGTGTTAGTGTCTTAACATTGAGAAGTAATCATACATTGGTGAGTGAGTTTAATTGAACAATAATTAGTCCGAGTCTCTGTGGGAACGAACTAGAAGTATTCTATATTACTTGCGAATGCGTATACTTGCGTGTATTATTAGCGCGTGTTTTCGCCCTAACACTAGCAGAGGATGTTTTGCTTGGTTGTGATTATAGTTTGTAATAAAGTTGAAACTTCCAATGTAAGATAAATAAACTGGGTTTTGGTACGTTTGTGTAATAAATAATATTGTGGCTTGTGGACATACTTTAAACTGTTTCGATTCGTGGATTATGGTAAGTAGGGTCATTGTATACCTATATATTATTATATTCATAACAGGTTTAATATGGTGTGTATTGAGGGCCCCAAACTTCTGACCCGGGTTTGGAGGGCGTTACATCATTCATGGTCTTGAAGTTTAGATGGGATAGCTTCTTGTTCCATAGCCAACTTTTATCTTGACTTGCTTTACTGAGAAGACAAGTGACATATTCTGCATTAGATGAGTTAAAGTCAACTAGATACACATTTCCTCTTCTCACACCAGTGAGAACCACTTTGTTGCTTCTTTTGTTTGTCGCAACACAGGCTTCTGAGTTGAAGGTTACTGAATTGCCCTTATCACAAAGCTGAGTGATACTCAACAAATTATGCTTGAGACCATCCACTAGGGTAACCTCCTTAATAATGACATTGTCTTTTGAAATCAAGCCATATCCCACAGTATAACCCTTGCTTTCATCTCCAAAGGTAATACTTGGGCTAGCTCTCTCCTTGAATTCTGTGAGCAGGGTAGAATCTCTAGTCATGTGCCTTGAACAACCACTATCCAGGTACCAAAGATTCTTTCTATTTCCCTGCACACATCAAAACCAAATCAAGTTAATTTTGGTACCCAAGTTTCCTTGGGTCCTTCCTTGTTAGCTTTCTTCTTTGGTTTATTAAGTTTGATCTCATTTGACTTGGGAGTTTCTGATTCATCCTTAGTCATTTGAGTTGGACCTTTGAAACCAGTCATTAAAACAGAATTATCATGCACACTTTGATTAACAGGGAAAGGCATGCTATTTGCAAACATGTTATTCCAGTAAGGCATGCTAAATGGCATTTGAGGCATACTAAATGCAGTATAATAAGGATTAGGTGCAAATGGCATATTAGAAAATTGTGCATTCATATTCTGAGAAGACATAGCATTCATAGGCATAGAAGGTATGGCAGTCATGTTGAGAAAAAAAAAGGGTACAGACATAGGAGTAGGCATGGCAATTTTGCAATTAACAGAAAAGTGACTAACACTACCACAATTAACACAGATTTTTCTTGGAGCATATTTATCAGGTGTGTAGTTGTTATGTTTCTTAATCTCTACTTTCCCAGTTCTATTGTTTTTCCTTTTAGCTTCTATTTTAATCTCAATCTTCTCCAATCTGTCATTCAATTGCTTGATAGACATATGACCAACATTAACTTTCTTCTCCTTCTTCACTTGGCTTGATTCTCCTGGAATAAAGTTTTTGGAAACTGATCCATAATTCTCATTCAGCTTGGCAAGTTTGGCTTTGCTCACAGGTTTGTTTACAGCTGACGGATGAGGATCTGTGCCACTCGACGGATAATCCTTTTGATTATCCGATGGATGACTCTCATCATCCATCGAGTCCACGTCTGTTAGCAATCCTTCAATCAAATTGGATTCCAGCTTCTCCTTACTCTTTTTCCAGGTTGCATCACAAAAGGACTCAATACCTTGAACTTTAGTGATTTGAGCATGAACATCTCTGGATGATTTCCATGCCTTAATCACTTCCTGTTCTCGTTCAAGATGCTTCTTCAAGATCTCTTCTTTCGTCAAGGACTCAGTTAATTCATCCTTATCCATCTTACATTCTATTCTCAATTTTTCAAATTCAATAAACTGAGACTCTAGCACATTATTCCTTTCACTTAAAAACAAATTGTTTTCTTTGATTTTAGCATTTTCTTTAGTGAGAGACTTAAGTGTAATACGCAAATGATATAATTCTATGGACATGTCATTTATGGCATCATTACACTCAGCTTTAGATAAATGTGCTAGGTTAGTGGTGATTACCTGATTACTTAAAGAACTTGTTTCTGTTTCATCAGACTTCGCCATCAGGGCTAAATTGACATAGCTCACATCTTCATCTTCATCCAAACTATCAGTTGCCCAGTCATTTTCTTGTGTAATGAAAGCCCTTTTCTTTTGCTTGAGCAACTCAAAATACTTCTGTTTATAATCAACAGGCTCAAACTTCTTTTTGCTGGAATCTGACTTTCTACACTCACTGGAAAAGTGCCCTGCCAAGCCACATTTGAAACATTTGAACTTAGATTTATCCACCATGTTTCTATTTGGCTTGGCTGCTCCAAAGTTCTTTTTAAACTTGAGCTTGGAAAATCTTTTGGAAAGGAATGCTAAATGCTCATCAATATCATCCATGTCATCTTGGCTCAAATGATCTTCATTTTCAGCTACCAGCCCTTTTCCCTTGTTCTCACAGGCCTTTGAAGTAGACTCAACGGCTTCTACCTTCATCTCTTTCTCTTTCTCTAACTCAGCAACCAGTGCTATGGACCCTCCTTTCTTCCTTCCTTTCTCCATCCTCTCATCTTGCTCTATTTCAAGCTCATAAGTTTTCAGGATGCCATACAGTCTCTCCAAGGTAAACTCCTTGTAGTCTTGAGAATTTCTCAATGAGACTGTCATTGGTTTCCAATCCTTTGGAAGAGATCTAAGGAACTTGAGATTGGAGTATTTTGTCTGATAAACTCTTCCATGCAACTTCAGAGTATTTAGTAGTTTTTGAACTCTACTAAAAATATCAGGGAGAGACTCACTATCTTCACAATGAAAGTGCTCATATTGCTGAATTAGCAATATGTATACCTTTTGTTATTAATTATTCGGTTCAAGTATGAGTTTTTAAAACTTTTACTTCAATTATTTTTATAAATATTATCCTTTATGGGAATATTATTTAATTAATAATATTCATATATTTTCTAACATATCGGGAATGATTTATTTTGCTTAAATAATCATTACTCTAAACATTCTTTAAAATGTTTTCGAGTCTTCAAAATGATTTTAAAAGTTAGAGCGGATCCCAAAACTCGTTTTCAAATTTAAGATCTCCCTTTCGAAGGGGACTTGAATATTCTCTCAAAATCTAAGGGATCCGGCTCTGTGGTGTATTAAATATTCGCAATGAGGTTGCTGTTTTGAGAAAAAAATTTGATTACTTGCCAAATGTTCGGGAAGTAAGTCGATCTAATTGAGTCGGCATAAGCATCAGGCCGGGATACGGTCTATGAAGGTATAAGAGGCTGGGTGACAGTCCATCCACGCGTGAGTGGCCAGGTAACGGTCTAGCGCGAGCTCCTAATGCGGCCAGGGTGATGACCGGCGAGGAATTCATCCATCTACAGTAGAAAAGGTTACTTAATGGGTATCTTTTCCTGATCAGCAAGATATCGGGTTTATGCCAAAATTCTCTTTGTTCCAAATTTATTGGATATTACAACTCCGTTTATACTTTTCATGAAAGAGGTTTTTAGGGAATGTACGAGACATATATATAGGTATATATATATTGGGACTTAATGAAGTATCTCATAACTTCATTTCATTCAAATAATATTTCAGAGATTGAATCTATTCAAGTCTTATGTTGTAGTCCCATCTATGTGATGAACCTTTGAAAACTTATTATACTTTGAACAATGGTAGTTCAAGTAGTTTCCTAAAATGATATAAGTATATGGAAGTATTTTCTAACTTCATCTCCCTTTAAGCTTATATCCAGTAAGTAATTATCTTACACTTGATAAAGATTTCCAGTAAGTTATCTATTTAGATACTTGCATAATTGATCAAACTTTATATTATCTTGCGAGCTGTAATGCTCACTCATGCTTCATTTCTCCATCACACAACAATAGTTAGGAAGGATGGCCAGACTCAAGCAGACCCAGCGCAAGACCGTGGGAAGCGTCCTGCGTCTTCCCGTTGATATCATAGCTGCCATAGCTGCAGAGGTAGATCTATCTATAGGCCAGGCATTCTACTTTTGGGAATCAATTATGTATAATTATAACTTGTGTTGGATAATGGTAACTAACTGTAAACTTATTAAGTAATCATTTTGGGTTGTAATAACTTCTAATTTATGGATTCAAGGACTTGTACTTATTTCAATGTCATCTCTGAGACTATAACGCGTTGTGGTATATGTTATTATGGAGTCACATCATGAGGTTATCTATTTTTAATTAAGTTAAGTGATATTTATGGAAAGAAAGACCGTGACGACCCGGATTCCTGACCCCGGATCTGAGGGTGTTACAGAAATGGTATCAGAGCTAAGCGTTATAAACCTCAGAGATGATGCGATGATATAATAATAAACTCACAAAGATAATAAGAACTTTTTCCAAGTTCATAGTCGGACTACTTAAAATAGCGCTGATAGTTAAAACCCTTACGGGAATTCTTGTAAGTATCATGATAGTAACTTAGCTCGTTTAATGTGTAGGCGCATGAGATAGAGGACCCAGAGATGTTCGAGCGTGAGCATGATGAGGCACTGCTAGATACCGAGGATCAGGAGGAGCCTGAGGAGGACCCCTCAGAGGAGTCAGAGACAGAGGTTATTATGATTTCAGATGAAGAGGACCCGGATGAGGTCCCAGTAGCTGAGGAGAATGTCAGTGCTATCGTGGAGTATACATGTACCCCCTACCCTCAGTCCCCGTGTTCAGAGCTCCTACCCCTCCACCACTATCTTGGAGCCCCTATAATGACAGCTCTGAGACCCGTACTCCCGAGCGCAGGTTGATCGAGGAGGCACCCTCATCGGATCCGGATTCACCACCTCTCGACCCTGCCCATAGGCAGTCTTTGTTAACTCACGGCTATGTTCAGGATGTTCTGAGGCCTCGAGTGGCTGTTGCTGAGGCCTGGCTGGATGAGGCCAGGAGAGAGTAAGATGTAGAGAGAGCTGGTAGATGTGCACGGGCTCATGAGGCTAGAGCTACCATACCCCAATCTCTGAGGAGAGAGCTGACTGGGATAGAGCTTATGGCCCGTGCGAGATTTTGATCACTTCATAGAGACAGACATGGTAGTATATCCAGGAGGCAGGCTGATTACATTTTCCGTCATGCGATGGAGAGAGTGTGGGAGTTGACCCACTCTGGTGATTGATTCAGGACCAGTGATGTGGTAGTCTAGTCGTCTAGTTAGTCGAGGCCATAGTAAGAGCCAATTTTCCGAGATAATTGACTTGTATATAGTATCCCTTTCTCTGCATAGACAGATAGACTCATGTATTTTACTTTTGGGCAGATGACTGTAGCACTGTTGTACTTTTGACCAGATCGAACTATGTATTTCTCGCATTATGTATATATTTGTTTCCTTTCAGTTCAGTTCCTTAGTGACGAGATCACTGTTTTTATCTTTATTATTACTACACTTCTTGTGATTAGAACTGTCTTAATATAATAGAATTGCGAGATACGTTCTCCCCATTATAGAAACTGTGCAAGGCACAATCTTATGTATGATTGTGACCTAACGTTGGATTTTCCAAAATTTATCAGTATCATGCCGCCAAGAAGGATTGGAACTAGAGCGAACCCTGGATTTGAGGACTAAGGAAGCCATAACCAAGATGGTAGAAACCAAGAACACAGTGAAGAGGAAGATGAGGATTATGTTGAACAGGATGACTCCCAGTATGAAGAGGAGGAGGAGGAAACATTTGATGTTGAAGGATTTGAAATAGAGGCTGGAGAAGGAGAAGCTGAGGTTGAGCAACAAGTACCAAACCCAGATATGGATCCCATGGGGCAGGTCATGCAACTACTAAGGCAGAACTTGGAACGTCAACCAAACCCACCCCCTCAAGGAAATAACAATGTTGTGGCAAACTCTTTCAGGGCTTTTAAGTCCCTTAAGCCCCCTGAGTTTCATGGATCAGCCGACCCAGTTGAGGCGAGAGCATGGCTAAAGGAAATGAAGAAATCCTTTGAGATTCTGAGTACCAATGAGGCACAGAAGACTGTATTTGCTACCTACCTTCTGAAGGGAGAGGCCAACTACTGGTGCAAAGCCAAGAAAAACATGGAGGTGGATGCTATCATAACCTGGGAGAGGTTCAGTCAACTATTTTTGGGAAAATATTTCCTGAGGTTTATGGAGAACCAGATGGAGCTCAAGTTCTTGGAGCTAAAGTAAAATAACTTATCTGTAGCAGAGTATGAAGAAAAATTTACTGAGTTATAAAGGTTTGTGTTAGAGTTTGTGAATACCGAGGAAAAGAAAGCTAGGAGGTTTCAGCAGGGACTGAAACCGTGGATTCAGAATAGGGTGGCAATCCTTGAGCTTACAGACTATGCAACTCTAGTGCAAAAGGCAACAATTACGGAAGCTGGAAGTGAACATATGCAGAAGGAAAGAGAGAAGAAAGGAATAAAGAGGAAAAACATAAGCATGGGCGGAGGTTCCGCGGGAGGGAACTTCCCAAATAGGTTTAACCGAGGAACAGTGTCCCTCCCAGGGAGGAGTGCTGGGTTTAGGCGACCGATGAGTGTGAATGTGAGCCAGAGCGGCTAGAAATCAGGAGTGTCCCATTCCAACCAGTCTCGATCGCCATTACCAGCATATAACACTTTTGGAAGGATGCATTCGGGGGAGTGAAGGGAAGCCAGTAACCTGCTTTAAGTGTGGTCGAGAGGGTCACTGTTCTAACAAGTGTACTTCGCAACCCCCCAGTGTCAGCCCGACCACCATCTGTTATCAGTGTGGAAGACCAGGCCATATGAGGAGGGAATGCCCAGGGAACAAACCAGCAGCCTCAGGAGCAAGCAGGGTGGCTTCTAATAAGCCACCTACTGCAAGGACTTTCAACATGACGATTCAAGATGATATGAAAGACTCAGATGTGATAACAGGTACCTTTTCTCTAAATTCAGTCAGTGCAAATGTTTTATTTGATTCGGGAGCAACTAAATCTTTTATATCGAGGGACTTTGCACATAAATTAAGACTTAAGGCTGAAACCTTGTTAGAACCCTTACAAGTAGAAATAGCCAACCATGAAGTTATCCCTGTTAACCAGATTCACCCCGCCTGTGAGTTAGGCATAGGGGAACAATCTTTTAGAGTTGATCTAATTCCTTTTAAATTAGGGGAATTTGACGTAATTTTGGGAATGGACTGGCTATCTAGCAATGATGCTCAGATAGACTATAAGGGGTAGAAAGTTAAATTGAATATCCCAGGGAAGAAAGGAGTCATATTAAGAGGGAAGAGGCAGACGCATAAATTTTTGACCATGGCCCAGGCTAATAAGATGCTACAAAAAGGAAATGAGGCTTACCTAGCCTATGTGGTGGACACGCAGAAGGAGGTGCCCAACTTGCAAGACATTCGGGTAGTAACGAATTCGAAGATGTATTCCCACAAGACCTTTCGGGACTACCACCCGATAGAGTGATTGAATTTGCTATTGAGTTGGCCCCAGGGACGGCGCCAGTTTCAAAGGCACCTTAGAGGTTAGCCCCGTTAGAAATGAAGGAATTGGCTACCCAATTACAGGAACTTTTGGATAAGGGTATGATAAGACCTAGTGTGTCTCTGTGGGATTTGTTAAGAAGAAAGATGGGAGCATGAGGCCATGCTTCGACTACCGAGAGTTGAACAAGCTAACCATAAAGAACAGGTACCTGTTACCCAGAATAGATGATCTGTTCGACCAGCTAAGGGATGTTGTTTACTTTTCCAAGATTGACCTGAGAATTGGATATCACCAACTAAAGATTAAACCTGAAGACATTCCAAAGACTGCATTCTATACCAGGTATGGGCACTATGAGTTCTTGGTAATGTTCTTTAGATTAACCGACGCCCCAGCGACTTTCATGGATTTAATGAATAGAGTATTCAAGAAGTATTTGGACAAATGTGTGATAGTTTTTATTGATGATATTTTAATCTACTCAAGGACCGAGGCAGAACATGCAGAGCATTTGAGGATAGCTCTAGGAATACTCAGAGAAGAATAGTTGTATGCCAAATTCTCGAAGTGTGAATTCTGGCGGAATGAAGTACAGTTTTTAGGGCATGTGATCAATAAGGAAGGAGTATTGGTCGACCCCTCCAAGATAGAGGCGGTCTCAAATTGGGAAAGGCCAACCACAACCATAGAGGTAAGGAGTTTCATAGGATTGGTCGGCTACTATCGTAGATTTGTACAGGATTTTGTGAAGATCGCAGCCCCTTTAACATGACTCACTCATAAGACAGAGAAGTTTGAATGGACAGAGAAATGCGAGAACAGTTTTCAAAAATTGAAGAAAAGATTGGTAACGGCCCCGGTGCTGGCGTTTCCAGACGGAAAAGGAGATTTTGTGATATATAGTGACGCGTCGCACAAAGGATTAGGGTGCGTGCTTATGCTGCACGGTAAAGTGATCGCGTATGCGTTGAGACAACTGAAGGAATATGAGATTAGATATCCTACTCATGACCTTGAGTTCACGGTAATAGTTTTTACCTTAAAGATTTGGAGGCACTACTTGTATGGAGAGAAGTGCGAGATTTTCACAGTCCACAGAAAGAGCTCAACATGTGCCAGAGAAGATGGTTAGAGCTAATCAAGGACTATGATTGTGAGATTCTCTATCATCTAGGGAAAGCCAATGTGGTGGCTGACGCCCTTAGTAGGAAGGAAAGACTTAAAAATTATAATGTCTTCGGAGGAACTGATAAGGGATTTCGAGAAAATGGAAATAGAAGTAAAGGTAACCGGAGCCGGAACCGAAAAGCTATTTGAGATTGCGATACAGCCAGAGTTATTGGAAAAGATCAGATTGTGCCAAGAAAAAGTGATGAATGAAGGCAGAGAGTCAATGGCTGGAGAAGAGATCCATACCGAGAGAGTTGATAAGGGGATAATGTGGTATTCCTACAGGAATTGGGTTTTGAATGTTCAAGAGCTTAAATACGAGATTTTGGATGAAAGCCATAGTTCAAGGTATTCCATTCACCCGGGGAGCACCAAGATGTATAGGGATTTAAAGGAATATTACTGGTGGCCCAACATGAAGAGGGACGTAGCAGAATGGGTAAGCAAGTGTTTGACTTGCCAAAGAGTAAAAGCGGAGCACCAGAGACCCAGTGGACTTTTACGTGGGAGAGCAATACAAGCGTCGTGCTGCTAGGCGAAGATAGCTATGGATTTTGTTGTAGGCTTACCAAGGACGAAAGCCAATCACGATGCCAAATGGGTAATTGTAGACCGACTAACAAAGTCAGCTCACTTCATTCCTATCAATGAAAGATACATAGTCGACAGACTGGTGGACATTTACCTTAAGGAAATAGTGACGCGACATGGAGTCCTCGCGTCCATTGTCTCAGACCAAGACCCCAGATTCAACTCTAGATTTTGGAGGAGCTTTCAAGAATGTGCGGGAACCAAATTAAATATGAGTACCGCTTACCATCCCCAAATGGATGGTCAAAGTGAAAGGACCATCCAGACACTAGAGGATATATTGAGAGTCTGTGAAATAGATTTTAAAGGAAGTTGGGATGATCATTTATCGTTGATCGAGTTTTCTTATAACAATAGCTTTCATGCCAGCATCGGAATGCCGCCTTACGAGGCCCTGTACGGAAGAAGGTGTCGATCTCCCTTATACTGGGATGAAGTGGGAGAGCGAAAGATGCTCAGACCTGAAGTGGTCCAAAGGACCAAAGACATAGTGGATCTAATCAGAGGACGGCTTGTAGCAGCCCAAGACCGACAGAAGAGGTATGCAGACTTAGCCTGAAAGGATAAGGAGTATGAAGTAGGGGACTTAGTATAACACCCCCAAATTCGGGGTCAGGGATTCGGGTTGTCACGAGTTCCATATCCCTTAAAAACAATTAATATTAATAATCAACCAATTACTGCGTACTGTGACCCCACAATATACACACACACACCGCAAGTTATAGTCTCAGAGATGAAAACCCAAAAAAAAATAACACAAGTCATTTTATTCCACATAATAAGCCATTACACCTCAAGAAGGTTCTGAATAAATTTACATTTCTTTGCCATTATTACAATTCATATTATACATAAGTCTGGTTCATCAATAGTTGAAAACCTAGCCTATTGGTAGCTCCTACCTCAGCTACGGCGGCATCGACGCTTCCAGAAAACTGCGGAACATTTTCTAACCGCTTGCAAATTGGAAGCTTGGTCATGTTCATCTTGTCTATCTGATGTTGTGTGATGAAAGAAGAAAGCAAGGGTGAGCAACAAGCCCACCAAAATAATATGTATAATGATTTACAATATATGCGCATTCTCATAGTACTCATGAAAGTCTTGGTCAAGAAGAAATGAACCAAGTTTGATATCTTACCGCGACCAAGTCGCAAAATATTCAGTATATATGTATATATTCTTTTCAAAATCTTGGAAGTCCTCTTCCATGCATAATATACACAGAGTTCCAGTTTATAACTGTATAAAAATATCGTTGCAAGATGATCTCATATATCTAACCTTGTCTCAACGTTTTTCTGAAAATCTTTGTCATGCATAAGATAATCATTTACTAGATATAAGTTTAAAAGATGAAGTTACAAGATACTCCAATATACTTATATCTTTTCCGAATACTACTTGAACTACCACCGTTCAAGTTATAATTAGTTCATCCCATAGACTAAGCTACAAGACAAAACTTGTATAGAATCAATCTTTAAAATATCATCAAAATAAAATGAAGTTACGAGATACTTCATTTGATGCAAACATCATTTTGAAAGCTTGACCCTGCCAACACTCAACAATCGCCCAACCGTAGCCTTCCTATCAAAGTGCTATGGGTAGTGTTGCAGAAATATCCAATTGGATGATGAACTCATTACGGGAGTTTGCCGCGCCAGGAAGACCACTTACGATGATCAGTCGTAGTAGTACAACCCCACCATTTTCTACATGTAGAGGAGAACCTGTCGGATTTACTTGTCAACCGAACACTGGACTCCTAAGGAATGGACCATCTTAGCGGAACTTCCAGGCCATTTGGGCCAATATAATTAGGCTGGGCCGGCGCCACTCGACCACTTACGCCACTCCTAATTCAGAAGAAATCCATGACTCTGAAACGTAAAGCTCGTTCCCACTTTCCCCAAGTAGAAACTTGTTGATACGGCTCCACCAAGAAGTCGTATCTAGTTGGAAAGGGAAACTCACCGATATTTCCCAGGCGATGCCTGTTAATGGATTAACTTGTTCTAAGAATTTTACTTCCCGAGTATTGGGTAAGTAATCAAAACTCTTTTATCAAAATAGCAACCTGGTTGCGAATATAAACACACCACAGAGCCGGATCCCTCAGGTTTTGAGCGAATATTTAAATCCCCTTTGAAAGGAAGATCTTAAATATATAAAAAAATGAGTTTTGAGGTCCGCTCTAACTTTTAAAATCATTTTGAAGGCTCGCAAACATTTTCAAGAATGTTTGGAGTAGTGCTGATTTAATGGAATAAATCAGTCCTAATTTATTAGAAAATATCCGAATATTATTATTTAAATAATATTCTCATAAAGAATAATCTTTATAAAAGTAATTGAAGTAGAAGTTTTAAAACTTATACTTGCAATGAATATTAAATAACCAAAGATATACTTTTATATAAAGTACTATCTTTATTTGAATAATCAAAAGTAAGTTTGATTATCGACACATTATTCTTTAACAAAATTAAGAATAATAATTAGTAAATAATCGGAGTCATAAGCCCTCGAATGAATATTCAAAATAATATTCATTAATAAAATAAACGGGGTCATAAGCCCTCGAATGAATATTCAAAGTAATATTCATTAATAAAATAAAGTTATCGAATAAACCTTATTCGATTCATAGTTTTGAAAACTATATCTATATAAATATACATAAATATATATAATATACTCGAGAACATCGACTCCCGGTTTTAGAAAAATATCCACATTTGGGTCCCCTATACTAAGGGTATATGCAAATACCTCTTATCTCTAGCATAGGTATTATCAACTGAATCAACAGATATATGTATCAAGATTACGAAACAGGCATGCATATATACAATATCACATGCTACAATATATCGCAAAAATTTGCTAATTTAACCATCATGCATCTATCACAAGATAATGCATATACATATGTATACATCACAACAACAGTATAACGGGTAGAAAACTTGCCTGAGCGACTGGGTGTTACAAATGGCTTGGGACGAGTCTGGTAACCTATAAACAACATATAAGTTGGAATTAAACCCAATTCACTTATCAATCTATACTTTAAACAATTTAGACTCTAACGCTCACTTTGCGCTTACTGATTCTCTTAAGTCGCTCGAGTACCCTCGGCTCCACCATTTTTAATAAATTAACCATTACGAGTTTTAAGGCGATTCTTTCGCGAGTGCCTTACCAACTGCCTAAAACACTTTACATAAATTTTTCATACTCCAATTAGTCCTTTTAGGTCTTTAACCTATGTTTCAAAGTAAGGCGAGGGGTAATGATTCGTTCGCGAAACGCCGTTACTTAAAACGGTCGTTTCTCCTAAACCGTTCCTCGGATTCAAACGAACTACATATCAAAACGAAGCTCATAACATGAACTATCTAATCATGGCAATGGTCAAAACCTAGCAGTGAGTTCACGGGTCCTAATGTTAAGAACAAAAACAGCCTAAAGTAAATCGGACATTACGACGGCTATGTTTACGCGATTACCCAAATTTAAACCACTCCAAATCATCTCACAATCATCTCACAATCAACATCCCAACCAAAAATCCATTCATACTACATCATAACAGCCCCAACAACTTCACATTATCAATTTATACTATTCTTAAACATGAATTTAAACTACACTTAAGTTCATTAATCAACAATCCAAGAACTACCACTCCAAAAACTTTACAAAACCAACTAATCTCTACATCCACAACAAGCAAGCCTCTCATGAATTATAACAACAAAACTAAACCTAATTACTCAAATAAAGTTAGGGTTTGTAGGGGTTATACCTTCCTTGGAGAGTGGAGAATCAATAAGGAAGCTTTAATTAACCACTAGTTATCTTTACTAAGCTTGAATCTTGAAGAAAACATAAGAAAACACAAAGTTAGTTCTTGAAAACACTATTCACCAAGAACTTTGATGAATTGATTAGCTATGTAAATCATGGAATCTTGAGCTTTAACTTATGGGTCATCTAAGTTATGAATTATGGAAGCTAAAGAAACAAACCTCTTGATTTTTGAAGGTGTGTAGCTAGGGTTTTGAAATTTCTTACTTGGTTTAAGAAGAAAAAGCCGAGAGCTTTTGTTCTTGAAGAAGAGAAGTCAACTTCTAATTTTGATGAAATGAATTGTTTTGGCTTGGTTGATTGCTTTTGATTTGTTTTGTTACCTTTTTACCATGGTAATTTTTGTGTGGTTATAATTCAACCAACAACACACTTTGCTTGGGCATGCTTATGTCACCATGTGATGTCACCCTCCCTCCTTTGTCCTCTTCTTATTGGTTTGATGACATCATTCTCACTAATCCCTTTGATTAGCTTTTAATTATTTGGCTAATGACCGCTGATCTGTTATACGGTTCGCTTAACTTTCGTTTTCATTTATCGTTTGAGGGATCATACCCGGGATCTTATTACTTAGGTTCCCTTAACCTTTCTCAATACATTATATTCCTTTTATGATCCTCTCTTATAATCCTTGAATTTAAATCCTTTTTATTCTGTTACCTTATACTCAATTCTTTCGGTATCTGGTGGATTTTCGGGAAAAATCAAAGTGTTCAGATTTGAATTCTGACGATCTTTACATTCACTTATATACCACATAGAGTACTAATAATATCCCAGAAGATCAATAAAAGAACCCCTTCATAGTGTGGCATGAAAAGTTTTCTTAATCAGCATAATTAGCAAAACACTATTCATAAGGGTTTCAAAAATTCCAAAAATTGGGGTTATTACACTTAGTACTGCTAAAGGTATCCCCTTGGAAAGGATTGATGAGGTTCGGAAAGAAAGGGAAACTAAGCCCAAGATACATTGGACCTTTTGAGATACTAAGACGGATTGGGAAGTTAGCTTACGAGCTAGCCCTACCCCCGAACCTAAAACAAGTTCATAATGTGTTCCATGTGCCAATGTTAAGGAATTATCATCGGGATGCCAGGCACATAGTGGAATACGAGCATGTGGACATGCAACCAGACCTGACTTACGTAGAGCAACCAGTGAAGATCATGGATAAAAAGGAGCAGGTGCTTCAGAACAAAGTGATCAAGCTAGTCAGAGTGCTATGGCAGAACCATAATGTGGAGGAGTCGACTAGGGAACTAGAGAGCGCAATGCTAAAAAAGTACCCCTATTTGTTTTCTATCTGATTACGGGATGGAATCCTTTTAAGGAGGGGAGACTGTAATAACCCCATAAATTTTGGACTTTTTGTAATCCTTATGTATAGTGATTTTGCTGATTATGCTGATTAAGGAAATTTTTCATGCCACACTATGTAGGAGTTCTTTTATTGATATTCTGAGATCTTATTAGTACTCCATAAAGGATATGAGTGTATGTAAAGATCATCAGAATCCAAATTCGAACACTTTGATTTTTCCCGAAAATCCACCAGATACCGAAAGAATTGAGTATAAGGTAACATGATTAAAAGGATTTAAATTAAAGGATTATAAGAGAGGATCATAAAAGGAATATAAAATATTGAGAAAGGTTAGGGGAACCCAAGTAATAAAATCCCGGATATGATCCCTCAAACGACGAACGAGAACGAAATTTAAGCGAACCGTATAACAGATAAGAGGTCATTAACCAAGTAATTAAGGGTTAATCAAAGAGGTTAGTGGATGATGATGTCATCACACCACAAGGAGAAGATATGTGTTAAAAGATGACACAATCATGATGACATAAGCATGACAAGAAGATTTGTTTTGTTGGATGATTATTGGCCAAGTAAAATTTACCATGATAAATTCTAAAAATTAGCCAAGCCAAAAAGGGAAGCAACCCATCAAAAAATCATATCACAAAAAAATAGAAGTTGACTTGTTTTTCCAAGAACAAGCTCTCGGCCCCTTTGTTTCAAGAAAGAAGAAATTTGCAAACTCCAAGCTTCACTTCATAATCAAATCCAAGGTAATTATGTAAGCTTCCCTATGATTAGATAATTATATCCTAGGAGTTTAAGCTTCTAATTCCTTGTAAATCTCTTCCAATAAATCAAGGAAGGAGATGGTGAATAGTAACTTCTTGAAACTAATTATTGTGTTCTTGATTTCTTTGAAAGATCAAGCTTATAGAAGGTTAGATCAAGGCTCCTTAAGGCCTCCTAGCTACTTATCACTCACCAAGGAAGGTAAAACCTCATACCCTAGCTTTACTTTTGAGTATTTAGGAGTGGTTTTGATTGATATAGTTTACGAGAAGCATGATTCTTGTTTGTTTAAAGTTTGGTTGGATTTGTAGTGATTTTGAGTTATGAATTTTGGTTATTGGTTAATGAACCTTAAGTATAGTTAGTAGCTCATGTTTGTGATTGAATGAGTTGGAAAATCTGGAGGTTATGGACTGATGTAGTAAGGTTTAGATGAAGTTTGGTTGTATTGATGGTTATGAGTTGGTTTGTTGTTGATTGGAGTAGTATAAACATTGGTAATCGCGTAAATATAGTCGTCGTAATGCCCGTTTTCATTCAACTATTTGTTCTTAGTATTCGGGACAGAAAGCTAACTGACCAATCTGTACCTTTGCCATGTATAGCTAGATCGTGTCGTAAGCTTCATTTTGGTATGTGGTTCGCTTAGATCTGATTTATGGTTTAGGAGAAACGACCGTTTTAAGTAACGGCGTTTCGCGAGCGAAACATTACCCCTCGCCTAACTTTGAAACCTTGGTTAAGGTCCTTAAATGATTAATTGGAGTATGAAACAATTATGTAAGATTAATTGGTTAGTTGGTAGAGTATTCGCGAAATAGTCGCCTTAAAAAGTTAAACAATTAATTTTATAAAAATGGTGGAGCCGAGGGTACTCGAGCGACTTATGTAAATCGTTAAGCGCAAAAGCGAACGTTAGGGTCTAATTGGTTAAAGTCTTGTTTCTTAAGCGACCGTGGTCTAATTCCAACTTATATGTTGTTTATAGGCCAATCCTCTTACCACGCGCAGTCGCTCAGGCAAGTTTTCTACCCGTTATACTGTTATTGTGATGTAATATATTGATACATTATCTTGAGATAAGTGCATGGTTATTATTAGCAAAGTCTTGCAATATATTGGAGCATGTTGATATGATATTTATATGCATTCCTGTTTCGTAATCTTGATATCTTGTTATCAATTCAATTGGTTAAAAACTGCATAATACCTATGCTGGAGATAGGCATTATTTGCGTATACCCTTAGTATAGGGGACCCAGAGTTGAACATTTTCCTAAAACCGGGAGGCAAGGTTCCCGAGTATATATTATATAGTTTTCTATAACTATTAATCGAATAAGGAACTTATTTTTGATTATTCAAATAAAGAACGTACTTTCGTATAAGTATATCTTTTATTATTTATTATTCGTTTCAAGTATGAGTTTTTAAAACTTTTACTTCAATTATTTTTATAAAAATTATCCTTTATGGGAATATTATTTAAATAATAATATTCAGATATTTTCTGACACATCGGGAATGATTTATTTTATTAAATCATCATTACTCTAAACATTCTTTAAACTGTTTTCGAGTCTTCAAAATAATTTTAAAAGTTAGAGCGGATCCCAAAACTCATTTTCAAATTTAAGATTTCCCTTTTGAAGGGGACTTGAATACTCTCTTAAAATCTAAGGGATCCAGCTCTGTGGTGTATTAAATATTCACAATGAGGTTGTTGTTTTGAGAAAAAAATTTGATTACTTGCCCAATGTTCAGGAAGTAAGTCGATCTAATTGAGTCGGCATAAGCAGCAGGCCGGGGTATGGTCTATGAAGGTGTAAGAGGCTGGGTGACAGTCCATCCATGCGTGAGTGGCCAGGTAACGGTCTAGCACGAGGTCCTAATGCAGCCAAGGTGATGACCGGCGAGGAATTCATCCATCTACAGTAGAAAAGGTTACTTAATGGGTATCTTTGCCTGATCAATAAGATATCGGGTTTATGCAAAAATTCTCTTCATTCCAAATTCATTGGATATTACAACTCTGTTTATACTTTTCATGAAAGAGGTTTTCAGGGAATGTATGAGAGATATATATAGGTATATATATATATCGGGACTTAATGAAGTATCTTGTAACTTCATTTCGTTCAAATAATATTCCAAAGATTGAATCTATTCAAGTCTTATTTTATAGTCCCATCTATGTGATGAACCTTTGAAAACTTATTATACTTTGAACAGTGGTAGTTCAAGTAGTTTCCTAAAATGATATAAGTATATGGAAGTATTTTGTAACTTCATCTCCCTTTAAGCTTATATCCAGTAATTAATTATCTTACACTTGATAAAGATTTCCAGTAAGTTATCTATTTAGATACTTGCATAATTGATTAAACTATATTAATATTGTGAGCTGTAATGCTCACTCTTGCTTCATTTCTTCATCACACAACAATAGTTAGGAAGGATGGCCAGACTCAAGCAGACCCAGCGCAAGAGCGTGGGAAGCGTCCCGCGTCTTCCCGTTGATATCATAGCTATCATAGCTGCAGAGGTAGATCTATCTGTAGGCCAGGCATTCTACTTTTGGGAATCAATTATGTATAATTATAACTTATGTTGGATAATAGCAACTAACTGTAAACTTATTAAGTAATCATTTTGGGTTATAATAACTTCTAATTTATGGATTCAAGGACTTGTACTTATTCCAATGTCATCTCTGAGACTATAACGCGTTGTGGTATGTGTTATTGTGGGGTCACATCATGAGGTTATTTATTTTTAATTAAGTTAAGTGACATTTATGGAAAGAAAGTCCATGACGACCCGGATTCCCGACCCCGGATCTGGGGGTGGTACAGAAATGGTATCAGAGCTAAACATTATAAACCTCAGAGATGATGCGGTGATATAATAATAAACTCACAAAGATAATAAGAACTCTTTCCAAGTTCATAGTCGGACTACTTAAAGTAGCGTTGACAGTTAAAACCCTTACGGGAATTCTTATAAGTATCATGATAGTAACTTAGCTCGTTTAATGTGTAGGCGCATGAGATAGAGGACCCAGAGATGTTCGAGCGTGAGCATGATGAGGCACTGCTAGATGCCGAGGCTCAGGAGGAGCCTGAGGAGGACCCCTCAGAGGAGTTAGAGACAGAGGTTATTACAATTTCAGATGAGGAGGACCCGGATGAGGTCCCAGTAGCTGAGGAGCATGCCAATGCATATGATCGAGCTGGAAGAGATAATCATATGAGTTATTATGGCCGAAGGCACGTTCAGACATATGGCCTTGAGATTCCTCAAGATCGTGGTCGAGGACAAGGAGGAACTACGAGAGGTGGTCAAGGGAGAAATTAAGAGATACCAGTAATACCAGAAGAAGGGTAGACGGATGTCCAGAATACTAATCAGTAACCAGCACCTTCGCGCAAGAATCAAGTAGTGCCACTTCCGCCTCAGCCTCAGGACCTGTAACTTAAGGTGCAGACCTTCCCCAGATTTGAAACCTTTAACATGGATGATCTGAAAAGGCTTCTTAGTCACCTGGAAGGAGGAAGGGTACTGGCGACAGCTGAGATTCATTCACCATTCTCTATGGCAGCAAGAGAGGCTCAGCTACCAGCTGGATATCGTAACACGACTAATGACTTGCGGTTACATCGAAGTTCAGATCATGTTGAGTTTCTGGGATTGTTTAACATAGAGATGGATGTGTATCAAGTTCTGGACTTGGCCTGATGTAGACTCTTGGCATTGACTTTTAGAGAAATTTCTTAGCAATGGTTCCAAAAGCTCGGACCTGGAGTGATCACTTTCTGGGATCAAATGAAATCTTTATTATTGACAAAATTCTAAGTAGCTGTGAGGCATGCTCCATTAGTTACAACTTTGGCCAACATCAAACAGCGAGAGAATGAGAGTTTGACATCTTACTTCAAAAGGTTTAACATCGAATCTACTAGTGTGAGGCGTGCTTCGGACAAAACTTTGAAAAGTTTCTTAATAGAAGGATTGAGAGTTGGTTCATATTTCTGGAAGCACTTGCAAGGGAAGGATCCGGCTACTATGGAAGATGTCTTGGCCCAAGAGAAATCATTTAAAGCCGTGGAATAATCTTTGGTAGAAGTTTGCCCTACCTCACAAGTAAGCCAGGGGTAGATCAAGAAAGAGAGACAGATCTCTGAGCCCTAGATATCGAAGAGATAGTCGATTCTCAAATCGGGTGAACGCCGTAACCGTGCGAAGGAAATGGAGTCCTCCCTCAAGTTATGTTGGCAGAATCAGTGGATATACCCCTTTGGCCGCTTCGATTGAGCAAATATTTGAGGTAAATAAGAATAAGGGACATTTTAGGAAGTCGAAGGCTCTGTCATCTTGGTAAAGCAAGGATAAAATAGAAGTATTGCAAATTCCATGAGTTCACCAGGAAAAACACTAATGAATGTCGTCAGTTAAAAGATGAAATTAAAGCCTGGATTAAAGAGGATTATCTCGGCGAATGGGTGGTTAAGGATGTAAGGAGGCACAAGAATGGTCCCGACAAAGCAAAAGAAGAAGGTGGTCGCACTCCTCGTGGATCCAATAATGAGGCTTTGGAAGAGAATAAATTTGTCAGGGATGGGAGCATCTGTGCGATATTTGGAAGAGATCCTGGCATGAAGTGCAGTAATCGAGCTTTGGCAAGGTATGCAAGGGAAGCCCGGTACAGGCCCTTGACCGATATTCCTAGGTTGGAAACTCGGTCGCCAAAGGTGTTTAAAAGAGAGTTAGTGGATATCACCTTCAAATAGATGATTCCAGGTGGGTACATTATTCTCACAATGATGCTCTGATTATTTCCCTCCAAATTGGGACCAAGAACGTCTACAGAGCCTTTGTGGATAATGGAAGCTCGGCGAACATCCTCTACTAGAGTACTTATAAAAAATGGGTTTGCCTGATCGAGACATGTCAGGAGAGGATTCTTGGGTCTATGGTTTCTCTGGAGAAGACGTTAGATTCATGGGATCAATTCAGTTGCCATGCACTCTGGGTGAAAGTCCTCTCTCTGTAATAAAGATGCTTGAGTTCAAAGTCCTAAATCAGAAATATTCCCTTAATATGTTGCTAGGACGACCATTTCTGAGAGAGATGAGGGTCATCACTTCAATTCACCTGGCGATCAAATAACCTACCCTAAATGGGGTTGGCAGCATAAAGGGTTCTCATTATAATTCCCGTGAATGTTACCAGCAAGCTATGAGAGGCTTTCGAAGGAAAAACCTCCAAGTTGGAGATAACTCCGATGACGAACCAGAAGATATGGTCGAACAACCAGTCGAGGAGATTCATGTCCACTACTATATTGAACAAGAGGATGAGCATTATGCAAACCCAACTCCAGCAATGTTGCTTTTAGAAGATACTTTCAACATTGAATTTTTAAAAGAAGAAAAGCTCCCAAATAGCAACATAATCCAATAAAGTTTTAATGGGAACAACTCGAAGGGAGAGCTGATATTTTGCAAAGCTTGGGATAAGTTGTGTACAAGGTAGATGCCCCTCCTCCTGAGGGCGCGCCCTTAACACCATAGAGTTCAACAGAAGTTGATACACCTCCCTCAGAGGACGCGCCTTCTATATTAGATAACAAAGATCATGATCATCCTGACTTGGATCCGTGAATTCCCATGTCCATGAAAAAAATGGGGCCTGTTGAGGATATATTGCAATCCAAATCGATGAGAAGGATCCAAGTAAAGTTTTAAAGGTTGGCTCTAATTAAACCTAAGATTAAAAGAAGGACTTTCAAGATTTCTCTTGGCAAATCTCGATGTGTTTGCATGGAGCCACTCGGATATGGTTGGGATTGACCCGAAATTCATGTGCCATCGATTGAATATTGACTCTAAACACAAAGGGGTTCAAAAAAAATGCAGCACATTGAGTTGAGAAAGGGTTGTGGTCTTGGCAGAAGAAGTTGATAGGCTCTTGGAAGTTGGGATGATCAGGGAATCCTTTTACCCAGAATGGTTGGCCAATCCAGTATTTGCGAAAAAACATAACGGAAAGTGGAGAACTTGTGTGGATTTTACTGATCTAAACAAAGCCTGCCCAAAAAATAGTTTTCCTTTACCAATAATTGATCAATTGATTGATGCCACAGCAGGGCATGCTTTGCTGAGTTTCATGGATCCATACTCCGGTTACAATCAAATCCCCATGTATGAACCTGATCAAGAGCACACCTCGTTTATCACCGACAGAGGCCTTTATTGCTATATCGGGATGCCGTTTGGTCTTATCAATGCTGGAGCCACATATCAGAGGCTGGTGAATAAAAGGTTTAAAAGGCAGATTGGTAATACAATGGAGGAATATGTAGATGATATGTTGGTAAAGTCCAAGGAAGCTGAAGATTATGTAGCAGACATGGCTGAAATATTCCACATTCTGAGGTAGTATAGGATGAAATTAAATCCTCAGAAATGTGTGTTTGGCGTGGAATCAGGGAAGTTTCTGGGATTCATGGTAAACCATTAAGGAATTGAGGCAAATTCCGCGAAGATCAAAGCCTTGCTAGATATGAAATCCCTCACTAGTGTGAAGCAGGTGCAAAGTTTGACAGAAAGGATTGCGGCATTAAATCATTTTATCTCAAAGTCCTCAAATAGATGCAAGGAATTCTTTAATGCCATTAAGGGTATGGGGAAGGATTTTGTGTGGACTCTGGAATGCGAAGAGGCCTTTCAGAAGTTCAAAGAACAGTTGGGAAACCCTCTTATGTTGGAAAAACTAGAGGATGGGGAAACGCTAATCCTCTACCTGGTAGTATCAGAATATTCCATCAGCGCGATATTTGTAAGAGAAGAGCCAGTCACCAGTGTACTACGTAAGTAAGAGGTTTCTAGATGCTGAGACTAGATATACCAGCATAGAGAAATTAATATATGCTCTTGTCCTTGTGACATGAAAATTGAGACCATACTTCCAGCCTCACCGGATAGAAGTTTGCACTGCCTATCCTTTGAGGCACATCTTTCACAAGCTAAAAACGTCAAGAAGGATGTTGAAGTGGGCAGTTGAGTTGGGGCAATTTAATTTGGAATATTTCCCCCGCACCACGATTAAAAGGCAGGCTTTGGCCGATTTATTACTTAAGTTTGATTCAGAGGTAGAGGAGAAGGCTATCGTGTTGGCCGAACCTTCCTCACAGGGGAATAACCCTGAAAAAGTGAGAGAAGAGTTCTCGCAACCTTGTTGGATTCTACATGTTGATGGGGCTGTAAATAATAATGGAGCAGGTGCCGGGATTTTTTGATTATTCCAGAAGGGCATCATTTGATGAGTGCTATTCATTTCAAATTTTATGTCATAAAAAATGACGCCGAGTATGAAGCCCTAATTAATGGGTTAAAATAGCTTTGAAAGTGGGAGCTATGAATTTGATAGCTCGGATTGGTACGGAATTGGTAGTAAATCAAGTAAATGGAGAATTTCAGGCTCGAGGCCCTCGAACTGAGCTATACATGAGATGTGTGCAACGCCTACTCTAGTGATTTGGTAATTCCAAGTTCAAAGGTGTGCCAAGAGAAGAGAATAGCAATGAAGATGCCATGGAAAAGATAGGCTCACAAATGGATAGCGTGTTACTAGGGAAAATTCCCCTGGGAATTCTTGGAAATCCCAAGTATTCCTGAAATAAATATGTTCCGAGTACAAGAAGTCCTGCAAGAGACTTGGATGACCCCGATTCATAACTATATTCATACAGGAACTTTGTCAGAAGACAAACTGTAGGATCGACGCCTTCGCTACCAAACTGCGAAATATGTGGAGTATGACGGTATTTTGTGTAAGAGAGGTTTTAATTAACCACTTTTGCAATGTGTAGACCTTGAGGAAGGTCATTATATTCTCAGGGAGATGCATGAAGGAATTTGTGGCAATCACTCATGGGTGGTTCATTGGCACTAAAAGTCCCTAGATAAGGATATTATCGGTCGTCTATGAAAGAGGATGTTTTGAAGTTTGTTAGGGTATGTGATCGCTGTCAACGGTTTGTCAATTATTCTAATGCCCATGCAACATCTTTAACTCCATTTGCACATCCTTGATCCTTCGCCATGTGGGAAATTGATCTTATTGGATAGCTTCCTAAGGCAAAAGGGGGTGTAAAGCATGATGTTGTAGCCGTTGATTATTTCACTAAATCGACAGAAGCTATGCCATTAGCAATGCTCATGGCTAAGAAAATTAAAGACTTGGTCTTTAATTCCATAGTCTGTAGATGTGGTATTCCGTACAAGCTTATATCCGATAATGGGAAGCAGTTTGACAGCAAGGAATTAAAGAAGCTTTGCGCAGATTTGCACATCGAAAAAGACTTTGTTGCGGTCTATCATCCCCAAAGTAATGTCCAGACCGAGGCCATAAATAAAATCATTAAACATACTTTGAAGGCCAAGCTGGAAGAAAAAAAATATGATTGGCCAGAGCAATTTCCCATGGTTCTTTGGTCTTATAATACGACTCCGAGGTCAACTACCAGTGAATCCCATTTCATGTTAACTTATGGGCATGAAGCTATGATTTTCGTGGAATTAAAAGATGGCTCACTGCGAAGAGATTTGTTCATTGAGAAAGATGTGGAGGTCAATCAAAGGCTTCATTTGAATTTGTTAGACGAATCCAGGGTAAATTCTCAGTTGAAACTTGCTGCCTACCAGCAGAGGATTGCTAGGTATTTCAACAAAAAAGTAAAATCCATACCATACAAGGTAGGAGATCTTGTGTTGAGAAAGGTCATGCCAAATACGAAGAAAGCTTAGCATGGAGTGCTTGGAGCTAACTGGGAAGGACCATATAAAGTCAAAGCTTCACTTTGGAAAGGGACTTATCACTTGGAAGATTTGGACGACAAGCTCATTCCTCGGGCTTGGAATGCAGAGCATTTGCGGAAGTATTATCAGTAGGGCGCAGCTGTGGCCCCCTCATTTCTATGGTTGATTTTATGTAATAAACTAGTAGCAAATAAATTCCTCCTAGCTTGGGGGTAGTATGTATAACTACGTACCTCGGAACTAGTTGAAGGGTGAAAATTTTGAAATAATTTCCCCACAGAGCATAGTAGTCATGGGACTGGTGTAATTTTTGCACTAGAGCGCATTATTAATAAAGAAAAAAAATCATTATCAAACTGCATGTTGTATAGGATGCATTTTAAGCCATTAGGGCATGCCCACGGTATTATCTTGAATACATAATTGTGAAATAGGGCGTGCCCCAATGGTAGAAGTGCCTCGACAAAGAATTGACTTGTGAAATTTGTCAACTACGGTTATGCAAACAAGTTAACTCCTGCATAAGGAAACATCATAAGGCACGCCTTAAGAGAAGGCGCACCCTGTAATTTACTTGAATAATTTTATACAGAAAATTCACAACTGAAACTATAAGGACGCGCCCTGTGGAAGGAAGCGCCCCAATAATGATTACCTTATAATGCTTGTTATTTTGCAAACATACCTGCAATTCTATTCTCATGTATGAAATATACAGGGACATGTTGTAGCAAAATTAATAAACAATATTCTAAATCAGGGAAAGCCAAAAGTTTTTAGGACGCGCCCTATCTGCGGACGCGCTCACAGTAAATATGACTTGGAAAAGTTTTGATAAAAGGATAATGCTACTTTGAAGGGCACACCCTGAAGGTAGAGGCGCTTGACATCTAAAGTTCAATAATTACGCACCCTTAGTAGGTATCTAAAATTGCACACTCGTGCGCTTACTAAGGTTATCTAAGGTTAGTTCCGGAACTATAGCGTAAATTGCGAACGGGTTCGAAAAAATAGAGATTGGGTTTTGAAAGATTCTCGTATCTTATTTTTTATATAGTTCGAAACATAATTTTTATACAAAGATCACAGTATCAAAATCTTTTCCAAAAATAAAATTAAATCAAAAAGTACTTGCCTCGAAGTCGACTGAATATTGAAAATTAACCCGAGCATATCCTAAAATTTAATTAACAAAATCTTAGAAAAAAACATTTTCTTAATATAACAAAAACGGACTATAAACCGAATTACGCATGCAAATTATGTAACCAAGATAAATATCACGGCCATGTTTCAAAATAATGCATTAAATAAAATGTAAAAGATCCTTAGCCTATTCTAGTTTAATCACGGAACTATACATATAAAGTCAAGTAACTTAATATTTTTTAAACACTACACATGCAGGAACTACTTACACTATTTAATAGCTAACTAAAAATTGGACAACGTACATGATTCAATAAAATAATCAAATTAAAGTATTTTAAATCTAAACGTACAAGAATTACAAAATTAATATTTATAATTAATGGAATCACTTAGCCATATATGATTCATCAAGTTACGTCATAAAAAATTCAAATATATCAATATATTTAATAACTAATTATTCAAAACCAATGTCAGAACTCTATTTTTCGATTAATATAGTTAAGTGTAAATCAATCCTTATTAAAATGATTTTAGCACCTAGTGCGCATATATACACAAGTTATGGACCGAGGGTGTAAATTAATTTCACATGCTTTAAGCCAAATTATGTAAATTATGTATAAGCCAGATTATGTATGTAAATTACACACCAATTTCACAGGCAAATACATGAAAATCACATAAAAATAAAATCAATTAGCATTTAAAACACTCAAATATCAAAAGAGAAGGAACGTACTTCTCGTTCGATCGATGCGGCTGTATGTCTCTTTTTGTTATTCTAATGTTCTTTATATAGACAAATAAATATATAAACCCTAAAATTAATAAGGTAATTTCAAAACTTACTCCCTAAGTTTCTACAACCAAGTAATTCCGATTTAAAAAAAAACGTTCTCACACATAATTACCTTAAATAAAAAGGATATCTATTTTCTAAAATATTTGTACGTTTCTTTCCACTAATAACAAATTATATATGTATTCGAAATAACTTGCACAAAAAGATGTCTAGAATATTTTAATTCACTTTTAATCCTTTTTTACCTATTATTATTTTATATTAATTATTCTAAAAATTACGGAATATTACAGTGTGATTGATGAATCGAATGTAGTCGATGTAACACCCCCAAATCCGGGATCGGGGATCCGGGTTGTCACGAGTTCCATTTCCCTTAATAACACCCAATCTTAATAATTAATGAACTACTCTGTACTGTGACCCCACAATAAACACACACACCACACGTTATAGTCTCAGAGATGAACATCCAAAAATAATCACAAGTCATTTTATTCCACAATTATCTGCCAATGCACCTTAAAAGGTTTTCTGAATAAACTTACATTTCTTTGCCATTATTACAATTCATAAATATACATAATCTGATACATCAAAAGTTGAAAGCCTAGCCTATTGGTAGTTCCTACCTCAGCTACAGCGACATCAACGCCTATAGGAAACTGCGGAACGTTTCCTATCCGCTCGGGAATTGGGAGCTTGGTCCTGTTCACCTTGTCTATCTGATGTTGTGTGATGAAAGAAGAAAGTAAGGGTGAGCAACAAGCTCACCAAAATAATATGTATAATGATTAACAATATATGAGCCTTCTCATAGTACTCATGAAAGTCTTGGTCAAAAAAAATGAACCAAGTTGATATCTTAATGCGATGAAGTCGCAAAATATTCAGTATATATATATATACATATATACTTTTCAAAATATGGGAAGTCCTCTTCCATGCATAATACACACAGAGTTCCAGTGTATAACTGTATAAAAATATCGTTGCAAGGTGATCTCATATATCTAACCTTGTCTCAACGTTTTTCTGAAAATCTTTGTCATGCATAAGATAATCATTTACTAGATATAAGTTTAAAAGATGAAGTTACAAGATACTCCAATATACTTATATCTTTTCCAAATACTACTTGAACTACCACCGTTCAAGTTATAATTAGTTTCAAAAGTTCATCACACTGATGAGACTACAAGATAAGACTTGAATAGATTCAATCTTTGAAATATTTTGAAGGAAATGAAGTTATGATATACTTCATTAAGTCACGATATATATACACCTATATATATACATACGTTTCCTGAAAACCTCTGTCATGTAAAGTATGAACAGAATTGCAATATCCAAAATTTGGAAAGGAAAGAATTTTGGCATAAACCTGATATCTTGCTGATCAGGCAAAGATACCAATAAGTAACCTTTTCTACTAGTAGATGGATGAATCCCCCACTGGTCATCACCCTGGCCACATAAGGACCTTGTGCTGGACCGCCACCCGGCCTCTTACGCGTTGATGGACTGCCACCCAGCCACTTACACTTTGATAGACCGTACCCCGGCCTGTCGCTTATGCCGACTCAATTAGATGGGCTTACTTCCCGAACGTTGGGTAAGTAATCTATTCATTTGTTTTCTCAAAACAGCAACCACGTTGCGAATGTAAAATGCACCACAGAGCTGGATCCCCCAGGTTTTGAGCGAGTATTTAAATCCCCTTTGAAAGGAAGATCTTAAATATAAAAAAAATGAGTTTTGGGGTCCACTCTAACTTTAAAAATCATTTTGAAGACTCGAAAATATTTTTAAGAATGTTTGGAGTACTGCTGATTTATTAAAATAAATCAGTCCCTATATATTAGAAAATATCTGAATATTATTATTTAAATAATATTCTCATAAAGATAATCCTTATAAAAATAATCGAAGTAGAAGTTTTAAAACTTATACTTGAAATGGATATTAAATAACCAAAGATATACTTATATGAAAGTACTATCTTTATTTGAATAATCGAAAATAAGTTTGATTATCGAAACATTATTCTTTAATAAAATAAAGAATATTATTAAATAATAAGCGGAGTCATAATACCTCGAATGAATATTATAAATAATATTCATTAAATAAAATAAACGGAGTCATACATCCTCCAATGAATATCCAATTAATAATCATTAAATATAATAAACAGAGTCATAAGTTCTCGAATGAATATTCAAATAATATTCATTAAATAAAATAAAGATAAGTCCTCGGATGAATATTCGAAATAATATTCAATAATAAAATAAAGTTATCGAATAAACCTTATTCGATTAATAGTTTGGAAAACTATAACCATATATATAAATATATATATATATATAAAATCTACTCGGGATCCTCGACTCCCGGTTTTAGAAAATGTTTTCACCTTTGGGTCCCTATACTAAGGGTATATGCAATTTACCGCTATTCTCTAGCATAGGTATTATCAACTGAACCAACAGATATATATGGCAAGAATACGAAATAGGCATGCATATGTACCATATCACATGCTACAATATATCGCAAGAATTTTCTAATATAACCGTCATGCATCTATTATAAGATAATGCATATACAAGTGTATACATCACAACAACAGTATAACGGATAGAAAACTTGCCTGAGTGCTCCCGGATAGACTTAAGCTTAGAGTGGGTCCCGATAACCTATGAACAACAACATAAGTCGGAATTAGACCCCGGTCACTTAAGAAACTAGACTTTAACCATTTAGAGTCCTAATGTTCGCTTTCGCGCTTAACGATTTGCGTTAATCGCTCGCGTACCCTCGGCTCCACAAATTTTAATAAATTAACCGTTACGAATTTTAAGGCGACTCTTTCGCGAGTACTTTACTAACTTCCTAATACACCTTACATAATTGTTTCATACTTCAATTAGTCCTTTAAGGTCTTTAACCTATGTTTCAAAGTAAGGTGAGGGGTAAGGGTTCGTTCGCGAAACGTCGTTACTTAAAACGGCCGTTTCTCCTAAACCGTTCATCGAAATGAAACGAACTACATATCAAAACGAAGCTCGTAACATGAACTATCTAAACATGGCAATGGTCATAATCTAGCAGGGATTTCTCGGGTCCAAATGTTATGAAGAAAAGCAGTCTAAAGTAAATCGGACATTACGACGGCTATGTTTACGCGATTTCCCAAATTTAAACCAACTCAAAACAACCACAATTCAACCCCAATTCACAACCCAATCCAAACTCCATCCAAAATACATTACAACAGCCCCAAACCAACTCATTATAATCCATTTACTTACTCCTAAAACTTGAATTTAAACTATACTACATTCTTTAACCAAATCTTAAGATTTCAATAAATCAACCACCACCATTCCAACCCAAACTCTTAAACAAACAAGTTTCATGCTTCACATATACTATACTACTCATAACCATTCCTAAATACTCAAAACTAAAGCTAGGGTTTGGAGTTTATACCTTCCTTGAAGCTTTTAATCTATGAAAGATCCTTGGAATGCCCATGGAAGCCTTAATCTATGCTTAAGCTACCTTGTCCTTACAAATAAAATCAAGAATCAAAAATTTGTTCTTGAAAGTTACTATTCACCCTAAAATTTTAGGAATTGATTAACTAGGTAAACCTTGCATTCTTGGATCCAAACTTATAGCATAACTAAGTTATGAAGTATGGAAGCTAAAGAAACAAACCTTATAATTTTTGAAGGTGTGTAGCTTGAGTTTTTGAAAAACTCCTCCTTGTTTTTCTTTCAAAAGCCGAGAGCAAGATGATGAAGATGAAAAAAATTTTGTGTTTTGCTTTGATTTGTTTTGGTTGGTTGTTTTTAGCTTGCTTTTGGTTAATTACCTTTTTAACCATCAACTTTGTGTGGTTCTAAATCAACCACACCTCCTTCCCCCTCATGTCATGCTTATGTCACATTTGTTATGTCATCATCCCTTACTTGCCCTCTTCTCATTGGTTGGGTGACATCATCCCCTCTAATCTCTTTGATTAGCTTCCTAATTGTTTGCCTAATGACCGCTGATCTGTTATACGGTTCGCTTAAGTTTCGTTTTTGTTTATCGTTTGAGGGATCATACCCGGGATCTTATTACTTGGGTTTCCTTAACCTTTCTCAATACATTATATTCCTTTTATGATCCTCTCTTATAATCCTTTAATTTAAATCCTTTTTATCATGTTACCTTATACTCAATTCTTTCCGTATCTAGTGGATTTCCGGGAAAAATTAAAGTGTTCGGAATTGGATTCTGACGATCTTTACATACACTTATATACCACATAGAGTACTAATAATATCCCAGAAGACCAATAACAGAACCCCTACATAGTGTGGCATGAAAAGTTTTCTCATTCAGCAAAACACTATTCATAAGGGTTTCAAAAATTTCCAAAAATTGGGGTTATTACAGTCTCCCCTCCTTAAAAGGATTCCGTCCCGGAATCAGATAGAAAATGAATAGGGATACTCTCTTAGCATTGCACTTTCTAACTCTCGAGTAAATTTTCCCACATTGTGGTCCCACCACCAAACTCTGCCTAGTTTGATAATCCTTCTCCTAAGCACTTGTTCCTTTTCACTCTATAACCCTTCCTGGTTGCTCCATATAGGTTACGTCGGGTTGCGTGTCTATGTGCTCATATGCCCCTATTTGTCTGGCATCCGAATTACACTTCCTTAACATTGATACGTGAAACACATTATGACTTGCTACATGTTCTGGGGTAAGGCTAGCTCATATGCTAACCTCCCAATACTTCTTAATATATCCAAGGGTCCAACAATTGGTGGACTTAGCTTTCCTTTCTTTCTGAATCTCATTAACCCCTTCCAAGGGAATACCTATAACAACACTAGGTCCCCTACTTCCCATTCCTTGTCCTTTTGTGTCAAATCAACATACTTCTTATGTCCATCTTGGGCTACTACCAGCCGTCCTCTGATTAAATCTATTAAATCCTTGGTCCTTTGGACCACTGCTGGTCCGAGTATCTTGACCTCTACAACTTCATCCTAACATAAGGGGGATCGACATTGTCTTCCCTCAAAAATCTCATAAGACGATATCTCGATAATGACATATGATCTATTGTCGTAAGATAACTCAATCCGCGTTAAGTGATCATTCCAAATTCTTTCAAGTCTATTGCATAGACTCTCATTATAGCTTTTAGCATTAGAGCTTTTGCTTCTCAATACCCATTGTTTTCCAGTTAGTAATCGCTACTACCTTCCATTCCTAATATTATACTGGTTATACTTTTGCTCGTTAGCGTTCTCTAACCTTTTAATAACCACGTCAACATTAGTATCACGAATGTGTTTCCATTCCGAATACCACCACAACTTTACTACTCCTTTTTCAGCTGTTTCTATTTCCCAAAGTTTGATCAATCATATAGAAGTAAAGGAATTTGTTGAGAGATCACTATGATAATGAACACTTGTTATATCGCATAGTTAGTACAGAAGGTGGCCAGCCTTTAGTACTTGACAAGCAATTAAATAATAGATGGTATCCTACTAGGCTTCTATCACACAGATAGATAGTCATTCGGCAATACCTCCCCTTCTGGAAGGGTTGTTCTTCTCAGCTTACATGAAATGTAAAGAAGAGAAAAGAACGAACTGAAGAGGATTGTATATTCGTAAAAAAAAAAATTATTGCCATAAAATATCTGGCTTGGAATCTACCTCTGAACTATAGAGGTTTGTCATAGGAGAACAAAACATATATGTATTTATATCAACATCAAGTATTATAGCATCGTATTTCACATGCCTAAATATTTTTGCTATTCCGTCCATCATTTTATGGACCCATGCTCTTCCTCGAGCTTATACACAATCACCTTTGAAACTCCCTCGACATTGAAAATCGAATCTGGGATCTCATTCTAGACATCATCGTTACTAGAATTCTATGCTTGCATCGCAACCTTCCTCGTATAGTCATACGACCCTCTATTGATAAGGAGGAATAAATATTCAATAGGTAAATAATCTACTTAATTAGTCTATTCAATGATAACTTATACATCACCACGACCCGATTAGTGGTACTCAATCTCAACATCCATTCCAATACAACTCTCACGGTTGTAATCAGCTCATTACTCGCAGAATCATTGCTGCACTACTATGGTCCACTACTGACCTACTGTCGTCATTCACTTTCCATGAAATCTTAATATCTAACCATACGGAGTCCATACATGTCGTATAAAATTCTTCTAAGGAGGTAACCTAATCACCATTCATGATTCATGAAGAACACTCCTGATCCTGACATACATACATGACATGAAGCAGATAAAATTGCAGAAGAGTTTCAATCAAAGCAACTATAGCAGGTTAATACCATTCTCAATCATATACCTTCAATAGAAGACTTAACTCGAAGGTTCGTTTAGTCCTTTTTTTTTTTGAAACATGGTCCGGGATTATCCTCCGGGTAGTTCCTTCTGAGATAGATAGCCCGCTCATGGCGATTACACGAATTAAACCTTTACCAACTACTATTACGGTTGGGTATTGCACAGTCATCAGAAGGAATGTCAATCTTCCAAACCATAATACAACCTTCATAGCTTTAACCATCATCACTGTATTCCTTTGGCACAAGTGCCTATAATTATCCTCTTACCTTTAAAGTGTCGGCCACCTCTTTGGCCTTTCTTGATAGTAACTTTCCTTACAGTCAATGTCATTTTAACCACCTCCAAATAAATTTTCTACCTTATTTCAATCACTGCTTTTGTGAAGATGTTTTCCTTAAAATCTGATGAGTAAAAAAAAATATCACCATTTTTCCATAAGTTATTGCCTCGGTCTTTAGAGGTTAATCACTGTCACGACTGACTCTCAATCATACTTAGAACATCTTTTATCTTAGGTCCTAATTGCCCTGAACAATTTCGACCTTTACTGGTTCGATCCATACTTTCTCGTGGTTTAACACGTGCCCCACTTGACATCATTATAATTACGTCATATTTCCTTTATCAATATTTCTATTCTTGAGAATTTTCAATATTACCTTTATCCTTGTAAAACCTCTAAGGTTATCCTTGAATCGTTCCTCCTGTATTCCCTAGATACAGGGCATATCAAAATACCATATACTAATACTAGAATCATTGTCTATATACTTTTGAAAAATTTCTCCACTGATTCTTTAAAGGTTGTTGTTACCTTAATCCTTTCCAATTCATACTGTTAAAACTCATACTATCCCTATTAAGGGTGAAATGCCAACCTTTATGCATTTCCCTAGGATTCATTTTAAGTTACCGATGTTTTATCCTTAATTCCGCCTTTAAAAAGGTACATGCATCCTTCCATGGATAAATACAGTCATATATTCCTGATAAGGGTGTCTTATTCAATCATTTCCACCTCGATAGTATATGCCTAATTTCACAATAACATCTGTATTCAAATTGAGGTCAATCAATATGGCCTCCAAAAGATAGCAATGTTTACCCGCTTTTTTTGTTTCCTAATTTGGTAATGAGAACAAGGATGTTCTGGAAGATATGGGTCGTGTTCAACGCGAACCTCTTCTTAATAATTCCTTATTTACTTTTGTTGTTTATCTCAACAGTCACCTCAATGTTGGGATATCTTTCATACCTGGCGTCTCCCTTTCTGGATATCAAGCCACCGGTCTTACACTTCACATTCTTGAAGGTCACTTCCTACATCCAATTTTCCTAATTTCTTACTTCCTTGCCTCCTCAGTCTATCCGCGTCTCATTATTTATCCTTTGAACTATCTCAAGGTTTCCTCAAATCCTCCCAACTTACAGGGGATAAAATATATGTATCTCTTATTCCTTCAATCATCAACTTTAACTCATGGTGAACCACCCTCATCCTGACGATTACATACTTTTCTATTTCTATTGCTACGAGTCTTTAGGGTTTCCTCATACCCAACTCCCTTATCATTCCTCAAACTCTATTGCCTTTATATTCCTTTCCACTTCAGTTTCTTTTTATTTTCCTTTCTCTTATCATTATTTCATGAACCCACTAATCATTGAGTTCAAGCATCACATCGTTCTGAGATTCTTGTCATCAGAATGAATCTTGACAACTCTTACAACTTAGCTTCATATTTCATCATACTCGTCCGCCTTTGTTCTGACTCTAAAGCTTTTACACTATCTCCATAACCTTGGGAATTACTTTCCCGAAAACAATTGACTGAACTTAAATCAGTTTATTATAATCTCTTGCTCCGTGCCTTCCTTGGTCTTTCACCAGCGGGTGGTCTCTCTCTTAGGAGGGTAAGTGACAAAGACAGTCTTTTGTGATTCGTCAATCATTTAGAATCTTAAATGATTCTTCTATTTCCTTTAGCCAGGCTCATGCCTCGACTGGGTCAACCTGTTCCTTGGAACTCTGAGAGCTTAGCGATTTAAAGGTCATGAAAGAATTTCCTACCGCATTGTTTCCTCAAGGTGGTGGTTGGGGATATTAGTCTAAGTTCTCTTTTTTTTTGACAGGTCCATGAATTGCCCCATAGGAGTACCGTCCTGGTTCTCCCTATCTTGCTCGACTTCTGTTTTCTCAGTATGAAATGTTTTCTCATCCTCCCCATAATCGGGGTTATCCTACATATTTTAAATCCTCATTTTCCACTTCATTATGTTATGGGTTCCTTCTATCTTGATGGCGACCTCCCTGACTATCAGGTTCAGGGTTTGCTCTAAATCTCATTCCTCAAACTAGCTTTCATCTAAGATCTCATCTTTAAGCTCTTGAACACTTGGAACCCAAATTTTGTAGGAATACCTCATTATTCCCTTCTCATCTTTCTCGGTATTAATCTTTTATCTAATTGTTGGCTCTTTGCCTTCCTTCATCACTTTTTCTGGCACAATATGTTCTTTTCCGATAATTCGGACTGTATTGCAATCTCAAACAGCTTTTCGGTACCAGCTCCGGTTACCTTCATATCTATTTCCATTTTCTCAAAATCTCTTATCAACTCTCCCAAAGACATTATCATCTTGAGTCTCTCCTTTACACTAAGGCATTAGCCACCATTTTGGCTTTCCCTGGATGATAAAGAATCTCATAATCGTAATCCTTGATTAGCTCTAACCGCCTCATCTGGCGTATGTTGAGCTCTTTCTACGTAAAAATGTACTAGAGCTCCTATGGTTTATGTAAATCTCGCACTTCTCTCCGTACAAGCAGTGCCTCCAATCTTTAGGGCAAAACTATTGCCACGAGCCCAAGCTCATGGGTGGGGATATCGAATTTTATATTCCCTTAATTGTCTTGACGCGTACGCGATTACCTTACCGTGCTACATAAGCACGCACCCTAAGCCCTTGTGCGAAGCGTCACTATACTTCACAAAATCTCCTTTTCCATCCGACAACGCCAGCATAGGGGCCGTCACCAACCTTTGCTTCAGTTCTTGAAAGCTGTTCTCGCATTTCTTTGTCCATTCAAACTTCTCAGTCTTACGAGTAAGCCGCGTTAAAGGGGGCTACTATCTTTACAAACTTGAACGAACCTCCGGTAGTGATCGACCAATCCTACCTCTGGTAGTCGACCTAACCATGGTCATCAATTCATCAGTGGTTCTTTATTCATTCTTGTCAGGATCCTCCACGGGATCCTCCTCAGCAACTATCCCTTCTAGGACAACATCCTCAATCGCTACATCCTCAATATAAACATCATCCGGTCCTGCGTTAGGACGCTCTATCGGATCCACAATCCGATCTCCAATTAGTAATAAAACATCATCGCGTTGTTACTCCTCAACCTCAGGGTTCGGTGTCCCGCTACCATATACGATAACGAACTACGCTTCTATCACGATATTTATAAGGGTTCTCATAAGGGTTTTAACTGTCAGTACTACATTAGGTAGTCCGACTATAAACTTGGTAAGAGTTCTTATTATCTTAACGTCACATCATCTCTGAGGTTTATAACGCTTCGCTCTGATACCACTTCTGTAACACCCCCAAATCCGGGGTCGGGGATCCGGGTTGTCACGAGTTCCATTTCCCTTAATAACACCCAATCTTAATAATTAATCAACTACTCTGTACTGTGACCCCACAATAAACACACACACCACACGTTATAGTCTCAGAGATGAACATCCAAAAATAATCACAAGTCATTTTATTCCACAATTATCTGCCAATGCACCTTAAAAGGTTTTCTGAATAAACTTACATTTCTTTGCCATTATTACAATTCATAAATATACATAATCTGATACATCAAAAGTTGAAAGCCTAGCCTATTGGTAGTTCCTACCTAAGCTACAGCGACATCAACGCCTATAGGAAACTGCGGAACGTTTCCTATCCGCTCATGAATTGGGAGCTTGGTCCTGTTCATCTTGTCTATCTGATGTTGTGTGATGAGAGAAGAAAGCAAGGGTGAGCAACAAGCCCACCAAAATAATATGTATAATGATTAACAATATATGAGCCTTCTCATAGTACTCATGAAAGTCTTGGTCAAAAGAAATGAACCAAGTTGATATCTTAATGCGATGAAGTCGCAAAATATTCAGTATATATATATATACATATATACTTTTCAAAATATGGGAAGTCCTCTTCCATGCATAAGACACACAGAGTTCCAGTGTATAACTGTATACAAATATCATTGCAAGGTGATCTCATATATCTAACCTTGTCTCAACGTTTTTCTGAAAATCTTTGTCATGCATAAGATAATAATTTACTAGATATAAGTTTAAAAGATGAAGTTACAAGATACTCCAATATACTTATATCTTTTCCAAATACTACTTGAACTACCACCGTTCAAGTTATAATTAGTTTCAAAAGTTCATCACACTGATGAGACTACAAGATAAGACTTGAATAGATTCAATCTTTGAAATATTTTGAAGGAAATGAAGTTATGATATACTTCATTAAGTCCCGATATATATATACACCTATATATATACATACGTTTCCTGAAAACCTCTGTCATGTAAAGTATGAACAGAATTGCAATATCCAAAATTTGGAAAGGAAAGAATTTTGGCATAAACCTGATATCTTGCTGATCAGGCAAAGATACCAATAAGTAACCTTTTCTACTAGTAGATGGATGAATCCCCCACCGGTCATCACCCTGGCCACATAAGGACCTTGTGTTGGACCGCCACCCGGCCTCTTACGCGTTGATGGACTGCCACCCAGCCACTTACACTTTGATAGACCGTACCCCGGCCTGTTGCTTATGCCGACTCAATTAGATGGGCTTACTTCCCGAACGTTGGGTAAGTAATCAATTCATTTGTTTTCTCAAAACAACAACCACGTTGCGAATGTAAAATGCACCACAGAGCTGGATCCCCCAGGTTTTGAGCGAGTATTTAAATCCCCTTTGAAAGGAAGATCTTAAATATAAAAAAATGAGTTTTGGGGTCCACTCTAACTTTAATAATCATTTTGAAGACTCGAAAACATTTTTAAGAATGTTTGGAGTCCTGCTGATTTATTAAAATAAATCAGTCCCGATATATTAGAAAATATCTGAATATTATTATTTAAATAATATTCTCATAAAGATAATCCTTATAAAAATAATCGAAGTAGAAGTTTTAAAACTTATACTTGAAATGGATATTAAATAACCAAAGATATACTTATATGAAAGTACTATCTTTATTTGAATAATCGAAAATAAGTTTGATTATCGAAACATTATTCTTTAATAAAATAAAGAATATTATTAAATAATAAGCGGAGTCATAATACCTCGAATGAATATTATAAATAATATTCATTAAATAAAATAAACGGAGTCATACATCCTCCAATGAATATCCAATTAATAATCATTAAATATAATAAACAGAGTCATAAGTCCTCGACTGAATATTCAAATAATATTCATTAAATAAAATAAAGGAGTCATAAGTCCTCGGATGAATATTCGAAATAATATTCAATAATAAAATAAAGTTATCGAATAAACCTTATTCGATTAATAGTTTGGAAAACTATAACCATATATATATAAATATATATATATAAAATCTACTCGAGATCCTCGACTCCCGGTTTTAGAAAATGTTTTCACCTTTGGGTCCCTATACTAAGGGTATATGCAATTTAGCGCTATTCTCTAGCATAGGTATTATCAACTGAACCAACAGATATATATGGCAAGAATACGAAATAGGCATGCATATGTACCATATCACATGCTACAATATATCGCAAGAATTTGCTAATATAACCGTCATGCATCTATTACAAAATAATGCATATACAAGTGTATACATCACAACAACAGTATAACAGATAGAAAACTTGCCTGAGTGCTCCTGGATAGACTTAAGCTTAGAGTGGGTCCCGATAACCTATGAACAACAACATAAGTCGGAATTAGACCCCGGTCACTTAAGAAACTAGACTTTAACCATTTAGAGTCCTAATTCGCGCTTAACGATTTGCGTTAATCGCTCGCGTACCCTCGGCTCCACAAATTTTAATAAATTAACCGTTACGAATTTTAAGGCGACTCTTTCGCGAGTACTTTACTAACTTCCTAATCCACCTTACATAATTGTTTCATACTTCAATTAGTCCTTTAAGGTCTTTAACCTATGTTTCAAAGTAAGGCGAGGGGTAAGGGTTCGTTCGCGAAATGTTGTTACTTAAAACGGCCGTTTCTCCTAAACCGTTCATCGGAATCAAACGAACTACATATCAAAACGAAGCTCGTAACATGAAATATCTAAACATGGCGATGGTCAGAATCTAGCAGGGAGTTCTTGGGTCCAAATGTTATGAACAAAAGCAGTCTAAAGTAAATCGGACATTACGATGGCTATGTTTACGCGATTTCCCAAATTTAAACCAACTCAAAACAACCATAATTCAACCCCAATTCACAACCCAATCCAAACTCCATCCAAAATACATTACAAAAGCCCCAAACCAACTCATTATAATCCATTTACTTACTCCTAAAACTTGAATTTAAACTATACTACATTCTTTAACCAAATCTTAAGATTTCAACAAATCAATCACCACTATTCCAACCCAAACTCTTAAACAAACAAGTTTCATGCTTCACATATACTATACTACTCATAACCATTCCTAAATACTCAAAACTAAAGCTAGGGTTTGGAGTTTATACCTTCCTTGAAGCTTTGAATCCATGAAAGATCCTTGGAATGCCCATGGAAGCCTTGATCTATGCTTAAGCTACCTTGTCCTTACAAATAAAATCAAAAATCAAAAATTTGTTCTTGAAAGTTACTATTCACCCTAAAATTTTAGGAATTGATTAACTAGGTAAACCTTGGATTCTTGGATCCAAACTTATAGCATAACTAAGTTATGAATTATGGAAGCTAAAGAAACAAACCTTATAATTTTTGAAGGTGTGTAGCTTGAGTTTTTGAAAAACTCCTCCTTGTTTTTCTTTCAAAAGCCGAGAGCAAGATGATGAAGATGAAAAAAATTTTGTGTTTTGCTTTGATTTGTTTTGGTTGGTTGTTTTTAGCTTGCTTTTGGTTAATTACCTTTTTAACCATCAACTTTGTGTGGTTCTAAATCAACCACACCTCTTTCCCCCTCATGTCATGTTTATGTCACATTTGTTATGTCATCATCCCTTACTTGCCCTCTTCTCATTGGTTGGGTGACATCATCCCCTCTAATCTCTTTGATTAGCTTCCTAATTGTTTGCCTAATGACCGCTGATCTGTTATACGGTTCGCTTAACTTTCGTTTTTGTTTATCGTTTGAGGGATCATACCCGGGATCTTATTACTTGGGTTTCCTTAACCTTTCTCAATACATTATATTTCTTTTATGATCCTCTCCTATAATTCTTTAATTTAAATCCTTTTTATCCTGTTACCTTATACTCAATTCTTTCCGTATCTAGTGGATTTCGGGGAAAAATCAAAGTGTTCGGAATTGGATTCTGACGATCTTTACAGACACTTATATACCACATAGAGTACTAATAATATCCCAGAAGACCAATAACAGAACCCCTACATAGTGTGGCATGAAAAGTTTTCTCATTCAGCAAAACACTATTCATAAGGGTTTCAAAAATTTCCAAAAATTGGGGTTATTACAGTCGAGCTCGAGAGTATCCGTGTAGGCTGTGGGCTTTAGCGGCGTGTATCGGTGTGTATGTATTATCACTCTCGTCTCTCAATGACAATAGAATAGAATATGATTATTAAGTATATTATTTATTATTAATATTTTGTATATATGAATGAGAAATTAGGTTAGTATTTTGGTTTTTTGGTTAACCATTATTAAAAACCGAATTTACCGAAAAACCAAGTTTCAGAATTTTTCCTACCGAAAACCGTACCAAATATTTCATTTTATTTTACCGTACCAAATTTTTTTTGGTTATTCGGTTCGATTTTTGGTTAACCGAACCGAATGCACACCCCTAGTAGTTTTACTTGTGCAGACGACAGCTATTAACTATAATTATAACCAACTGAAACTTTGTTCCTTATTACTAAACCTAGCAATTCGTTCGTGTCGTGTACTCAAAAATCAAACACAAAATCGACCCTAAAATTTAGGGTTCTTTGTACTTTCTTGTACCTCCATTTCGTGTCGTTTTCGTGTCATATTTCGTGTAAAACTGAATATTAATATTAATAAAATTAGTTAAATATATAAAAATAATTATTGATTTTTTGGTAAAATATATACAAAATTATATGAAATATATATGTTATGGATAAAAAACTAAGGTATATTTAATGCTAGGGTTCGCGAGCTTCAAGGCTCTATTTGACTACTCTCGTGCTTCGTTACTCAATCTGCCTTCACAAGATGCCTACGTACCTTCCTGTATGCTAAGGATCAAGTCAAAAAACGGAGTTCTGATTTGTGGGGTGAGACCCCTTATACAGGCATGGGATGCACTTGAATTGGATTAGGGTTAGGAGACTTGGTGGACAAGTCTCAGACTTAGAGTGGACTTTGGAGTCCTATAATGCAGAAAATTGATTCCTTGTTCCATGGGGTTTCTTGGAGGTTAATCTTCAAGGAATTATATCCATATTTGGATTTCACTTATCAGCTATTTTTATCCATATTAATTAATTACAAAATTAATTAATATTCAGGGTTATGGGCCCTTTAAACTGGGCTTTATTGACAGCCCAAACCGGTCATAATTAATGCGATATTAATTACGCAACAAGGGTTTATTTTACTCCCTATCATTTGCCCCCCAACTTCTGGGAAATCGTACAAGATTTCACAGAAGTTAAGTTTATTTATTCCCTTACAGGTTATCATTTTTAACGCAAAGTGTGGAGTGACCTACACATTTACAACGACTTGCTTTATTTAAATCTTCATGATATTTTCTGGAATTTCCACATTTTCTTACCTGGTTCCCATTTTTAGGAATTTTCTGGTCTTTTTCAGGATTTTTACTTTATTTTCAGGAATTTCCCTTAATTTTCAGGGATTTCCCTTGATTTTATGGATTTTCCCTTGATTTTCCAGGAATTTTCCTTGATTTCTGGATTTTTCCTTGATTTTCCAGGAATTTTCCCTAATTTTCAAGAATTTTCCTTTTTTCTCTTTTTTTATATCAATTTCGACCAGGACTCCTTATTCGACCAGGATCCTGTTCGAATTATGCCCCCATAAGTTCTGGTTGTGGAGCTGTAGGTCATGAATTTTCGACAAGGATCATGACCGAATTTCGGTCAGGATTTTCCCTGTCACTTTCCGACTGAATTAAGCCTCTATTTATCCCGGTCGTGGAGCCTTTGGGGAAGGATATTCGACTAGAATCCTGACCGAATTTCAGTCAGGATTTTTGCTTATAGTTTTTTTCTGAACGAATTAAGCCTCTATTATTCCTAATAGTGACACTTTTGATTAGAATAACTTTCGATCAGAATCCTGACCGAAATCCGATCATGATTTTTTTTAGACTTGGGGTTTTGACCGAATTAAGCTCCCCTTGAATCTGGTCGTGAGTTTTTTGACTATAAATTCTTTCGACTAGGGTTCGGTCAGAATTTTGCTCAGAATTCATCATTTGACTTATTTCTTGACCGAATTATGGTCCATTTTCTCCTGGTCTTGATTTTTTCGACCGGGGGTTTTTTCGACCAGGTTTCGGTCAAAATTTTGGTCCAAATTCATCATTTGACTTAATTCTTGATCGAATTATGGTCCCTTTTCTCCTGGTCGTGGGTTTTTCGACCAGGGATTTTTTCGACTAGAATTCCTGATCGAATATTAGGTCAAGATTTATTCAACTAGAATTTAAATTTAAACTTAACCGAATTGGGCTCTTTTATGGGCCTTGTATGATCCATATTTGTTTGGTCTTTCCATGCCATATTTCCTAATTGGGCCTGCCATGTTGGGCCTTTCTTTTTTGGAATCTTCTAAATTATGGGCCCTTAAACTAGGTTTTTGATTGGCCCTGCAGACTGGGCTTTTTCCTTCTTAACCTCTCCAGAATGTTCTGGAATTTTCCCAAAATTTTATTTTTCTGTTTTTTATTTTCTTGAGAATATCCTGGAAGTTTCTAGAATTGAGCCCAAGCCTTTGGGCTGGGCTTTTAACCGGTTAAAATTCCTTCTTTACCGGCCCATTAACCGACTAGGGGGGTATATAAGCGTGTGGAGGGGTGAAGTGAATCCTCACACTTCACTTCCTCATTTCTAAATTCTCTCCTCTCAACTCCTCTTCCCAATCCTCAAAGATTTTTCGGTGGTGGGCAAGGCTTTTCCGGCCAAGTTTCAGGGCAAAGTTTTCTTCTCTTCCTCTCATCTCAGCTTCAAGCGCCTATTTCACTTCCATAAATGGCGGACAAAAGCTCAGAGAGGGCAGCCAAAATCTCCTCAGCTTAAAAGAGAGGTAATGAAATTTATATTCGTTCTTCTTATATGTCTTTGATAGAATTGATCAATTCTAGGGGAGACGACTACCCATCCACAGCTTATTTAGATTCTTTTGATTATTATAACAAATGGTATAATGTAGCTAGTATTGACCTTCTTAACACAACTTATAATGCCCGTCCTCCCTTTAAGATAATTTATTTTGACGTTGGTGATCGTACATGCCACTGAAAACCAGATACTCTCTTTATCTATGCAGGTGCCCTTTATGCGGGGCTTAGGTTTCCCTTTCACGAGTTTATTCCTAGGTTATTGACTGACTTACAAGTTAACCCGTGTCAACTTCCACCCAATTCTTGGAGAAATATTATATGCTTTATGGTCCTATGCCTTAGGCATGGTTTTCCCCTTTCTGTAGCCATTTTAAGGAAAATTTTCCAATGCTATAACAGTGCCCAATCCTCTTGTGGTTGGGTTTACATTAGGCAGAGGCCCAAGTGCCCACAAATTTTCAAAAGTGCCTCCATCCCTAATAACAACCAGCACTGAAGGGATAGTTTTATTGGTTTAAGATGGGAGAATGGTGATTGGGGCACCCTTTTTAGGTCTTCCTTTGGCAAAGTTAGTGATGGAAGCCCCAAAACCATTCGCCTATCAGAGGAGAAAAATATTATATATAAGGAGCTTATTAAAAATGAGTGTCAGACTCCTAGTTGGACTTTATTGGAGTAGTTTTCCCTGATCCATGTGGGACCTTCTACAGTCACTCAGAAAGGTATTTATCTTTCTCTACTTTTTTTTCCTTTTCTTAGACGTTATTAACATAAAGGATCCTTTGTTTCCGTTTCTTTTCAGCAGCCCATGAGAGAAACAACTCCGTTGTGCCGGTTGTTAGGGAAACAACTAAGATGAAGAAGGCCCGGCTTGCAGGATTGGATCCCCGTGGTAACGCTACGGAGCCTAGCTTTCTGAAGAAACACAAAGAGCCCATGGAGGAGGCCTCTTCAGGGGGTACTGAAACCCCTTCCACTCCTAATCCTACTCCTACGGGCTCATTTCAGCCTCTCTGGGGTTTTCGCCATGGAGATAACGTGGTTGGTTCCATGAATCATGCTTGAGATTGGTCCTATTATTCCATTACTCATAAGGACTTCACAGATGTTATGGCCGGCGTGGATGTGGAGCGTGTGAAGCTTATGGGAGCTCAGTCCATTGCCTCGGTATGTTTTTTGCTTTCTAATTTTAAACATCTCCCTTTTTTTTAAAGCATGAAGCTTCTTTTGCCTTATCTCATGTTTTCTTTTCTTATTTCAGACCAACGCTCATTTCCAGGTGGTCGTGAGACATGCATAGTCTTGGAAGAAGGCTTCGGAGAAATCCGACAGGGCCTTGAGGAAGTAGAAGGTCAAGCATACGGCCTTAAAAATGAAGATGAAGCGCAAAAAGGAGGAACTTTCTGAGGTCAATGCAGAGTTGGTGAAGCTTAAAGCTGAGAAAGATAGAATCATTGACGCTTACTTGGACTCAGACGAGTTCACTCAGACCATATGACTCGGTTTTTCCCGAGTTTTTCAGGAATGGTTGGGACACGGCCCTTGGGACTGTGAACGACCCTTGTCCGGATATTAACTCGGCGGACTATCCTTTTCCAGATGACGAGACTTTACTACAAAGATTTCATTCTCGCGTAGTTATCTCTGAGGATATCCCTCATACCCAGCTGATTCCTGCTCCAGAGACATCTTCTAGGCTTGCCGCAGAGGATCTCTGCTCCTCTTCCTCCGAGACCGGTACTGCTGAGACATCGAGTGAGAGTGCAGGAGATGATATGGACCCAGAGGACACTTCCGCTCCTTAGATTTTTTATCGACCCTGTGTGGCTTTGCTACTTATGTTATTTATGATTAGGACATGTAGTCTCTTTATTTATCGAACTTTATTGTTCTTATATTTATCTGCATTTATATTGTATACTTTCGCTCTATTATGTTTTTCAAAAACTCAACATTAGGTATTGAAAACTTCACAAATTTCATAAATCTTTGGGATCCATCCTTACATAAATTTTATGAACTAAAATAACTGGAATACGAAATCCTAAGCGAGCAAAGCTTCATGGTACTTTTGAACCATAAGTTAGTACTTTCTCTCCGATGAACTATAAGTAATAAGTTTTCAGGTTCTGAGCGTGCCAAGTCCTTGGTACTTCATTTCTATCCATAGTCTCTAACTTGTAGGATCCTCTTCCTTGAACGCTCTTAATCTTGTATGATCCTTCCCAATTCGGGGTGAGTTTTGCCCTACTCCAGAAGCTTCCACCTTTCTTAAGACCAAATCACCTTGCTTGAAAAACCTTTCTTTCACCCTTAGGTTGTAATAAAATGAAGTTTTTTCTGATATTCCATAATCTTCACATGTGCTTCATCCCGCACTTCATCTATTAAGTCCAGGGCTAATCTTTGCCCTTCCTCATTTTCTTCAGCATTGTATGTTTGGATTCTCGGAGATGAATGTGATATATCCACTGGAACGATTGCTTCTGCCCCATATGCTAACATAAACGTCGTTGCTCCCATAGTGACTCTATAGGTGGTCCTATAAGCTCAGAGTATCGGAAGTATCTCATCTACCCAATTATTCCTGGATTTTTCAATCATCTTTTTATCCATCCAGAATAATTCGATTTGCCACTTCTTCCTGCCCGTTGGCCTGAGGATGGGCCACGGAAGTGAACCATAGCTCAATCTCATTCTCTTTATAGTACTTCTTGAATTCCTCATTATTGAATTGTGTTCCATTATCAGTTACCAAGATGCGAAGGATTCCATATCTGCACATGATGTTTCCCACAAGAATTGGGCAACTTGCTTGGTCGTAATCTTGGATAAAGGCTTGGCTTCGATTCATTTAGTAAAGTAGTCAATAGCCATAATTAAAAACTTCATTTATGCCGTGGCCATTGGGAAAGGCCCGAGAATTTCCATTCCCCATATAGCGAAAGGGATGGGAGAGTTTATGGAAGTCAGCATCTCGGGGGGATGTCGAACAACTGGTGCGTGCTTCTGATAACGATCACACTTCTTCACATAGTCTTTGGCATCAGCCATCATTTCCGGCCAATAGAAGCCTAACCTGGTTATCTTATACGCAAGAGCTCTGCCCCCCAAGTGTTGTCCACAAATTCCTTCCTGTACATCTTCGAGGGCCAAACGTGCCTCGTCGGGCCTAAGGCATCTCAGATAGGGAACCACATAAGACCTCTTGTATAAAATTCCGTCAATCAAAGAGTACCTCAGTGCTCGTACAACCAATTTTCATGCTTCCGTCACATCAGTCGGGAGCCAACCAGCTTGGATATGGGCCTTAATGGGATTTATCCATGATTTTCCAAGCCCTATAGGGGCAACAAGCTTAACATCTATGTTGCGTGTTTTCAAAACACGAAAATACACGCTCCCAGAACTTTCATCTACCTCTAACGAAGCAAAATTGGACAATGCATCAGCCTTAGTGTTTTCTTCTCTTGGAATGTGCTCGACATGGCACTCATTAAATTGGGTCATCACAGCTCGTACCAGGTGTACATACTTCGCCATTGTTTTATCTCTTGCTTCGAACTCTCCCTTGACATGGGATATCACAAGTTTCAAATCTCCACAAATATAACACCCCTAAATCCAGGGTCGTAGATCCGGGTTGTCACGAGTTCCATTACCTTTAATAATACTTAATCTTAATAAACAACCAACTACTACGTACTGTTACCCCATAATATACACACACACCACATGTTATAGTCTCATAGATGAATACCAAAAATAATACAAGTCTTTTTATTCCACAATTATAAGTCATTACACCTCAAAAGGGTTTCTGAATATATTTACATATTTTTTGCCATTATTACAATTCATAAATATACATAAGTATGGTACATCAAAAGTTGAAAGCCTAGCCTATTGGTAGTTCCTACCTCAGCTACAGCGGCATCAACGCCTACAGGAAACTGCGGAACGTTTCCTATCCGATCGTGAATTGGGAGCTTGGTCATGTTCATCTTGTCTAGCTATTATTGTGTGATGAAAGAATAAAGCAAGGGTGAGCAACAAGCCCACCAAAATAATATGTATAATAATTAACAATATATGAGCATTCTCATAGTACTCATGAAAGTCTTGATCAGGCAGAATTGAACCAAGTTTGATATCTTGATGCGACGAAGTCGTAAAATATTCAATAATATTCAATATATATATATACTTTTCAAAATCTTTGAAATCCTCTGACATGTATAATATACACAGATTGCCAGTTTATAACTGTATAAATATATCGTTGCATGGTGATCTCATATATCAAACCTTGTCTCAACGTTTTTCTGAAAATCTTTGTCATGCATAAGATAATCATTTACTAGATGGATGAATTCCCCACTGGTCATCACCTGGCCGCATTAGGACCTTATGCTAGACTGCCACTCATCCACTTACGCTTTGATGGACTGCCACTCAACCACTTACACTTTGATGGACTCCCACTGAGCCCATGTCGCCTATGCCAACGCATTTTGATTGGGCTTACTTCCCGAATATTGGGCAAGTAATTAAACTCTTTTATCAAATTAGCAACTTCGTTGCGTCAAAAATACACCACGGAACCGTATCCCTTAGGTTTTGAGCGAGTATTTAAATCCCCTTCGAAAGGAAGATCTTAAATTTTAAAATGAGTTTTGGGATCCGCACTAACTTTTAAAATCATTTTGAAGACTCGAAAGCATTTTTGAAAATATTTGGAGTACGGATGATTTAATAGAATAAATCAGTTACAAAATAATCGAATAATATATGAATATTATTCTTTAAATAATGTTCCAATAAAGAATAGATTTTATCAAAATAAATCCAGGAAAAGTTTTTGAAAATAATACTTGAAATGAATAATAATTATCGAAAGATATACTTATACGAAAGTAAAATCTTTATTCGAATAATCGAAAATAATGTTTGATTATTATTCAAAACTATCGAATATACCTTATTCGATTAATAGTTATCGAAAACTATATATATATATATATATATACTCGGGAACATCGCCTCCCGGTTTAGAAAAATGTTCAACTTTGGTCCCCTATACTAAGGGTATACACAACTACTGCTTATCTCTAACATAGGTATTATGCATTTATAAGCAATCGAATTGATAATGAAATATCAAGATTTTAAAACAGGCATGCATTTATATATCATATCAACATGCTTCAATATATCGCAAGATTTGCTAATAACAACCGTGCACTTATCTCAAGATAATGCATCAATATATTTACATCACAACAACAGTATAATGGGTAGAAAACTTGCTTGAGTGTTCTGGGGTAGACTTAAGCTTAGAGTGGGTCCATTAACCTATGAACAACAACATAAGCCGGAATTAAACCACGGTCGCTTGAGAAACTAGACTTTATCCACTTAGATCGTAACGTTCGCTTCTGCGCTTAACGATTTTCATTAGTCGCTCGAGTACCCTCGGCTCCACCATTTTTATAAAATTAACCATTAAACATTTTAAGGCGACTCTTTCGTGAATACTTTACCAAAGGCCTAATCCACCTTACACAATTGTTTCGTAATCCAATTAGTCTTTTAAGGGCCTTAAACAAGGTTTGAAAGATAAGCGAGGGGTAAAGGTTCGTGCACGAAATGCCTTAACTTAAAATGGTCGTTTCTCCTAAATCGTACATCGGATCTAAGCGAACCACATACCAAAACAAAGTTTACGACACGATCTAGCTAAACATGGCAAAGTTATAGATTGGTCAGTGAGTTCTATGGTCCGAGATTCATACACAAACAGTCTAAGGAAAACGGGCATTACAACTGCTATGCTTACGAATTTTCCAAGTTTCTCACTACACCAAAACCTCACCAAACAACCCACAATCATTAACACATCAAAACCTCAACTAAATAATAATATACCAGTCCTTATTCTCTAGATTCTTCATCACAACCAACCAGAATCAATTTCTATTAACTATAACAAGATTCATTCACCAAATCACTCCAAATTCAAATCAAACTACTAATAATAAAAGGTCATGCTTCTCATTTACAAAACCAACCATCAAACTCACTAATAATCAAAGTAAAGGCTAGGGTTTGAAGTTTATACCTTCCTTGGTGTGTGATATGTTAGGTCACACAACACTGTAGAAGGGGGTTGAATACAGTGTTAATACAAGCAAATCGATTTAACACAAGTATGTAACAAAGATCAAGTATATTGAATAAACTCTGTTACAATAATAATTGTTTTTCTCTCTACGTGATGAACAAATATCACTAAGATCTGCTAGGTTACAATGTATAATCTTCTCGATAATGATAACACATATAGTGTAAACACTAAATTTGTGTTTATATAGTACACAGTTACAAGATAACTTCTAATTGATATGGAATATAATTCTGTCTCCTAAAATATATCAATCAGATATCTTCTACAAGTCTTCCAGTCTTCTAACTCTTTCCATGGATATCTTCTTTTGTTTTAGTCTCGATCTTCTACTGTAAATCAGCTTCCTTCCTTATATGAAAGTCTTCCCGCACTTAAGTTCTTATATGACCTTAAGTTCTGATATTAAGTTCTGACTAAGTTCTGATTTTAGTAAGTTCTGATATGTCCTGTTTGTTAAGATCTGAAAACTAAACATGAATCATATTAGACATGACATCTCAAATATATCTAACAATCTCCCCCAACTTGTAAATTATGCAAAATATACAAGTTAATAGATTTGATGATGTCAAAAACATTTAAGTACAAATGTAATAAGAGTTTAACTAGATAACTAACTACAACTTACAGTCCTTGTAGCTTTTACCAATCTCACTGAGTCAATCTGAATCCATAATGATTCTTGACAAAGCTTGATATCAGCTTTTCTTCTTTAATCCTCAGGACTTGAGACATTGTAGTCTTGACTTGCTTCATCTCTTTATTCTGACTTCCAATCTGGTAGATTGCAGTCCTTAAAGTAGAGATATGGTTTCTTTCTAAACCATCATTCAGTCTTATTACCCTAGGAAGAGAAGAATCTTCATTGTAGCATAGACATTTCCCGTTCAGAATCACTTAAAGCTTAGCAGAATTCTTCTTCATTGGAATTTTACTTCCATCATCTTCAACAATATTACGAATGAATTCTGTAACTCTTGAACCAAAAATTCTTGCTTTATCTTTGATGGTCTTCAATATGAAGTTTGACCATCTCCTGGTAATATTAGACTTTACCTCTAAAAGGTAATGAAAGAATTGAAGTTCTTTCATTGATTTGTTTAAAATATCTGATTCTGACATTTGATATGTCCTTCCATCTTTAAGAAATAGAATCAGATTTTCCTTGACATTGTGCTTGTCATGAGCATCCAGTACCACTTAAACAGAGATAACCTTATCAAGGTATTTCTGTGTAACATCTTCAAGAGGTTGGTCAGTTAAAAGAAATGGATCTCTAAGTCAGCACTTCAACTCATGTTTTAATCTTAGCTTAATCAGAACCTTGTCCAGTCTGTCTCTTGCTTCTCTGGCTTTCAAACCAACAGTCATGAAATTAGATAACAATTGGCTTTTCTTTGGATCTGATGGTTTGACATTTTTCCACAGAAGTTTCTTTTTTTAAGCTACTTTCATTTTGTCTAAATCAACTTGAGCACTGTCAGAGATTGATATCTTGATGATTTTATCAGAACTTGCTGTTTCTGTTGTAACTTGCAGTTCTTCACTTTGAACAACTTGAGCCTTGTCAGAGGTTGTCTTTGATTCTTCAGAAATCTTCTTTCTTTTCAGAGTTTGAACATCTTCATCTTCAGCAAGATTATCATCAGTAACTTGAACTATTTTGCACACAGGTTTTATCAGGATTTGAGAAATTTTCATCTCCTGTGGCTTAATTGGTTCATCAAATTTTCCCTTCCCTTTGTATTTGGGATCAATCTCAATCTGTGATCTAGTCTTGGGCTTTTATGCCTCAGTATTTGACTTCTCCTTGATCACAATGCCTTTTACCTTAGGCCTTGGAGGTTTCTTTACAACAGAAGCTTTTGGCTTTAGATTTTTCTTTTCAGCTTTAAATCTAGCTTCTTCCTCCTTGAGATTTTCTAAATCCATTCCTGGCTTATGCTTCAGAAATAATCTTCTAGCAATTTCCTCATCAAGTGTCTGAATCTTGGGATCTTTATAGTAGACAGTAGTCTGCTTTCCCTTGAGCTTCAGAGTTTGCATGAACTTTTGAGAATCTTGATTTTCACCTTGTATCAGAATATCAGGCTTTGTCATCAGACTTTGCTCATCAGAACTTGATATCAGATTTTGAGTTTCAGTACTTGCTATAAGATTTTGAGTTTGAGCAGCTTAAGAACTTGTCTTCTTTTGAATAAAAGATTTGCTTGCATCAGTAATTAGTTTCCTTGAAGAAACCTTGCTGATCTTCCCTTTACTTTGAACTTGACCTCTACCCTTGCTAGGGTTTCCCTGGTCATCAGCTTCATCATCTTTCTTCTTCAGTGTTTGATCATTAGAGCATTTGGACTTAACTATCTTCTCCCCCTTTTTGGCATCATCTGATAGTAGGAGTTAGAGAAGAAGTTCCACTAAAGATTGGATTTCATCCAATTGAGCCTGTTGAGAAGCTTGATTAGCCAGAACCTCAGAGATTTAGGCATGTTGCTTCTCTTGAGCTTTCTCAATTGCTTCTACTTTCTCATAAATAGGTCTGATAAACCTCTTTTTATCAAGCTTGGTCTCCATATCTAGCTTTTCAGCTTTTTCAAGAAGCTTATCAACCTTTTCTTGAGTTTGTGAATGTAGACATTGAAGGTTCTTGGTAGATAGAGCAGTGATCTTGAGCTGTGTCTTGATATCAGAATTTATCACAAGCTCATCAGCTTTAGCAATGTGCTCTGTCAGAACTTTAGAGCTTGGAATGAAATCAGAATTATTCCACTTCTTGGTCCACTCTACTCCTCTATGAGTTTCATCCCAAGGTACAGGAGCATCCTGTTTAACAAATTTCTTGACCAATGCTTCCTTTTCAAGTACATGAGCTGGAGTATGTACTGAGACACTATCTCCAGAGCTTGATGAAGACTCAGTATCCTCTGATAACACGACAGTGTGTGAGGCTATAGGAGTTTCTGATTTATCTTCATCTAAATTCTGATCTTCAGGTTCTTGATCCAGAATTGGTGTAGATGGTATCTCAGCATCAGCATTTAAGATTGGAGAATGAGTTGGAGATGTCTGAGCTGCTGTAGGAGCTTCCAAATACAGAATAATAGGAATGTGCAGCCTATTGGTGTCAATTTCAGGACTTAAGCCTGAATCTTCAACTATAACATCTTCATGAAGAGGAGAAATAGGAGGTGTAACCACTGCATCCTAAACAGTGTCTTTGTCTTTAGCTGGAGGTGGCAGATATTCAATGATAATTGGCTCTTTTGAGATCAGAGATTCCTGATCTAATTCCTCAGCTTCTTCAGTATCTTCTGATGGAGGCTTAGCCAAATGCCTCTTAGCCCTCATTTTCTTTAATCTTCTTGCCAATGAAGGAGTTGATTTATCATCAGAGTTTAAAGTTCTTTTCCTCTTCAAGGTATCAGAACTTTCAGCTGCAGTTGCTCTCTGAGAATCCACAGTTTCAGCTTCAACTATCACCGGTTCTGATGCATGAACTTGTGCTTCCTCCTCATCATTAGGCTCTTCCCTTAGAAGCATCCTTCTTCTCTTTATTGAAGATTTAGGAACAGATTGAGCCCTTTTTGGCCTAGAAGATGAAGATCTGATGGTATGTGCTGATGGTTGAGGTTGAGATGATCGTGTTGGTTTGAAATATGTCCTTATGGAGGGTTGAGTTGGTTGAGGTTGAGAAGTTTGAGGTATTTGTGTAGTGGTGGTAGGTGCTGATGGAGGTTGGGTTGATTGAGGTTGAGAAGTTTGAGGTGTTTGTGTAGTGGTGGTAGGTGCTGATGGAGGTTGGGTTGGTTGGACATCAGTATATATGGAGGTGTATGTGGCTGGATCAGAGTTTACTAAAAACTGTTTGACTGAAATTAGAATTTGGAGGGGTCTCAAAACAGTTTTCTTATTATCAGCAGATAATAAGTCAGTAAAATCTCTCTTAGCTAGCTTAAATGGTTCAATTAACTCACTAGCTAATTGTGGTGCATCAGAGCAACAAGAACTATAAATAAGCTGACATAATCTAGCAAAATAAACTGTATTTCTATCTTCTGTCATCCTATCCCCAAGAAAGCCTAAAATAGCACTTGCATAATAAAAATGGGTTTGATTTATGACAGCATACCCGATTTGTTGACTGAGAATTGGAATTGCATCAAAATTTGAACACTTATTTGCAAAAGTCCTGGTGATGCAGTCGAAGAAGAAACTCCATTCCCTCCTTATGTTGGGTCTCTTCAACTGTCCCAGCTTCGCCAAAGTTTTCTCATAGCCCATATTGGCCATTAGCTGTTGAAGAGCTGGCTCCTCAATTATTGAGAAGGTGCAGCTTTCGGGTAGATGAAGTGCTTGTCTAACTGTGGCCAAAGTCACCACATGAGCATCCTCCCCTGTAGTAAAGACAATACTTAGGGACCCATTGGCACCACCATCATCATACACTCCTGACCTCCACTACTCCAGCACTTGAGTTCCTGAGAATGTGTCTGGTTGGGTCAGTGCATAACCTATCTCAGAGTTAGCGAGAAAGTCCTGAACGAAATGAAGATCTGATGGGGCTTCACTCTTGCTAAGAATAGCCAAGTAATTGTTGGGGACAAACTTAGCTCTATTGAAAACTATGTCTTTTGGTGCCATTTCTGTAAGAAATAAGTGAGAAAATATAGTGTGCACAAGGTGTTTGATAAAATTCCTGTATAAAAAAGCTTCAGAGAATATTAGAGAGAGAGAGAATAAGAAAGATTAAGAATAGAAAAGTAGGTAAAAGATTAGAAAATCTTTTAACTCCCATATATATACTCTCTCCACTCAACAGTCCTTTTTAGAAGTAAAACATATATGTGTACACCTGTCAGCCAGTAAGTAGTTAAAGCAGAGTTAGTGGGCACGAGAAATAAGCAATAATTAATGTGCACATGCAGTTTTTCAAGACAAGCACGTTTACCACTAACCCAAATGATTATGAATGTTTTTATCTCACCTAATTATATTCTGATTAAATATGACTGTTACAATATTTACCACAAATAAGTCAAGTAAAGAATAATGCCATGTATGCATCAGAGTTTCCATCAGGATTTAATATCAGAACTTGACTATTATCAGATTTTAACAGTCATCAGAACATGGGTTCTGTACTCAAAAAGTGAATGTTTGTATCTGTGATTCTTCATACAAATACTGACTTGTTTCTTCAGAGTTTAATCATCAGAACTTCCATCAGGACTTGTCCTTAGAATTTATACATATGACACTTAACTGTTTATCTGAAACAACTTGATCACCACAGTAATTTTCATCATTCATATGGAGTGATAGTGTGTGCATTAGAAAAATATCATATAAAAAATAAAGTCTGATAAACTTCAGTACATCTTAGAAATAAGGCATAACTAAGAAAAATGCTTAAAATCTGACATTAATAATGAAGTCTACTATAGGATAAATTTGTGCATGAGTCCACCTCAACTGTTTGTGCTCATTTTATGCATCTTTTGAAATTCCTTTTTACAGTAGTTTCTCAGTGTAAGTGAGTCACAACTGCTTATCAGAATTTATGCTATTATCAGAGTATTTCTCCAGTAATCAGAGAATGTGAAAAGTCACCAAGAAAAATTTATTTGCTTTTCTAATGCATATTACTTAATACCAGCAATGCACTTGGGTCTTCCCTTCCACATATTTACTCTAGATCTCAAAGGAGTACCTGAATTTAATTTTCTTTTCTTTTCTTTTCTTTTCTTTAGATAAGTGAGGTTCATCAATATTTAGGTTATCCTTAAGATTTACTAACATCAGAATTTGGCTGATAAGAAACAAGAATCTAGTTTGTGACTTAGTAATAAGATACATAAAGTAAATTTGACTAAGCTCAAAATTAGAATTTGCTTGTGTTAATGAATTTCCACATAAACAACTAATTCAGACATGGGATTTCTAGTATGTTAAAGACTACTAGGTCAGCATCTAGCACAATAATCCTTATTGGATTGAACAGTCACAGAACATTCAAATCACTCTCAGAGTATATAGATCCACATCAGATAACAATCAATATTTAATGTATTTCAATTTAAGTACAGATTACATGAAGATAAGACAATCTATAAACACTGATCATAAAGTCTGATGCATGAGAACAAAAACTAAGCAGATTTAGAGAAAGAACCTGAAACCATTCCAAGTTCATTTACCAGTCTTGTAAAAGTAGCTTCACATAATGGTTTTGTGAAGATATCTGCTAGTTGTTGATCTGTTGGAACAAAATATAATTCCACTGTACCTTCCATCACATGTTCCCTTATGAAATGGTACTTAATGCTGATGTGTTTTGTCATTGAGTGTTGAACTGGATTACATGTCATAGCAATAGCGCTTTGATTATCACAGTAAATAGGTATTTTAGAAAATTCTAACCCATAATCCAGTAACTGATTCTTCATCCAAAGAATTTGTGCACAACAGCTTCCTGCAGCAATATATTCTGCTTCTGTAGTTGATGTGGAAATTGATTTCTGTTTCTTGCTAAACCAAGAAACCAGTCTACCTCCAAGAAAAAATTGGCAGTTTCCACTAATGCTTTTCCTGTTTATTTTGCATCCTGCAAAATCTGCATCTGAGTAACCTATTAGCTTAAAATCTAATTCTCTAGGATACCACAATCCTAGATCAGTTGTACCCTTGAGGTACTTGAAAATTCTTTTCATAACTATTAGATGAGATTCTCTTGGATCAGCCTGAAATCTTACACAAAGACAGGTAGCATACATGATATCATGTCTACTTGTAGTTAAATAGAGTAAAGATCCAATCATACCTCTATAGCTAGTAATATCTACTGATGAACCAGTATCTTTATCTAACTTGGTTGTAGTGGCCATGGGAGTGGATGCAGTTGAACTGTCTTGCATTCCAAATTTCTTGAGTAAATTTCTGGTGTACTTGGATTGACAGATAAAAGTACCGTCTTCATTTTTCTTGACTTGAAGTCCCAGAAAATAACTAAGTTATCCCATCATACTCATTTGATATCTTGACTGCATTAGCTTTGCAAACCTTTCACAGAGTTTGGCATTTATAGAACCAAAAATGATATCATCAACATATATCTGTACTAAAAGTAAGTCATTTCCATAGTTGAGGTAGAATAGTGTTTTATCAATTGTACCTCTGTGAAATCCACTTTCTATAAAGAATTGAGCTAAAGTCTCATACCATGCTCTAGGAGCTTGCTTAAGGCCATAAAGTGCATTGTCAAGCCTATAGACATGATTTGCGAATTTTGAATCTACAAAGCCTGGAGGTTATTCTACATACACCTCTTCTTCCAATTCTCCATTGAGAAAAACACTTTTCAAATCCATTTGAAAGACTTTAAACTTTTTGTGAGCAGCATAAGCCAAAAAGATTCTTATGGCTTCCAATCTAGCAACTGGTGCAAATGTTTCATCATAATCAATACCCTCATATTGAGAGTAACCTTTAGCAACCAGCCTTGCTTTGTTCCTTGTAATTATGCCATCACTGTCAGTTTTATTTTTGAACACCCATTTTGTGCCAACAATGGATCTGTTCTTTGGTCTTGGCACTAGGGTCCAGACTTTATTTCTTTCAAATTCATTTAACTCTTCTTGTATTTCTTGCACCCAATCAACATCTTAAAGAGCTTCTTCCACTTTCTTTGGTTCAGTCTGAGATAGAAAAGAATGATAGAGACATTCATTTGATGTTGCAGTTCTAGTTCTGACACCTTCTTCAGGATCTCCAATTATTAAGTCAGGTGTATGTGATTTGGTCCACTTCCTTGCAGATGGAAGTTGATTTCTAGAACTGGATCCTCCCCCATGATCCATGGTATCTCCATCAGTATTTTCTGATAATCCCCCTGTAGTTATGCTCTCTGAGACTTCAGAATTTGAGTTAGATCCTTTTGGATTTGAAGAATCGGAGTTTTCAGAATTATCAAAATTTGGCTCATCAGGACTTGATGAATCAGAACTTGAAGAGCCAGTGACAGGTTCTGATGCTTCTTGAGAGTCTTGAGTTGTGGTAGGATCTTCAGCTTGCTCCCCCTGGACAGATGCATTTTCCTTTGGAGTTGTTACCACAGTTTCAATGATATAAGAACTTAACCCGTCAGAACTTACAGGATCAGAGTTTAAGTCATTAGAATTTACAGAATCAAAATTTAAATCTTCATTTTCAAATCTCAGCTGATCATGATCATTGAAATCTTCAAGTCCAGTAATCTTCTTATCATCAAAAGATACATTGATAGATTCCATGACAATCCTTGTTCTTAAATTGTAGACTCTGAAGGCTTTTGTGGAAAGTGGATATCCAACAAAAAATCCTTCTTCAGCTTTTAGATCAAATTTTGATAGCTGTTCAGGATGATTCTTAAGAACAAAACACTTACATCCAAATACATGAAAGTATTTCAGATTTGGCTTCTTTTTCTTCACCATCTCATATGGTGTTTTTCCATGCTTGTTTATGAGTGTATCATTCTGTGTAAAACAAGCAGTCTGCACAGCTTCAACCCAAAATTAGGTTGGTAGCTTTGCTTCATCAAGCATAGTTCATGCAGCTTTAATGAGAGTCCTGTTCTTTCTTTTTACAACTCCATTTTGCTGTGGAGTTCCAGATGCAGATAATTCCTATTTGATTCCATGTTCTTTGCAGAACTCTTCCATGATTGAATTCTTGAACTCAGTGTCATTATCACTTCTTATGATTTTAACAGAATCTTTGACCAATTTATCCAGCTGTCTGACATGATCAGTTAGAGTAGATGCAGTTTCATTCTTCTTGTGCAAGTAATACACCCAAGTGTATCTTATGAACTCATCCACTATAACCATAGCATATTTCTTCTTTACAATAGACATGACATTGACTGGACCAAATAGATCAACATGCAGTAGGTGATAAGGCTCAAGAATTGAGGATTCATTTTTCTCTTGAATGAAGATTTTCTTTATTTTGCCTTTTGACATGAATCACAAAGGCCATCAGGAGCAAATACTGATTTTGGAAGTCCTCTCACAAGATCTTTCCTTACAAGCTCATTTATGTTGTTAAAATTTAAATGAGAGAGTCTTTTGTGCCAATTCCAGCTTTCTTCAATTGATGCTCTACTCAACAGATAGATTGCAGAACCATCAATACATGTTGAAAGTCTGGATTTATTAATGTTAACATGCCTGTAACCTTTCAGAATTACTTTGCCTGTAGAATTGCTTACAACTTCACAGTGTTCTTCAAAGAAATCCACATGATAACCTCTGTCACAGATTTGACTCACACTTAGCAGATTGTGTTTAAATCCTGAGACAAGAGCTACTGTTTCAATGATGACATTCCCAAGATTTATGTTGCCATATCCCAGAGTTTTTCCCATGTTGCCATCTCCATAAGAAACTCCTGGGCCAGCTTTCTCCACAAAGTCTGATAGCAGGGCTTTATTTCCATTCATATGTCCTGAACATCCACTGTCAAGAACTAAGATGTTTTTCCTGTTGCCCTGCAATCACAAAGACCACTAATGATTAGTTTTAAGGACCCGGACTTGCTTGGATCCTTTGGCCTTTTTAAGTTTGTTAGCATTTGTAGCGGATTTAATTTCAGAGTTTATGCTAACATGTTGTTTATCAGAATTTATATCAGACTTTGCATCAGACTTTACACTAGAAGGAATTAAAGTAACTTTCTTCAAAGAAGGTTTTATTTGATAATAATCATAGTACAGACTATGATATTCCTTACAAGTATAAATGGAATTCCATAAACTACCACAATGAAAACAAGGATTTTGTGGTTTAAACCTAACAGACTGACTCTTAACTCCTGATTTAGGAGGTAAAGAGTTTATATCTTCATTTTTCCTACAAAAAGAAGCAAGATGGTTAGAGTTTCCACAGTTATAGCATTTCTTTCTAGGAGCATTAAGAACAGGCATATAATTATTTTTTTTATTCACACCTTCCTTTTCATTCCTATTTTTCCCAGCTTCCTTTACCTTGTTGACATTCCTAATCTCTTTCAGCTTATGCTTAAGCTGCTTCTTTGTCATTAAGCCTATGTTCACTTTAGCTGGTTTATCCCTTTCTAATTTGTCAGAAGTTGACTTATCTTTGACTTCTGTCCCAGACACTTTCATCTTTTCAGAATCTGACTTTACAGTTTTTGCTACAAACTTAACAGGATTTACCTTTGGCTTAGCAGTCTGTTTAACAACAATTGGCTCAATTTGTTCAGTTCCTTTTTCACTTTTTTCATCTCCATAACCTAAGCCCTCTTTCCAGTTTCCACTAAATAAATTCTGAGTTGTTCTTCCATAGTTAGTCCAATTTCCGATAATCTCTCTTTCCTTTTCTAAGTCAGCTTTTAGAGATTTATTCAATTTTAACACTTCATCTCTAACATATAAAGCATCATCTTTTTCTTTCATAGTTTGATGATGAAAAACTAACTCATTTTCTAAATAATCATTTCTCTTTTTATAAGCAAGATTTTCAGATGTTAATCTTTCACATGCTAAAGTTTAATCTCTATAACTAATGAACATGGTTTTAAGATATAATCTCAACTCAGTAATATCATCAGTATAGAAGGCATATGTTGTTTGAGGTACCTTCAATTCAGCAGTTTCAGGACTGCTATCAGCATTTGCCATCAGGGCATAGTTCACCCCATATTTAGAATCTGAAGTGTCTGTCCAGCTTTTCTTCTTTGTGACAAGTGGCTTGCCTTTGTCACTTTTTCCTTTCTCGCGATCAGGAGATATGTGGCCTCTTTCACCACAGTTGTAGCATTTGACATTTGAGTTGTCTCATCTGTCAGACTTTCCTCCCTTGCCTTCAGACTTTCTGAACCCCTTCTTATCAGAACTTCCACTTTTCCTGGAAAACTTCTCGCCTTTTCTGAATTTCCAGTAGGCTATCTTTGTGATACCATTTACCATAATAGCACACAATTTCATCATTTCTTCATCAACATCTATTTCAGGCAAACTTTCAGTTTCTGACTCATCATCATCAGAATATGATGACTCTAAATCAAACTTTATGATGAGAGCCTTTCCCTTGCCCCTTTTTGAGGCAGTCATTTTAGGAGATTCCTCCTCAGCCTTAAGAGAAATTGTCCTTGACTTTCTTCCATGCCTTTTGCTCCTTTGATCCATCTCAAGTTCATAAGTCTTGAGCATACCATAAATTTCATCAAGAGCAGTTTCAGTAAGGTCATAGTTGTCTCTTATGGTAGTAAACTTCAAATCCCAATTTTCAGGAAGAGCTAAAAGGAATTTTAGATTTAAATCTTCAAGATCATATTCCTTGTCCACCAGTGACAGATCATTCAAGAGTTTGACAAACCTTTCATATAATTCAGTTAAAGACTCATCAGCTTTTGAGTCAAAGTGCCCATACTCTTGAGTGAGTATAGTCCTCCTATTCTTCTTGATTGCATCAGTTCCCTGGAATCTTGTCTCCAAAGCATCCCATATCTCCTTTGCAGTTTTGAAATTAATTACCCTGTTTGACATGACATTATCAATGGCAATATGCAGCAAATGTCTTACCCTTGCATCTTTGGCAATAGATGAGATGTCTTCAGTTGTGTACTCACCTTTCTCCTTTGGTATGGTCTTTGTTGGTTGATCAGCAACTACAACAGAGAGCTTGGTAGGCTTATGTGGTCCTTCATTGATTCTGTCAAGGTATTCTAGATCTTTAGCTTCCAGAAACATAGCCATCTTCACTTTCCATATGGGATATTCAGAAGGTCTCAGTATGGGAACCCTAATAGTCTCATATTGACTGTGGGTTTGAGTCTTTTGAGTTTCTTCAGTTTTGGTGGGTTTGGTTGGAGTTTGTGCTTCTTCAGACATGATTGTTTGGATCTTTACTGTATGTGTGTTAACAGATAAGCTCTGATACCAATTGTTAGGTCACACAACACTGTAGAAGGGGTTGAATACAGTGTTAATACAATCAAATCGATTTAACACAAGTATGTAACAAAGATCAAGTATATTGAATAAACTCTGTTATAATAATAATTGTTGTTCTCTCTCAGTGATGAATAAATATCACTAAGAGCTGCTAGGTTACAATGTATAATCTTCTCGATAATGATAACACGTATAGTGTAAACCCTAAATCTGTGTTTATATAGTACACAGTTACAAGATAACTTCTAATTGATATGGAATATAATTTTGTCTCCTAAAATATATCAATCAGATATCTTCTACAAGTCTTCCAGTCTTCTAACTCTTTCCCTGCATATCTTCTTTTGTTTTAGTCTCGATCTTCTACTGTAAATCAGCTTCCTTCCTTATATGAAAGTCTTCCCGCACTTAAGTTCTGATATGACCTTAAGTTCTGATCTTAAGTTCTGACTTCCAGTAAGTCCTGATTTCAGTAAGTCCTAATATATCCTATTTGTTAAGATCTTAAAACTAAACATGAATCATATTAGACATGACATCTCAAATATATCTAACATGATAAGTTGCTAGGAAACCGTAGGGAGCCTTGATCTATCTTCCTACTAGCTTGATCTTTCCAAAGAAATCAAGAACACAAAATTAATTTCAAGAAAGTACTATTCATCATCTTCTTCCATGAATTAATAGAAAAGAATGGTATGGAATTGGAAGCTTAGATTCATAGGATATGCATAACTAACCACCAAGAAGCTTACATAATTACCTTGATAATTAAAGATGAGTGTAGCTTGAGCTTTGATCTTTCTTTCCTTTGTTTCCAAAAGGAGCCGAAAGTTTCATGAAGAAAAATGAGAGAGAAATGCATCTTTGCCTGCCTTTGAATAATTTGTGGTGTTTGTTGCTTGGTTAGTCAACTAACCTTGGTTTAACTATGGTTTAAATGCATGGACACAATTCATTCTTGACAAATACCTAATTAACCATGCTTACCTCAGTATCCCTATGTCACTTCCATGCCACATGTCTTTATCTTGTGGTTTGATGATGTCATAATCCCTTGGATTCTTGTACAAGCTTGATTCTTTGTTGCTTTTTTGTTTTACAGTTCGCTTAACTCTCGTTTTCGTTAATCATTTGAGGGATCATATCTGGGATCTTGTTATTTGGGCTTTCCTAAACCTTCTTTAATATTTTATACTCCTTTAATAATCCTCTCTTATAATCCTTGAATTTAAATTCTTTTAATCATATTACCTTATACATAATTCTTTCGGTATCTGGTGGATTTTTGGGAAAAATCAAAGTGTCCGAATTCGAACTCTGGCGACCTTTACATACACTCATTTACTTTATGGAATACTAATACGATCTCAGAATTTCCATAATAGTACTCCAATATAGTGTGGTCTGATAATTTTCCTTAATCAGCACAATCAACAAAAAGTTACTATTCATCAGGGTTTCAAAAATTCCAAAAATTGGGGTTATTACAACAAACCTTCGAGTTTTTGACTCTCAACGTCCCTGCTAGGCCAAGGCCGGCTATCAGAGCTTCATACTCAGCTTCATTATTTGTAGTCGGAAAATCTAAGTTCATAGCATATTCAATCAGGAACTCATTGGGGCTTTGTAAAACTAGCCTTGCTCCACTAGAATTTATTTTTGATGCTTCATCAAAATAGAGAACCCAGAACTCCTTGTCCTTGTTCTGTCCTCCATCAATTTCTTCTTTTCCCTCCATGCCCTGAGGTACGGTATCTTCTTGCCCCCCGACTTCTTGGTTTGGGATGGTACATTCAACCACGAAGTCAGCCAAGTCCTGGGCTTTTATCGCCGTGCGTGGCTTATACTTTATGTCGAATTCTCCTAGCTCAATGGCCCATTTAATCAACCTTCCACTGGATTTAGGACTGTGAATGATGTATCTCAAAGGTTGATTCGTTAGTACCTCAATCTTATGAGCTTGAAAGTAAGGATGCAACTTCCTTGAGGCCATCGCCAGAGCTAAAGCAAACTTTTCAATAGTCAAATAATTCAACTCAGTTTCGTGCAGAATCTTACTAACATAATATATGGGTTTTAGGACTATAAGTTCCTCCTTAACCAATATGACGCTCAAGGCATTTCTTGAAACGGCCAAGTTTAAGTATAAAGTTTCATTCAGGACTGGTTTGGCCAACAACGGGGCTTGAACCATATATTTCTTCAATCCTTCGAACGCCTCTTGGCTTTCCTCGGTCCATATGAAATCTTTTACTTTCTTCAAGGATTTGAAGAATGGCAAGCACTTGTCTCCAGATTTGGAGATAAATCATCCCAAGGCAGCAACCCTTCCAGTGAGTTTTTGAACATCCTTAATAGACCGCGGAGGCTCCATGTCCAAAATGGCCTTTATCTTATCAGAATTTGCTTCGATTCCCCTCTTGGAGACCATCAATCCCAAAAACTTTCCAGATCCAACTCCGAAAGCACACTTTGTAGGATTTAACATCATTTTGTGTTATGTCAGGACCTCAAAAGCTTCCCTCAAATGGGTTATGTGGTCAGTCTTCACAAGACTCTTGACTAACATGTCGTCTACATATACTTCCATCATTTTTCCAATAAGATCTTTAAAAATCTTATTTACCAACCTTTGATAGGTAGCTCCTGCATTTTTGAGACCAAATGTCATAACGAGATAACAAAAAACACCAAGTCAGTGATGAATGATACCTTTGGGATGTCATCCTTATGCATCTTGATCTGATTATAGCCGTTGAACCCATCCATAAAGCTTAACATCTCGTGACCAGCGGTCGCGTCTATCAGTGTATCTATCATTGGCAACAGGAAACAATCCTTTGGGCATGCATCATTCAGATCGGTGAAATTCACACACATTCTCCACTTTCCATTAGCCTTATTTACCATTACAGGATTCACTAACCATTCCGGAAACTGTATCTCTTCAATAAAACCAGCCTCTAAGAGCTTCTCTATTTCTTGCTTGATTGCTTCCTGCCTCTCAGGGGAAAAACTCCTTTTATTTTGCTTCACGGTCTTTCGATTAGGATCCATATTCAATTTGTGGGTGATCAGCTTCGGGGCTATGCCAGGAATATTATCTGCCGACCAAACAAACACAACACTATTCTCTTGTAAGAACCTCACTACCCTTCCTCTAAGGGACTCCTCCAGTGACGCTCTAATAAAAGTCACTTTCTCGGGATCCTCGGGAGCCAAAGGCACCGGGATCAAGTCTTCGACTGGATTTCCTCGTTTCTCATCATTCTCACGAATATCCAGATCTTCAATAGGAAAAACCTGCCTCCTGCTCCATCTACCTTCAACGAGGCTATATAACAGCTTCTGGCCATCTTTCGGTCTCCCCTTTCTTCTCCTATTTCATTTCTGGTTGAAAACTTGATCACGGAGTGGTAGGATGAGGGGACTTCCTTAAAGGCATGTATACTTGTCCTTTCCATGATCACATTATACGTTGATCCAGCCTTCACTACCACAAAGTTCAACATCCGTGTGCCTTATCTTGGTTCCTGAACCATTGTTAAAGGTAGCTTAATTGTCCCTTCCACGGGGTATTCGACTCAAGAGAAACTGTATATCGGCATATCAGTTGGGGTCAATTGAGAGTCATTGTAACCCATCCTTATGAAGGTATCATAGAGTAAAATGTCTATCGATGCTCCATTTTCTACAAGGACTCTTTTCACCGGGTTGTTCCCTATTACGGGTGTTATGACTAGAGGATCATTATGGGGAAACTTGACTCCTTCCAAGTCCAAATCATCAAACACCATTGCTACTCCTATCTTAGCCCTTTTTGGAGCTTCTCCTACTATTTGTATAACTTCTATGGTATAAGCTTTCCTCGAGTTCTTAGAGGATCCTGCAGCAGTTGGCCCTCCAAAGATTGTATTTATAATCGGTCCTCAGGGTTGAGGATTTCTCCCCTGATCATCTTGGTGCCTCCACGATCATCAAAGTTCCTTCTTCCGCTATTGTATTTCTCTCCATCTCCAGTATACTTATTCAATCTCCTTTTTCGGATTAGGAATTCGATTTCATCCTTCAATTGTTGGCACTCATCGGTGTCATGACTAGCGTCCTTGTGAAATCTACAATATTTGCTTTATCTAGCTTTTTGGGATCAGCCTTCTGGGGTTTAGGCCAACGAACATCCCTATCTTTCTTGATTTTCATCAAAATCTGGCTTCTAGGGGCATTCAGCCTAGCATATTCGGTAAATTTTTGTCCACGTCCTCCCTTCTTCGGGGTTGAGTCAATGCCTTTCTCAACTCTAGGATACTTGTCCTTGGCATTATATTAAGATCAGTCTTTCGCTTCTTGCCACCAGCGGGCTCATTGTTCACCACCGTCTTCTTCATACTTTCCTCTACCTTGATATACTTCTCGGCCCTAGGAGTTGTAACATGCTTTCAGGGGAGCGCTTGGCTAAGGACATCTTGTAGAACTCGTCTATAATTCCCTGCTGCAATGCTATTATAGATACCTTGTCGTCGAGATCTGGGACCTTCAAGGCTTCCTTTGTGAAACGATTCAAATAGTCTCTCAAGGACTCCTTTGCTCCTTGCACAATGCTCATGAGAGATGTTGAACTTTTCTCATATACTCTATCACTGATAAATTGCTTTATGAAATCTTGGCTCAAATCCTTCAAAGATCCAATCGAGTTTGGGGGCTAGACGGTTGTACCATCTTTGAGCCATACCCGACAAGGTTTAGGGAAAGGCCCGACACTTAATAGCATCGTTCACGGGCTTTAGCAACAGGGCGTTAGAAAATGTCCTGACATGATTTTCCGGGTCGCCGGTACCATCATATGCTTTGATGGTGGGCATCTTAAACTTCCTCGAGATGTGGGCATTTATTATCTCTTCAGTGAATGATGGAGTTGGATCATCAGGATCTCCTAGGGGCATTAAATCACTTTGATCAGCCCTTGGGGCAACAGCCCTTCTTGGTATTGGACCATACAGGTCTATGATTGGAGTAATATCCCTCCGCCTTGGAGCAAGTGGGGGCCTTGGGGTCAGGTGCGTCTCCAGGTGGTGCTTCAGCCTTTGATCTCAGCTTCATGAGCTCTGATTCTCTCCTGGACATCTTGGGGATTCGTCCCTTGAGTGCTTCTAGGGCGCTGGTTAGCATCAGGCATCTGTTCTTTACCAGCACGCCTCCTTCTCGGAGCAACACCATCATCCGATGATTCGGAGTCTCTATCAGTATAAGGTCCAGAAGATTCTTGATCCTCCAGAATAGGAGCCAAATCATGCATGTATTGGGGCGTTCGCCTTTGTGCTTCACTCCGATTAGAGTGTCCACTTTCTCCAACCTCGGGGTAGAGGAGCATCCCGTAAGGGGGAGTGGCCATGATCGTTGAGTACTCATACCCAACGGGTCAAGAATTCAAAGGTGCATGTAGCTGCTGGAATTGGGGATTCGTCCCTTGAGTAGCCGGTGGATTCGTTCCTTGTGGCTGAGGCTCGGTTGCTCCTACTAGGGTTCTCCCTTGGGTGGAGGCATAGGTTGAGTGCGAAGGTATCTCCACCACTGATGAGATTGCTTGGGTCATCCCAGTCGGTGTTCTTTCATGGGCGTTGTTTCTGCTTCATGTGTTCACCATGGTTGCTGTTATGTTTTCCCACAAACGACACCAAATGTTATGGATAAAAAATTAAGGTGAATTTAATGCTAGGGTTCACGAGATTCGAGGCTCTATTTGACTGCTCTCATGCTTCGTGACTCAATCTGCTTTCACAAGATGCCTACGTACCTTGCTGTATCCTAAGGATCAAGTCAAAAAACGTAGTTCTGATTTGTGGGGTGAGACCCTTATAGAGGTATGGGATGTCTTTGATTTGGATTAGGGTTAAGATACTTGGTGGACAAGTCTTAGATTTAGAGTGGATTTTGGAGTCCTATAATGCAGAAAATTGATTCCTTGTTCCACGGGGTTTCTTAAAGGTCATCTCCAAGGAATTATATCCCTATTTGGATTTCACTTATCAGTTGTTTTTACCCACATTAATTAATTACGAAATTAATTAATATTCAGGGTTTTGGACCCTTTAAAATAGGCTTTATTGACAATCCAAATCGGGCATAATTAATGCGATATTAATTACGCAACAGGATTTATTTTACTCCCTATCAATATACATTTATATCATTTATACTTATAACACTATAAAGCTATGCATTATTTATAAAGTATTCATTATAATTATACATATTTATTCTTATATTTATTTAATTTAGATATTAATATTTATAATAAATATTAAATACACTACACCATAGATTGGATTCTGCAACCGTTCACACTAGGGTTGCAAATAAAAGTATAATAATAGCCTTCTAAACCCATGTCTATCGCAACCCCTATTTTTTGATATTGCGGTATAGTCAAAATGTGTTACCAAAATGACATAGATGATTAAAGATAAATTTTTAATTTAACTAGTTAATAATTATTTACATAGAAATAAAATAATAATTGAAATATATATTTTTTATTTATTTATAGAAGTTAATAATATTAGTGTAGTGATTTACAATAATATATTGATAAGTTGAACGTGTTATAATACTTAACAAGTCATTAGTGGATTTAATTACAATATTTATATATTTTTGAATTTCTTCATTTTTCATAAAAATATTACAAACAATATTTATTTAAAGAAAAGATAAATTAATTATTTAAATTTTAACAAAAAAAGTTGGACTGGGTTGTTTATTTTTATTAGAACTTGGGCCAACAGATAAAATGGGGGGCGGGAACTGGAAATTGGGAGCGGGTGGTTGAAATTTTACCTAAAAAAAATAGGGAGGCACATTAGGGTTTATTGAAGCGTAACTTTGAGGTTGCCTCTCTCCCTCCTCCTTCTTCCTCTCCCTCGGTGTCTCTCTGTCTCTCGGTATTGAGAATTTCATTTTTCTCTCTTCTTGTTAATATGGTTCCGTGACTTGCTTTCTCACTTTTAACATAATATGTTTAGAGATGGATATTTTCAAGAGGGCTTTTTTGTTCAAGATGTATTTTTGTGGTCTTAGAAGATACAAAATAGGTGTTTTTCTATCTTTGCTGCTTCTAATCAGTTGTACTTGTATTTACTCTCCGCTCTTCGAGACGATTGCAAGTGGGTAGTGTTCTTGATCTCTCATAAACGGTTTTGTTGAGTTCTTCCTATAGATATATATGTTTGTATAAATTGATTCTTGGCTAATGGGGTTTTGATTTTAGTTGTTTTAGTGAAAAATTTTATGTTTTTGTGTTGTTTTATGTTTTGAATTAAATTAAGTCATGCATAGTTATTGTTGATGTTGATTCTGATGGTAATGTGACTGTTTTCAATGGCAGCAGTGGTGCCCCACCAGAGTCATTTCCGGAGCCAATTATCGTGTAAACATTCACTTGGACTCACCAGTCACCACCTATCCCTTCCCGGAAGAAGGGGAATAAGCTATTGTACCTGACCTGAGAGGTGATGCTACAATTGAGGTGGGGGACGATGCATTACAGTAAGTCTCCCTTGTAATGTCTTTCTAGTCTGTATGTTCCCTTAAAAGGCATGTATAAGTATAACTGTACAAGTAGATTCTGTTCATCTTAGATTTTATGTTATTTGATAATTAATAGAATATTGTAAGTTATAGTACTTTCTAATTGAAAATTTTCAGTTTTGTTTGAATGATGATCAATTGTCATTAGGATTTTCTCTTCTTAGCTCCTCGATAGAAACTGGATAGCTTAAATGTTAAATGCGGCTGATTGTAATCCACCAGTTTGGATTTAGGATTGTTATCATGAGCCCTGAATCCCTGATCAAGTCATGCTCATAAATTAGCTTCTCCGCTGAACATGTATAAAGTTAAATATTACTTTGCCAATATATTTAAACTGATCAAGTACTTATGCATATCTATAATTAATGTGGATATGACTGTTTTTATGTAAAATTTGTTGTCAATATATTTAGTAGTAAAAATGGTATGTGTTGTTTAGAAAAAAAAAAGAATGGTGTATGTTTTTGCTGGTAGCTTGGCTGCATCTTTTCGTATACTAGTATATGACAAAACTTCAAAATCTGTCAGGCAGCAGAATTGGAGATTGAAGCTTATCATACTAATATAATTTTATTGTATTTACTTTTCCAACTACTCTGAATAAATATCAGGTGCTAGTTGATACCATACTAATATTATGGGCTCCTTTTTTGTGAAACCTGGTACAGGTATTGCAGGAAAGAGGAGTGAGCACATCACGTCATGGATGAGCTACATTCTTTGTGTTACTTTTCCAGGTAATTGTATGCTCTTTAATAAAAAGCAGTTTCAATGTTAATATAGTTTTTGGAGTCCCGTATGTCTTTCTGCTTGATCTAGATATATATGCTTCGATGTGCTTTACACTTTGAACTTGTAATATTCTTAATGAACCCTCTCCCTGCGGCCGCCTACATGTAGATCCATAGTAAGATGATTAATAGACATTCCATATTGTTGTACGTTCATGTTTCATAAAAATTTATGGCTTCTTCTACACTTTCTGTAACTGTTGTAATTATATATTTTGGTGTTTGAGTCATAGTTTTTAAATTCTGTGATAAATGTGTTGTTTAATGATTTTACTTTTAGGATTTGGCGGTCGTGGTTCTGCTGATACTTATACCTCTTATATCACCAAACTCTTCCAAATGAGGGGTAACAGATTTTATATTGCTTTGTCCATCTCCTTCCCTGATATTCTGGCTGTGTTCATATTGATCACCTTTATTTTCTTTTCCTTGTCCTATACTTTAATTTGTTTAAGCAATTAACGCTAATAAGTATAAATTAAAGTGTTAAGTAAAAAGTAATCATATATTACACATCCAGTACTCTCTAGATTGCACATACTAATTTTAACTGTCGGTGCCATTAATGCCTTATGTTACAGCAGATGTTTTTGATATAATGCATAATCTTCTCCAACCTCTCTAGATTGGTTTCCAAGCAATTGCTGAAGCCCTTGGATTGGCAGGTCTTAAAGCTATTGTTGCTATTGTTATTATGCTTTAGATTAGGTTCTAAATGTTATATGTACATGTGCTTACAAACGACACTAAAAATAGTATAATAAAGCTCCTAGCTCAAATGAGGTGTGTGTCTACCACACTGCCTTATAATTTGTTGGCTTGCTCATGAAATGCGTGAATGGAACACATATACACATTTACAGACATGAGATTAAGAGAACAAGAGGGTTTCTTTGTTTCTCTGTAACAACCATGAGATTATGCTATCATATGCCTATTTCAAATGCAGTCTTAACACTCTGTTGTGTCCACTATGTCTCTTTCTAGATCTGCATGTTTATGTGTGAATTTTGAATAACTTTTTTCACAGAAGCTGTTGCTACAAACATTTTAGAGACCATGAACGTACCCGGACTAACGATAGGACAAGTTGGCAGCCATCTCCAGGTTTCTGAGTGATGTTGTATTGTTATGTGATAGTGTGTGTACTTGGTGTCTCAAGTCTAGTACATTTCTTTACCTAACACAACTTTATAAATATGATTCCATTTCCATGCATTTATAAGATTTGATACTTCTTGAAGATAATTAAATGTTATATCAGTTCTAACAAAAATTAGGATCATCATGCTTTTAAGTAGTTACTATATACATATATATGTATTGTTTCCGATTTGTTAATACTAATTATGTAATTGTAGAAATATAAAAAATTCTTGCAATTTGCTACCATCTTGCATTAAATCTATCTTCTTACTAAGCACGAGAAAAAAATCCAGAGTGGAGAAGCAACCATGTCCAAAACTTGGGTGATCTAACTGGAGAAGGAAACATTGAGAGTATGCTTTCAGTCGAGATGGGATTAAAGGAGCTATTGCCTTGAAGTTCTTCTTATGAAGAGATTGCCTTAAACTATCTCATATCCATTAATTGCAGACTAGACCTACGTGACTACAGTCTACAGTTCGGCTATAAAGTTGAAGTATTATCGTTCTACTTTGTTTTTCTCAGTACTACGATGTTTATATTTTGAAGTGTGTAACTTTAACTTGTTAAAACTTTCGCTTTTATTTTATGGTTGGTAGACAATTGGTGGTATAAGAATGGTAGTATGTTGATGGTGAAGGTAGTGATGTTTATTTGGGATAACTGATCTTATGGTTGGTAGATTGGTTGATTGTGTTGGTTTTAAGACTATGGTCTTATTTATGTGAATGCCAATTTACAAACAGTTCCTTGCATTTTTTTTGTAAAAGCGTTGTAATAGGTCTTTTTAGTGTTGCTAATAATCAGTGTAAAATGTTGCAAAAGACACTAAAAATATTGCAAAAAACATTAAAAAACGTTGCAAAAGGGTTGCATCAATACCCCACATGTGGGGCCCACAATATTATACTGATAGCCCAAACCCTACTGTAACACTTTTCAAGACCTAGCAACTCCATTGGTGTTGCAATAGCATATTTCTGTAACGGATAACCAAGGGTTACAATAGGGTATCACCGGGGTTGCAAAAAACTCTATGACAACGCCTAAAATTGCAACCCCGAAAAAAGAGTCGCTATAGCCTTTTTTTGGCCTTTAGCAACACTTTTTTGGCCTTTAGCAACACTTTTTTGGCCTTTAGTTACGGTTTCTTAGGGTTGCGGAATCCAATCTATGGCATAGTGATATTTAATTAAAAATATATTTATTTTGTATACCTTGTATAGTGTCGTGTACTCCAAAAATAAATATCAAAGTGGCACACTATCTTAGTCATGTATCTCGTGTCGTGTACTCAAAATGTAAATATAAACACTAAATTTTAGTATTGTGTTCGTGTTGTATTTTCGTGTTATGTTAAAAATTACCCAATCTACTTATTACTCCATTACATACCTAAAGATTATGACATATCTAATCTTGTTGATAACATTTACACCCAAAGATAATGACATAGCTAACCTTTTTGAGTTTCTTATAAATATGCCATCTACTACTATTTTACTACTTGGTATTCAGTATTCTATTTACCTAGTTACAAAACCATGCAACCTTGTGTTGTAATTGTTTATTTGGTTGCACTCTTTTTAATTTCCTTTTCAACTCCTACCTATTCACTTCCCCTGTCCACAAGATCAAGATGGATCGTTGATGATATTACCGGGAAGAGAGTGAAACTGGCCGGCCTCAACTGGGCCGGTCATGTGGGCCCCATGTTGCCGGAGGGACTTGATAAAAGACCCTTGAGTGAAATAGCAAGACACATAGCATCGACAGGATTTAACAACGTACGACTCACATATGCTACATACATGTACACTCGTTATGCCAATCTTACGGTACTAGAATCTTTCCAAAATCTAGGCCTCGAATCTTCCATTAGAGGAATTCGGATGAACAATCCAAACCTGTTGGACCTAACTCTTGTCCAAGCTCACAAGACTGTGATTGATGAACTTGCAATGAATGGAGTGATGGTTCTGTTAGACTGTCAAGTTAGTGAACCTATTTGGTGCTGTCATGATGATGATGGCAATGGCTTTTGGGGAGACAAGAATCTTAAACCTCAAGAGTGGCTACAGGCTTTGACTATTGTTGCTACGCTCTACAAACACACTCCAATGGTATGCTAATACAAGTTTGTATTTGGTACTTTTAATTGTGCTAGATTGTTATAGTACAGAACTGATCATTGCAAATGTAGGTAATTGCTATGAGCTTACGAAATGAGTTACGAGGACGACGTGAAAACACTGAAGATTGGTACAACTACGTTCGCAAGGGTGCAAGAACAATTCACAAAATAAACCCTCATATTCTAGTGGTTGTTTCGGGTTTAAGCTATGATTTAGATTTGAGCTTTTTGAAAACCAGGCCTCTTAGAGTAAGACTTGGTAACAAGTTGGTTTATGAGGCACATAGATATGCATTTAGCAGAGGAGGGTCGGATACATGGGTGCACCAACCACTGAACCAAGTCTGTGACAGTATTACACGAGATATCAATAACAAATCCACATTTCTGATTGAGGGTCCGAACCCGGCTCCATTATTTATCACCGAGTTTGGCATAAACATGGAGGGTACTAATCAAGCAGACAACAACTTTTTTACTTGTTTTCTGTTATATTTGGCAAAGAATGATCTGGACTGGAATTTGTGGGGAGTGCAAGGAAGCTATTACATTAGACTGGGAAGAAAAGATGATGAAGAGGAATATGCGCTGTTTAATCACAACATGACCACCATTAGGAATCCTCAATTTCATCAGATGTTGGTATCTATACAAGGCAAGATTCAAGGTAAAAATTATCAACCTAAAAACAAGAAATGGAATGAATTAATTAACAAACAAAAAATGCAAGAAATCAAAAATATGGGTGTGTGTTCAAATACAAACCAACCCAATTGTAATCGTAGTGATTTCTAAAATTTTGTTTTCTTTTAGTGCAGATCCAGCATACTCAGCAGCCGCAAGGCAAGAAATAATGTATCATCCGAAGAGCGGAACTTGTATCAACGTCAACGAGAAATTTGAACTTGAGTCAAGTGGTTGCCATAGCTTTGGTAGATACTGGCGATACGAAAAAAATGTGATTCGATTACTGGGAACTAAATATTGCCTGACATCCACAGGAGAGGGAAGGCCAGTAATCCTCACAAAGGAGTGTTCTAATAAGAGAAGTAGGTGGAAGTCAGTCTCCAGCTATCAGTTGGCTAATTATAGAGATAATTTGTGCCTTCACTATGATCCTGATTACTCGGAGGAGATATTGACCAGCGAGTGCATTTGTTCCGATGACCATGATAAACACTGTTTACAAAATCCCTCAGGTCAGTGGTTTAAACTCATCACATCAAATGCAGAGTAGAAAACTGGTCTAAGACTGTGCCACTAATCTTCCTAATAACTTATACAAGTCGAATTTCTTTCATTGCTATGCGACGAGTCTTAATTATCAGTTGAAATATCAAGTGGACGGATAGATTTGTTTTAGGCAAAGGTGCACTTTACTCAAATGTGATCAACTCATCGCCTGTACTCTTACGTTCATGTAACTATATATTGCGTATGACTGATGTACCATGCGGAACAAAGAAATTGTAACCACAGCACAAGTTTCTTAAAGAGCTTCGGAATACGTACCCTAAAGGCACCCATAGGGATCGCCTATCATCTCAGCTCCAATCTCATACAATGCTTACGCTTTTACAAACTACTATATCTGCAACTTAACAGTGCTATTGCATTTGTAATTTTGAATAGTCTGATTTGCTATCAGAAATTTAAAGTTGCAATCCAATTTCACCGCAATTGTCTTCTTAATTATGCCTATAATATCCACATTCCCTTTGATTCTGGTTTTTGTATTCAACGGTATTGACCCGGCTGTTAAATCTTCCACCAATCCAGAAACACTCAATATTTTTTGCAGCATAAATTCCATTGTCACATTGATGTCAGTTGTTTTCTTGGCCTTGGCATTCCAACGAGGTATTTGACTGTCAGCAACTTGTACTCCTTCATAATATATTCCTGTTGTACCATTCTTGATCTTGAAGGATGCTATATTCGGATTCTTCACTGATACATCCGCTATGGCTGTCAAATTTGTAATTGGTGCAAGATTAAAAGGGTTTGCACCTTGCAGTCCTTTAATTTTCATACTTGTCAAATTTATTTTCGGTTTCTTAACCTTAAAAACCGTAAGAAAGAGTATCACAAGTATGAATCCTATGATGAATATGGCCAAGAAGGTGCAAGCGCAGCACAGCTTGTATCTCTTCTCAAGTCGCTCTTTCTTAATAATTGATCGTGGTGAAACAATTTCGTTGGGAATCACAATACGGTGAGATTCTCGGGGTAGTGAATTTTCTTGAACCTCCTCTGTCATGGCTCAAGAAATTGATGAGAGAATAGTTGAGGAGAATCGAGTAATTCCTGTGCAACCTAAGTATGAACATGTAATATTTATGGTCTGTTTGGACTTTGGGGGTTATATAGTAATGCTTGTAGCACTTAAACATGTGAATACTTTTGTAAACAAGCATGTATGCATACCAGGATTGCAACTTGCAACTATCTAATTTTAGAACAGTGGCGTAGAAATTTCCACAAGACTTGGCTAAAGACTCTGGACACTGTTGTATGTAGTATTTTTCTTAATCTTTGAATATGTTGACGGAGTCTATGCTTAATTTGTGTTATTTTTGGTTTTGTCTAAATTGTGCCTAGACTTATCTAATAACAAGATAATTAAAAACAAAAGTTAATATAATCAGAAATGGAGAAGTTGCAGTAACTGATTACAACATTATACCAAAATCAACTCAAACTAAATGGAATCAGCAACTTGGTAAACAATACCAGTGGTGTCCAATGTACTCCCCTGCATTCCTAAACCTTAACATATTTAGTGCACTTCTGATTTTGAACACTCTGATCTGCTATAATGACTGTAGAACTGCAATCCATTTTAACCCCTACTGTCTTCTTCACTATATCTACAATCTCCACTCTCCCTCTGATGCTGGTCTTCGTAGTTAACGATAATGATCCAGTCGTCAAATCTTCCACCAATCGAGGAACACCCACTAATTTTTCGAGCATAAAATCAATGTTAATTTTCATTTGAAATGTTTTCTTGGCTTTGGCATTCCCCTCGGGTATCTGAGCTTCACCAATTAGTACATTCTCATAGTATATATCTGTCGTAGCATTCTTAAACTTGAAAGATGCTATGTTGGGATTTTTCACAGATACATCTGCTATGATTGTCAAATTTGTGTTTGGCACAAGATTCAAAGGGTTAACGCCTTGTAATCCTCTGATGGTCACATAATTCAAATTAATCTTCGGATCCTTAACCTTAAAAACTGTTAAAAAGAGGACCAATAATATAACTCCTACGATCGCTATCACCGCAGAGGTGCAGCCACAACACTTGGTACATCTCCTCCGAAGACGTCTTTTCTCAATATCATCCGGTGATTGTAGCGTGGCGGTATCGTTAGCAATTGTAATTCGGTGAGAATGTGGGGCTAAGGGACTTTCTTGCTCCTTCTCTACCATTTTCAAAGAAATTGTTTCAAGAGGGGGGTTGATCACAGAAAAGTAGTTTAGAAGAATAGAGTACTGGGAGTGCAAAGTTAAGTAATGAAGAGGAATGCTTTTGCTACAAGAATATATACTACTCATGTAACATTAGAACGTGTTTACTTTTATATTCATAAACGCGTTGCTGTGCATTGACTATGAAATGTTGACCAGGTCGATGTTCAATGTGTGATCATAATTAATTTTGAAGGAGAATTTAGGATATTATGGTAGATGAACCATATATATGTGCACATTAGCATCAAGGTTAGGCATGATAGTTTAGTTCATTTACAAAAGATCTTACTTCAACCAAAAACTATAAAAAAAAATGCACAACAGAAGACTATCACAATCACAAATCACCAAAATTTTACAATAATATACTGTATGAAAATTTGGTGATTTGCGGGGATTTAATTATTCATTCTTGTCCCAATTTAAGTCTGTTTCTTATCTAAGCCAATGAGATTATTATATTGAGACAATGTGATGAGTATTGATTTATACCGATCTCATATAACATGTGGGAAATGTTAATTCCATGCTACCTTCTTTATTTCTCGAATTATTGTTAAAATTTTGTATAAGAATATGATTCAGAAAATTGCCATAGCAGAGGGGAATGTGTAAATGAAAAAACTGCTCGGGATATAATATATACCGTTAATATTAAAAAAACTGATTAGATCTTATGCAAAATATATCTATGGATTAAACTACTGTCGTTGCTTGAACCTTATATCGCTTAATGAAGCATATGACCCCCATACACCAGACATTAGGAACCCTAATTTAGGGTCTGCATTTCACTTTTACAAACAATTTGACAAATTGGTAAAAATGAGATTCAATTGACGAACTGGTAAAATAATCTTCACTAGGCAAAGGTATTCCTCCTGTGTAATTTCATGGCCATGCACTACATAATGTTACAAATGTAAAACCAATATTCTCTATACCCTGATAGAGAAATCCTTTTCCACTTTTCCACTAATTCTGTCCTAGATTCAGCCCATTATATACAATAAAAGCTACCACCCATCAAATAACCCAACAGGAGTTACATTATGTAAATACAACATTTGCAGAGAACAAGGTCTGTTACCCGTTTATATAGATATTTATCAATTCATCTTTCCGCCCTCCCTATTCCATCCAATCCTCATCAACTTCCGTTGTTTTGGCTGACTACTACTAGCTGGTTCCATTGTTCTTGCAACTGGCGGTAACATAAATGGTTTCTTTACAACATTATATGGCTTGATTTCTGAAACAGAGCCCCTGAGAGATTTGTTGGGAGATGATCTATTTGATCGTGGCATAGACCAACTAGGAAGTTGCCCTCTTGCGATGATATTATTATGGACAGTTTCAGTACTTCTATCCTTAATAGACGGTCTTGGCCTCTTAAAGGGAAACTCAACCTCGGGAGTGCTTTCCGGGCAGTCAAATCTTGATTTTGATATAGGTGTTGCATAAATGTTTTCAAATTTTTCACTAGGTTTGCTGTAGGGAGCTCTTGTGGACTTCTGGGAGGGTCTTTTCAGTGATTTTATTACCCCACGGCCATTTTTCTTTGAGGAATGAGCAGCAATATTACATAGTAACTGAGCAGCAGCCAATGCTCTAGGAGAACGCGCAACTGGAAAAAAATATTACAGAAATGAATTTAGCGATCACATAAAAACATAAAGTTTGCAACTAAAAATGAAAATGTGAAAGTCTAACAAATGATACATAGGCCATGCAGATAACTACTTATAAACTAACCAAAGCTGTACGTCTGTAACTAAGCTTACTAAATGATAAACCTAGCGGAAGAAGATGAAGCCAGACTTTTTAGTCATATAAGTTTAACAATTATGGAGGCTCCATACTAAGTCGACTAAACAAGTACAAACATGTTTCACATCCTTGTGACCTTACAGTTCTTTTAACTTTAGTTTTTTTACTTTAGACGGTATTGAGTGTAGAGAATCAGTATTCCTGTCATATAAGATGTCCCGCCAATCCTAGTTTTTCGACTTACAGATAGATAGTAATTGAAGCCAGTAAAAAAAGGTATATAGACTGCAAAGAGGAAAACATATGTGCACAATATGACATTTGAGAAGCACAAAGTGACAGGAGACTGGTATTATTATAAACATAAATAGCCTGCATATCTTGACAAACAAGTCAGGTGTTCATAGTCTGCTATAAAGAAAGAATAATTATACTGAACTTAGCGTCTTACAAAAAGTTTACCTTGAGAAGCCTGAGGATCTGCTGGGCGTGTAACTAAACCCTGTCCAGTAAAGCTAACAGATCCAGGACGATCTTTCTCCTTTGCCGCAGGCAACAAACTTTGACATTCTACGGGCACTATACTATCATCATATTCAAGTGATTCCAGCTCTGACAAGAAACCTGAGGTGGTACCTGGAAAATTGAAAGTGGTTTCTATTTTCGCCCATCTACCTTGGCATGTACTTCTGCTCGTAGATAGTTTCACCGCATCTATGTTAGGTTTACAGTGACCAGAATAGGCATTTGACCAAGAAAATGGTGGCAAACAACCTCGCTGATTTGCAGGCTTGCATGACCGGGTATCAGCACAATTTCTTGGGGTACCCGACTTAGCAGCATCTAGGAGTAAAAACTCTAAATCCTTAGGTGGAGGAAGAGCGAGGCGCTCAAGAATTTTTTCCGGCTCGTACAACGGGAAGTCAAGTATATTAGTAGACGCTTTAAACTGAATTCCAGAATCCTGAACCTATCAAATCAAGTTAGACCAACATTGTTAGTAGTATTTCGAAGTACAATAGTTGAAATACAGACACTGAAATCTAAGTCAAAATTCAATGATATGGTGATATATGCAACACAGCAACAAAACTTACTGAACCCAAGTGAGGTAGGTAGTTTTTCAAAACATTAAAAAGACTAATTATATCTTGTAAAACATGTATATCACCATATTTTTCCAGACCAGTTCTAATCAAACATATCAAAAGAGGAGATTCATTTGTACTTCACATAACTGACAATGCAGAGAACTAACAGTAAAAGATTATAAATATTCACAAAATTGCTGATAGATGTACTAATAAATATAACGATTATGGAAGTATTAATGGTTATCATTAATAGTTTGTTTAGTAGTCTGTTAATGAATCGGTAATTAGAGCCTACTCAAACCAACCTTGTGAGCTGGAGATGCATCTATAATATTCGTGTCTTTATTAGCTCCCTCATTTCTACTTGCTACAAGAGAATCCAATGCCAAATAGGATGGTGCAAGAACTTCTTGATGGTAACTACCATCAACCTCCATAACCTGTGGTTTAATCTTTCGCGTTTGAAGAATTGACCAAGCATCTTTGACAGACTGCATTATTTTTTGAGTTGGATCTTGTGATCTCTCTCCCTTGTCCACTGCCAAATTAGGACAAATATAACTTCCTTCAAGGAGTTCATTTAATGACAGTTCATCGACATTCTTTGTGACATCCTCCATATCTGCTCTCAAGCCATATCCTCCTGAAAGAAGTTTTCATATAAAAATTTTAAAGCGCCATTTCAGTCTGAAAAATATTAGTAATATTTCATAAAATCGTAACAAAAGCTATCTAAGTGAATGAAAAATGTGAAAACCTATTTGTCATCTCCCCAACCGTTTGAAGGCAATGGATAATATGAGTGTATGATAATCATTTTAAGAGACAGTTATTACATGTTTTTACATGTTCAATGCAACATAAGAGGCAGATGCAATAAGTGACTCATTGAGGAAATTCAGCCTTTCACGATTCATTAGTGTAAAGCTTAAGTTATGCTTTCAAGGTGTGCAGAAATTAATTATACAAATCAGCAATCTCACACTCAGCGGTAGTTTGAAAATTCCTTATTCAGCAACTACCAAGAGTGAAACCTGGGAATGGGAATATCCGACACATAATGGAGCCGAAAATGTCAATTAGGGCCAAGAATTTAGAGGTCATTTTCAAATATAAAAAAATACACGCTGTAGCCTAAACAGCACTAAATGTCGCCAGAACAAAATCACAAATTTACGGGCTGTCCATTACTAGTTATTAAGTGTAAGGCCTGGCCCATTGACTAATATAAAGATCACAGACTTATCTATAAACCTAATTGCCACACCATATCAATTACATTCATCATTCTAGAGTTCCCGACACATACACACTCCTTCCCCCTGCCCCTTCAATCTCTCATTTCAATCTGTCACGAAATCTGGTCTCTCCCTACCCATTCCAAACTATCAATTTCATCCTCCATCTAACCATTTTTGCAACTCGTATCCTTTCAGTTTAGCTCTGCCTTTTTAAATTCATGTTCTCTTCTGAATAGGCTTGTTTTATTGGAATTGAAGCACATATATTGACTCATTATGTTCTGTGTGTACATCTACACAGATAAGGTATGTTGTGTATTTGATATATAAACAGATGAGAATAATCTGATTGGTGTGTCTATGCATAGTTTGTAAAAAATTAAATTATTACTTCCCTATGATAGCCAGATCTATAACTTCAAATGTTAATTTCTATCTTTTGTATTCCTATATTGATGTTGATATGGGTGGATTTGTAGATTCCGAATTCGAGTCGGATCACACAAGACTTTGTCAGGTCATGTTCGGAGTGCACATATTTTACCTATTTAATTAATGTTAGGGTTCTGCTGAACCCAATATTGCAAACCGAGTTAGCTGAAATGAACCCGACTTAATACCCAAAATTTTCACCCCTAGTGAAACAACAAAAGAACGAATTTGATGAACTGCCCAAGATATAGGTGTCATACCTAGAATGTTATTCCCTACAGCAGCAGAACTGAAGCTCGCCAATCCACTCTTGACCGAGAAGGAATCATTTCTATTCTTAGGAGCTTTTCCATTTTTCTTATCACCTCGCTTTCCATTTATGTTAGTCTTCTGCCTAGACGTCTGAGTTTTCTCTACAATAGAAAGAAAAATAGAAACATGAGAATGAGATACATTAAAATATTACCATGTTGTAAGAATAACTCAAACCTAATTCCCAGCTACCGATCATCAAACCAAAACAACACCACTAGCTATAATTAGTATCAAGTATTAACTATTAACCAGTGACGACTAGTAAAACATCCCTATGAAACCATAAATATCTCCAAATGATCTGAATCTAAACCTCTTTATATCATGAATGATAGGTCATGATGTAAAATTACTTTTCAGGTATATAAAACAGAAATATTATTACCTAAACCAATGCCCTTGCCATAAAAAAAGCCAACTTCCTTAGCTTTACCCTCTATATCGTTGATCTCCGTTTCATTCATACAAGTTTCCAGTTGCAACAACCTTGATCTCCTTGCCGCTTTCCCGCATGTTCTCCGTAGTTTTTTAGCATCCAGATCCAAATAAGTAAGAGGATTACTTGTACTCATAAAATTAAGTTCCTTGCCAGCTTTGTCAACCGAGTTCTTACAAACGTCACCATTAGGCAATTTATTCCAGGCTGCGTCTGACATTTGAACAATACACATTACATTTTACACACTAAAAATTTTCGATAAAAGTCTAAAGCCCAAAGACATCTCTTGTTCTTTCAAGCTAATAAACAAATCTGACTGTACATACCGCAAACAGAGTAAAGAATAATCAGTAAGTATAATTTTTACAAACAAAACCACACATCATCCACAAAATTTTCAGTCTTCATTTATATGCGAGGCGCGTAGTGAAATTCAAAATAAAAACATACAGAGTCATGTTGTAAACCAATTAAGCCTAAAATCCTTCCCAAATTCACTAAATAGAGAATTAAAATTCACCGTACAATTAGAATATAAAAATCGACTAACTATACAATTTTAAGGCGATATATACAAACACAAACTCAAATTCAATTTTGTCATAAACAATTATACGAATCAATAGGAACAAAATTAAATTAAATCCACAGACCATAAATACACGCATAAAAAATAAATTGGTACCATTTTGACGAGAAAACGAAGCAGAAGAGTCAACTTGAGAGCTTAAATTAACTGAAACGGCACCGGATCGATAGTCCTTAACACCAACTCCCCCACAGCTTTCGGATCCCATTAAAAAGAAACAAGGAATTAAGTCCTCAGAAAATTAAGAGAGAGGTAAATCGAAGCATATAAGGAGTAGAAAAAAGTGATGTGGAGAGAGAAAAGAGAAGAGAATTAAAGGGAGAGAGATGGGAGAGATTGGGCATTTTGCGGCTGAGGGAGAGAGAATAGGGTAGAGGGGGGTGGGCAGTGGAAGATTAGGGGTCAAAATAAAGGAAGTATTTATACTTTTGGGGGAAGAGGCCTAAATTATACTCTCCGGTGGAGTTGCCGTCTATATTTTAGTTTTTTGGGGACTCGCCCTCTACCCCACTTCTTTTTTACTTATCCAAATCTCCTTTATTTTACGTTAATATTTTCCTAATTACAATTTACATTTCTTCTAATTTTATACTATAGAGTATTCATTCGACACTTCTTATTTGTCGAATATTAGGTATTCATTGTTTAAATTTTACTAGTTTAAAACTTCTGCCATGCACGGATTTTGTTAAATATATATTTTCATCTATAAAAATGAATCTTTAAAGAAATTTAATCTTAATAATGTCATATTGTTAATAACAATTATAATTTTCATTTAATTATTTATATATTTTATTAGAATTAAGAAAAAATATAAAATTCTACATTTTAATATTATTATTGTGAGGATTCGAAACTTGGATTATGAATAAAATAGATTTAGTAGAAATTTGAACTTATTAGTGTGTTTATAAATCAGAATATAAATGAATATTGTTGGCCAACAACATGGGTAGTGAAATTCGAACATTAAAATTTTAGTATATTATAAATAATATAAATATTTGTTGTTTCAGGGATTCGAATCTATAAAATTGAGTTGTATATATTCTAAATAATAAAAAAAATATTTAATATTGACGAGATTCGAGAACTGTATATTGTATATAGTTTTAACAATCTTGATTATTTGAAGATTCAACAATCATGAATAACCAAATCAACCAAGAAAAGATAAATCAAATTATACCATGTATTGGTTATTATAATTTAATATAGAGTTATGTGTATGAATTTTATCTATATTATGTTTTGATAATTAATATTCTTTAGCTAAGAAAAAGGTGTCAAATAATTATCTAAAATTTACGTGAAATATTGTGTGAATTTAGAGTCGAATGAATTGTGTGTTAGTCGTTCTAACACTAAATATTTGTAAAATGATTTTAGTAATGAATCTAACAAGAAGGGTATAAATGTTTAAATTGGGGATCAGCTCCTACTTGTCAAAGATATTTCAGCTATTTGAGTTCAATTACAGAGATAATGTAATATAAATATCAATGTTATTATATGAGATTAGGATAGTTAACGTGGAGTATATATAGGAAGACTTCATTAAAATTATATAGGATAGCAGTTAGATTAATTTTGTTGTATGAGTCGGAGTGTCGATATTAAAAGTTAAACTAATATAAACTAATATTATAATTTAGTTAAAAATTAGTTTGAGCCGCTCTCATGTCAAACACAATACTAATAAAAATTTAATATAACTTAAATAAAATTAATTTGAGCCCCCTTCCGTCAAACACAATGATAATGAAAAAATTTAGTTTGTACGGTCTTCTCGTCAAACACAATACTAATTTAAAAATTATTATAATTTAAATAAAATTTATTATAAAATTAATTATCTATACTATATTATAATAGACGAAACATTAAAAGTTTGGTAGTTGGTCGGTTTTAGCCTTACTTAATTATTCTATTTTTAATTATTGGGTCAATCAATTCTAATTCTAATTGATATTAAAGTCAACTTCCTCTATTATTTTACCAAATTTCAATTCTATTTTATATCAAACTCTATATCATTATAATTTATATTAAATTCAACTTATTCTACCAATTTAAATTTTAATTCATATCGAATTATATATTATTCTAATTTGCTACTTCGGGCTAAATTAAATTTAAGAAAACTAAATATAAATATTAAGATTTAGTTGATATAATGTGACTCGGGCTAAGATAAAATAATTATACTATTAATCCTTCTAAAAAATTATATTAATGAACTTGGATAAACAAAATAATATATTTTATTTATTCAGGATAAAAAATACATTATACAATTGATTCAGATTAACACAAAACTAAAATAAAAATACAATTCGACCAACAAAAACAAAATCATATTTTCTAATTATTCAGTCTAAATTAAAATTATCTTATTGATCCATATTTAAAAAAAAATAAACTAAAAATAATTAATTTTATTTGGTCAGTGTATTAAGCATCGAGTAAAAATAAAATAATGTAAATCACTTATCCGAGATAAATCAAATTAATATTAAACTAAGTATAATTCGTATCCTATTGATGTGAACTAAAAAATCAAATTTTAATTAAAACATAAAAATTATTTTTCAAAATACATATATAATTACCAATAAAACTATATCGTTCAATCGGTATTGTCTTTTTCAAATATCTTTTATAGAGTTATAGTTAATCGATTAAGTAATCACCATGCTAAAATAATATTTTTTTAAGGTCCCAACATAATCGAGACATTATATTTTTACCCTCAATAAAATAATAATTTTATTATAATAATATTTACTCCCCTACCAATATAATGCTATCACTTTAAATAAGTTTAAATGTTCTAAAAAGTTATGAACGTATACATTTACTAATATAATTATCATGAAATCATAATATTTAAAGTTTTAAATGAATAAAATTTTGAATGAATTCAAAATATTTTTTAATAAAATTATATAATATTAAAAAAAATCTGGGCGATCTGTGCATAATTACGAAACTTGATGTAAGATTGGCGAGGTGCACTGAAAAACTAATCAATTCGACTGAAAGGCGTCCGCGGTAGTCGGTCACTGCATCACTTCTATATCTATATATATCTATATAAAGGAGGATCATATGCGTCTGACGTGGCACTTCCGCATGTATCTAAATTTTTTTCTTGGCTTTCTGAAACTCCATACATTTCTCTTTTATCTCTTTGTAACTGCAAGCCAATTATTATCAAGAAAATCAACAGCCGATTTTTTTATTCAAGCTCAGACTCTCTGCCTTCTTAATTGGGAGCATGTGTATATAAGGAAGGTCGAGTATTGTTTAATCGAGTTTTTTGCTTATGTTTTGTGTCTTTTTATAATAATTAATATTATTAGGGCTCATTATATTTGATTTTTGCAGGCAATTGATCAATTCTTTTCGATGGCACATCTTGATTCACATTCAGACCGTATTATGGAGAGAAGAACAGAACAGTTGTATCAATAAAAACTTCATGGCTGGGTAAACATTTTTTTTTGAAACACAGACACACATATGTTTATATTGTAAGTTTATATATTTACTATGTACGCTGTGTATGTATAAATTGTAATGGATGTACTAAAGATCAGATTGTTATGATATTAACTTGGTTGTACATGTCTGAATTACAATATTGAGTTATTTGATTGAATGTTTAAGCCCTTTTTGATGTTTATTACTTGAACTGGTTACTTTGTTTGGCTCTTGATTGATTTTGAGTGTTTAGTATTAATAATCATCAGAATATCTTCCATTGCGCTTTAAAAACCTAGGATTTTATGAGGCCATTTTATCATGTTGTCATTATTTGTGTCTCGACAATGAAATCTCGTGATTGTAGATGATTTGTTGTATTTTGAAATATGGGTTTTGATATTGGGGATTATTATGGGTTTTGATTATTAAGTGTTATTAAAAGTTATTGGATTATTATCTGCAAATTTATGAAATTTAGAAACTTAACAATACTGACTCAAAGCATAATCCTATTATGAGCATTATTTGCCCTGAGATCTGTGGAATTTTATTGCTTGAAAAAATCAGTTAAATTATTTTGATTTTTTTATGATTCTTGGTCATTAATTTGGCTCGACTAGAGAAAATTTGTTCGGTCTACTTTTGAAATGGCCTCCCACATTCACCTTTGAATCATCCGACTCTCGTGCATTGAAAAAATCAGTCAAATTATTTTGATTTTTTATGATTCTTGGTCATTAATTTGGCTCGGCTAGAGAAAATTTGTTCGGTCTACTTTTAAAATGGTCTCCCACCTTTACCTTTGAATCATCTGTCTCTCGTGCATTATTGTCATTGACAATTGTATCATCATTTGTTTTGGTTAACTTGACGTGCCTTTTCTGCACTTCAAACCATTTTTGTGTAAATTTCGACTTTTTTCAGCTAATGTTCTTTCTTCCATTGCCACAGAAACTCGCGGATATGCAACTGAGGTCTGATTATGTGTTTTTTTTCTTAGTGCATATTTTTCAATCATCAGCTTTTAAGTTCAAGCTGCTTTCTTTTGAGTCAGTACTAAATTCCCCGCATTCCTAACTAATGATTTTCTATTTTACAAGTAAATAGTCAACATCAATTCTTGACCTTGCAAATTCATTTGAGCTGTATATATGTAAACTCCATGCACTTCTTTCTATATTCTAGGAGCGTCCGTGTTTCTAAGGGGAATTTATCAGTTTTCAATCACTAGAGGTTAACCTTTAAAATGATGAATTTCTTATAGTGCAATGAATAATAGGATAGGAAAATGATATGTTATATATGACTCTATAGTCTATGCAGGAAATATTGTATTCTGTTTCTGACCTTACTTTTAAAATTGTTGGTTTCAGTCTATCCTCTCGTTTTTCCTGATGTAAAAAAGTTATAAAAGAATGTGGAATTACGAGAAGTAATCGAACAACTTGTTGCAAGGCAATGAAAAGTTATATGTCCGAGAGTCAAGAGCAGAGCTTCATAACCAATTTGCAGGCTACAAATCATGCTAAACTGCTTGGAAAAAATGGCAGATAGCTAATCTCTCTCAAAATATATATGCACTTTGTCGGATAAAACTTAAGGACTTCTCCCTCCAAGGTAAGTGCTACATTCGTGCATACTTCTCAACGAGACAAATGTCTACATAACACATATTATGGTCTTAGTCATGACAAAACTGATGATGTTCTTGTTGTTTTCTTATCGTGGTGGTTTGTCATTATCATGTACCAGTTGGATCACAAGGTAATTTACAAAATTCTCTCATGTTCTGACTTGAGCTCTATCATATTTGTATTTTACAACAATTTCTTATGCAAATCCTCAATATCAGACTGTGGTTGCCTCTTCCCAAGCGTATCGTCAGATGTACAGTATGATCAAAATACAGGAAGAAGTTTCATATGTGATCTCAATGACAATGTGGAAGCCTCTTGGCCTACTACTTTGTCCTTACCTGCGTCTTTGTACAACAAAAGTAAGCTTCAGTATAACTCACTACATGGACATTGCCGTAATTCAGGCATTTTACTTTCCAGATACAATATGTCGAAAATGATAATTTTATGAATTAAATGTGATTGCAGCAGCTACACAAATACCAGTTATTCCTAAAGCAACATATGCACAAAGTGGTAGGTGCTTTTTCTTTTCAATAGTCCGAAAGATATTCCTGCGAAGTAACCGGTCTCACTCTAAAATCTCAAGTGCTAGAGGAAGATCGAACTAAATCTTTATATTATATTCTAGTAATTACGTCAAAAAGTTCAAGATTTTTAATTTAAAAAGCTAAGGTTTCACTATAAACATGAGCATAGGTAAATTTTGCGTAAATCTCACCTTCCTTGTATTTAGTTGCGAGCGAGACATACGGAAAATAATGCATCTGATTTGAAAAGGCAATAGACATCAACTGCACATTCACACGCACACACACAAACACAGATTATCCCATTTCGCTTTCAGTTAGAAGCCTACATCTTTTCACATATGCAGGTATCGGCATAAAAGGCATGAAGTACCCGTTTTTTGTGACGTTTTGTTCGTTGCTGCTCCTCAATATAATATCTTGATCATACGGACAACTCATAATGCACATTTTTAAAGAGAGTACAACAGACTGACTTGAATCTTATAATGCACATAAAGAGTTTCACAAAATCTCGTCTATGGCAAAACTTAATGGTTGGTAGTGGCTGAGGTTGATGTACATGTACTACATATATTTTTCTTAATTCTTTGTGTATACACTTTTAGTTTTTTTTTGTGTGAAATATGATAAGAATTTAAGTGTGCCCCGGTGTAGGGGCATCTATTCTACCAGATAGTGATATTACCTCTTGATTTTCAATTTAAAAGTATAATAAATGACTTGGGATTATACCCTTTTTAGTGATATTACCTCTTAATTTTCATTAGGAAGCTTCCTCTAAAAGTATAATGAATGACGAGAATTATATCCTTTTCCTTTCTTTCGGAGTGCGTACTAGATTTCTCAAAAATATTTCCTAATTTTTTTATTAATGCATGCGAAATTTTATATTATTTTTTGGAAAGTTGGTATCTAATGTATGGCACATAAGAAAAGTTTTCGTGAGAAAATATTTGGAAAACTTAGCATTTTTCTTCTTTTTGAGTCATCATTATTAGAACTAAATAAGAAGCTCTTTTCATTTTTTCTCAATATTGTTTCATATAAATTAGGCTCATATAAATTAGGCTCACTCTCCGCTCTTTATGCAGTTTTCTGGGGATGATAAAATAATCCAATCCGACGGATATCCAATCTGATTCGAAACCCGGAATTTTGAATATACCGAATTCAAATTTTAGATTTGAATTTCAACGATACCTAATTTAAATAGTAAACCAGAAATTTTGATCATTATAAAATGAAGTTTACATGTCATGTTTGGTTATATGTGAAGATTATCTTCATTTTTTTAAAATGTACTGTACACATAATACAATACATGTGAGAAATCACTGCTATAGTTAGATTCTAAATTTACTTACCATTGTCAATAAGCCAAGCAAGAAAATTACAGTTATAACTTTAGTCTTGCGGGGCAGAAGAAAAGGACAAGAAAGTACAATTGACAATAATCCGCAAGTCTACAATGCAAGAAAGTACGGCTGTCCTCCTAAATTATACTTAATTAAACACAAATCTGCAAGTCTGCAATGCAAGAAAGCACGGTTGTCCTCCTGAATTATACTTAATTAAACACGCATCCTGGGTGTAGTGGCACAATTTATGCATTATTCTATAAAGCAGCTTATAAATGTTGTAATAGTGAGAAAGTTGTCTTTTGTACTTTGATGAAATGAAAGCATCAAAGTAACCATCCTTATGTTATTGTTAATTGAACCATGTGTTTGGTTAAAGTTGATTTTAAAAAAATAAGCCTAAATTAAAAGTTGTCTTTTTGTTTTAACAAAAAAATTCCGCCTGAAGTACCCTGTGATAATACTAACATTTTTAAAGTTATTATATTTTCGCATAAAGATCTTTGACCGAATATTGGGGAATAAAAGAAATTATGTAATCATATTGGCGCAGGAGGATAAGGGTGGCAGATTAGTTTGGACTTTCGTAGTTTGCATGTGTAGTTTGTAATTTAGTGCACTTTTTTGTAGCTGGTGCTACAATGTCGCATTTAAAGCCATATGACTAGTTACATGATATGGTAGATGGTTTGTGTGATGTTTTAGTTTTTTTGGACAGGTTTGGGGTACTTCAAATATTTAGTTTGGAGAGTGATCTCTAAGGAAAATATGGCGTTTGAGGCATCAAAAGGAGTGCAGTAGGAGAAATAGAAGGGGCTTACGACAATGAACCAATGAACGAAGCTTTTTACAGTATGTCCCATGTGAAGAAGGCCATGGGCTGAGGTATTGTATCATTGTTTATCGCTGCCTCGCTTACCGTACTTATGTTTATGGATCATTGCTTACCTAGGACACACATATTTGTGTACACACACAAGCCGGGGTCTTTTGAGAAAATAGCCTCTTCATTCTTTGGAATGAGGGTAAGGCTGCGTACGATATACCCTCCCCAGACACTGCCCTAGGCGGTATTATTGGGTACGATTGATTGATTGATTTATATATGTGGTATATATTAGTAGGCGTATAAAATAAATTTTAATTATTATAAATTTGCAAAACATAAACCTCTCTTTGTGATAATATTTCTCTGTCCCTCTTTCACGTTCCAAAGTAATAATTTTGTGGTGTCAAAAATATTACTATAGATATTTTTTAATCAAATTTTTTGCTTTAAATTTAAATTATTATTTAACATATATTTTTAGACCGCGCGAATTGTTGAAACATCTATATCAGGCGATGATACTTCCAATATAATTATTTTTAACCAATACCCAACTCAATACAGACTAAACCAGAGGTAAGAAGCTTATTTCTATAGCAGTATGGGTAATTCAATAAAATGAGCTAAAGTAGAGCCAATGCAACAATTTATTGAAAATAAAATGAGCTAAAGTAGAGCCAATGCAACAATTTATTGAAAGTTTCCACATCTCTGTATTTTAACACAATTAAAATCTAAGTTATTATCAACTACAACCTGCAAACGTCAAAAAGTAATAAAGCATAATAAATTAAGATCAATATATAAAATATGTACCACATATAGTTGACACCATATATTTGTTGACTATAGCACATCAGAGGATGATTCTGATAGAAACTCATTAGCATTAATCTCCACAAACAAAAAAGAAAACGATTGCATGTTAAAATAAGTTTTAATTATTATAAGTTTTTTTCATTTCGAATATGTTAGTAGCAATTTTTTTATTTTCCAATTTTGAATAAGTTGAAATAAGTTTTAATTATTATAATTTTTGAATAGAATTTTTATAAAATTCTACTTCTATATAAGTTTGAATATTATTTCTACTTCTACATTAACTTTGATTTTATTTTCTAAAATATATAACCTAAATAAGTAAATTTCATACTCTATATAAACTTGAATTTTATTTCTACTTCTACATGAATTTGGATTTTATTTTATAAAACATAGGTCCTAAATAATAAAGTTCTAATTTTTTAGTGAACTTCAAATTTAAATATAAAATTACGATTTAAGTTATTTGAGAAAAAGTTAAAAATTTGTTTAAATAAATTCTAAATAGGATTGACTTCTAAATATTTATCATCTTTCCTATTAATTCGAAATAATTCGAATGAACAAATTCTAAATTGAATTGATTTCTAAATATTTATTATCTTCCCTATTAATTCGAATAAACAAATTTCAAATAGGATTGACGATTAAAGTTATTTGTGTAAAACTAAAAAATTATTTAAATAAATTCTAAATAGGATTAACTTCTAAATATTTTTAATTTTCCTATTAATTCGAAATGATTCAAATGAACAAATTGTAAATAGGATTGATTTCTAAATATTTATTATCTTCCCTATTAATTCAAAATAATTCAGATAAATATTTTATAAATAAGATTGACTTCTAAATATTTATTATCTTTCATATTAATTCGAATGTATAAAAGAAAATTTAATTTTATTGAATTAAAATTGAGGAGTTCTAGAAAAATAAATAAATAATTTTCAAACAAATAAATTCTAAATAGGACTGACTTCTAAATATTTATTATATTTCCTATTAATTCGAAATCATTCGAATGAACAAATTCTAAATAGGATAATATTTATTATCTTTCCTATTAATTTGAAATTATTCCAATGAACAAATTCTAAATATGATTGATTTCTAAATATTTATTTTCTTCCCTATTAATTCGAAAAAATTTGAATAAACAAATTATAAATAGGATTGACTTCTAAATATTTATTATCTTCCCTATTAATTCGAATGTATAAAAGGAAATTTAATTTTATTGAATTAAAATTGAGGAACTCTAGAAAAATAGATAAATAATTTTCAGATAATTCTGGAGCTTCCGGGGGTTTTCCTTTATATTATTATTATTATTATTATTATTATTATTATTATTATTATTATTATTATTATTATTAAGATTTATAAAATAAACTTAAGGTGATTTTTGAAGAATAATATATTAAAGTAAAAAATATAATACGCCAAATTTGTTGATATTACATCTGAAGTTTATATTTAAATATAGACACCTTCAATTTACTTTTTCTATCTCAAAATAATTTTAACCTTTTCACCGTTAAATTAGTCAAATCTTTACCAAAATTTTAAGTAAATCTCTTCTATATATAATAGGATAACAAGGGAATAAAATTCATGAGATTAAAAAGTCTCATTGAAAAGATTAAACTACCCATGTTTTTAATATTTATATAAAACATGTGGTTTGTGGGAATCGAACTTGAGATATTTCAACCACTACACCATATTGTCACATGTGATTTTTATCATACACGTAATATGTAAGTGTGCTAAATAAATATTTTATTTAACTTTAAAGATAGTTACTTGAATTTCATAAAAAAAATCGATAGTTACTTGAATATTTGTACAATAAATTTTAAAGAAATGATTTCTAGATATAAAGTTAGGCATAGTACATAAATAGATTATTATTTTATTTATTAATCATCTTTTAGTTTGAAAATATATCTCATATATTTTTAACATATTTTTTATTATAAAAAATAACTAAATTTACATATATATTTTTTAAAGAAAATATTGAAAATAAAATCTCTTATATATAAATAATGTATGTTGGTATTACATATTTATATAAGTTCGAATTATAATGAGTCAATTCATTTTAGTTTATTTCGAATTTGAAACCAAAACTTGGCCCATTATTCAAAAAATACTCGAAAAATATCGTCACATTCTACGTTTAGTAAATTTAAATTAAAAACTCTGCGAGAATATCTTACCAATAATTTGAAATTTTTTAATATCTTATGTTAATATAAATTAATGTGTTTGAGGTCTTTATTAGATCAAGTCAACTGATTATTTGTATTCATATTATTAACTTCACTACTAACATTATTGTTTTTGGGATTTGTCCCGATTTTAAAAATATTCAAAATTTGATATGAGATCTCACGAGATTTGTTAAAACTACGATGATATATTAAATCGATTTATTTTTTATTTTTCATTTTTTATTTTTTTAAAATAGTTTTTTTTCAAAAGAATTCTTTTAGATAAGTAATATTCATTGATCAAGATAATATTTTACAAACATTTTGTTTTTTAATATTTTGAATTATTCAAATAAAAGTTATATCTATACTATATTGTAGCATTTGATTCAATGCATTTTATACAATTTAAAGAAAATATATATTGTTCAATAATTTGAAGGAATTATCCAGTTCAACTGATATTTATAAAACTTTATCTAATTGAAAAATATTTAATTTTAGGAGAATAGTATACAATGTTATCAAATTATTATATGAAGAAATATTAGATTCGTAATGAAAGAAATATAAAAGCGGTTTAAAAAACGATATTTTATAATTTTTCTTCGAATTCTTGAAAAAATCATGAATATCAATAATAAGTCTTTACAGTATATAATTTATTTTTATGTTACAACCATGATTGATACTCGGTTGCGTTAAAAATAGATATGGATTAATTGTTAGTGATAATTTGAATATCATATATAAATTATCATAATTTATTTATTACGTAATTTTAATTTTTGAATAATTATAGATGCATGTTATTTAAATAATCAATTGTCTTACTAGATGTTAATAATGATTATACATGTACATAAATCAGATATTTAACATATAAATAATTGAAACCATCGTAATTTACTAAGAAATGTAACATCGATAATTTACATGTTGACACATATACAACTTAATCTTACTTTGATAACAGTAGTGTAAATAAAAAACTAATATTTTTCCATACATACATAAGTTGAATTTCAAAAACTAACATTTTTCATAAAATCAACGTTTCTATTAGTAGTAGTGTAAATTTTACATTATTGTATATTATAATTGCAAGTCATTCTGACTTCAGTTATGCATTTTTTCTTTTTATATTGAGTAAGTTAATTGTAAGTTAGTAGTGAACTCAATAATAATTAGACCAGTACATATAGTTTATTTAAATAAAATTTAAAATTTTTTATATACTCTGTATTCAACATATATGTTAATATTTAGCTTTTTCCTTGTAAACATACTAACGGCATTCTACAGATTAAGTTTAATTATTTAATTTTAAATGTACACTGACTACCGTGTTTATATTGATTTATTAATTACAAATTATACAACACAAATAAGAATATATATTTTTTGCATAATGAGCTATATTAGAAACGTTGTGTAATTTTGTAATGTCTTGTATGAAAATAATACACGTTCATAAACAATCAACTTGTATTTGATATACATTAGATATTGTACAACATTTAAAAATAAGAAAACTACTAAAATTTTATAACTGCATGATGTATAAAAAAATTCTAGAAAATGATTCGTGCCTCGCACGGGTTATTATGCTAATTTTATTTTTGAAGAACAACAGAATAATATTAATATGAGGAAATCCAACCAATACAACTTGGGCCAAGCCCACAAACCCTAACTGCATAACAGCCAACATATCAAGCATAACTAAGGCTCTGTTTGGGAGTGTTATTGAAAACTGCTGTGCTGTGAGAAAAAGTGCGGGTAGAAAAAGTGTTGTCAGAAAAATTAGATGACTGTTTGATAATTTTTTTAATTTATGCATATTTTGAGATGTAATATATCAAAATTATATTTTTGAGAAGGTTTGATGGTGAAACTGATAGCTACTTTTTGCAAAAGCTGAAAACAGCTTTTTTCCAAAAGCATGGGGGACATGCTTTTGCTAACAGTAACTTTTAGACCAAAAGTGCTTTTCCAGAAAGCAGCTTTTAGAATTTACCAAATACCTTTCTGACAGATTTTCAGCAAAAAGCTGTTGTAGATGTCTGCAACAACAATACCAAACGGGGCCTAAATAGGTGATTGAGTCTCAAATTGAAAATTGAGAAACAATATTCTCAGCATAATTAAAAATTAAATAACAATCGAATAAGACTCCTTGATAAACCAATCATCTTCCAGAATAATAACTAAACCAAGTTACTGCTCCATTTCTTCCTCTGCAAACTGGACTACCACACCATTACATGCATTAATCGTTGGTAAACCAACTACCACAAACTGCTGCGCATTAGCTTGGATCTCATTCTGAATTTCCTGGCCTGCATGAGCTACATCATCTTTCAACATACCCTGCACACCAACCAATTGAACTTCATCGTCAAACTCAACAATGATACCAACACCAGCTTCCCTAGGATCAAGAACTTCATCCCTCAACACTGCTGGATTAACTCCTCCTTACCTAACTGCCCTAAAACGAGGCTCAATGCTAACCAGCCCCATATCCAAATGCAAGAGTTCTTGCACTCTACCAAAATCTTCCTTTATAATAACCATTTGCTTCCAATTACGAGCATCATATTCAGCTAGATAGGCAGCCAGATCATTCGCAACCCTATCAACCAACTTAATATCCGCCAATAAATTCTTATAAGCACGACGTTGATTAATCTGCCACAAAACAGAGGCATTTCAGGACGGCTTCCAATAATAGAGGAGTTATACCATTCCCCGTAAGCATCCACATGAGAAGTTTCCAACACGATTTTTTGTAGTCTTTATAAAAAGCTTCCTTCAAACCCATCAAAAGATCATATAATTAATTTTATCTACCATCTTCCAACCCCAAAAAGCCTGCAACCATGTGTAAAATATATTCTTTTCTATTTATGAAACTATACCAATTCCTGAACGGTTCCCATTACGAAGGGGAACCTCCGAAAAGAAAGTAAAAATATTGCACTTGACATAACCCTTCTTAGGCATTAACCACCTACGGTTAACATTTACATTGTCTTCATCCATAATATTGTTGAAAAAACCACCCTCTCAATCTCTTTATATACTAATATCTTAACAAAGTAAAAGCTCCTCGCACTCTAATTTATGCCCGGCTAAATGAATCCCTAGAAGAAGAAAAGTTAACCTAATAACTGATCTTACTCTCCCAATTCTTAGATTTTCAAGAAAATGTATTATTAATAACGCCAACCAAGCAACCCCAAATTAATAATATACCTTGTAACTCACACCCATTATCAAAAGTGTCTCTTCTAATACCCCAGAAAACTAACAACAATTGAATATTATCAGAAGAAAACAATGATATACCCTGTTTAACAATTGAATATTGTTAGAAGAACCAGAAATTTTAACTTGATTTCTAAAAAATATCATCTCTGATTCCAAAGTCTGATCCTTTAACCACCATTCAAAATCTCTGAAAGGAATTAGACCCCAATTTTTAGTATCCCTGCTCAAAAGAATAGGTTTATGATCTGAAAGTTTCCTACACATTGTTTCATAATGCCAATCTCCCATCTCAGACCACTTACTATTAATTAAAAATCTATCTAACTTACTGCACTTGTCATTCCCACCAAATCATGTAAATTTCTCATTAGATAATTCCACATCAAATAAATTAGTATCTTTAATGAAGGCAGCAAAGCCTTTCATATCCTTCCTTCTATAAACACAATTAACTCTTTCACTCTCATCTTTGGTGCTATTAAAGTCTCCTAAAACACATAGTGGCTCATCTCCTGAAATTTGAATTATCTGAACCAGATCATTCCAAAGTGATGTCTTTGCTTGTTGTTAGGAATATGTTGTAGGCTTGATGATAATTTACCCTAAACACCTTAGTAGATTTAATCAAGTGATTTTTGTAGCTCTCAACGAATAATTTTATTAGTCATCCATTGAGAGAGTAGCTTATGTTTAAATTAGTTTTGGTAGCATATTCCTGCATACATTAGAGAACTAGAAGTTGTAGGATATTCTAAGTTATGTTTAGATTAATATGCAAAATAGGTTGCCTAATTTTAAATATTAGATGCCTTGTAATATTGCATAAGTGAAGTAGAGTTAACTTATATGAAGATAATCTCAACGGATGTTCCACAAGGTTTCAACGGATGATCAACTAAACTCTCAACGGATGATCAACCAGACTCACAACGGATGATCCAACAAAGTCTCAACGGATGATCCAACATAGTTCCAACCGATAATCAAATTCAAAAAGCAGTTAATAGTGACTTAATAGTCACATGGGTTGATTTTATGCAAATCGAATGTGGCAGTCTATTAACATGTTTTAGAGAACAAAAAAGCATTTCTATTTCCATGCTAACTTGAAGAAATTCAAAGATGCTGGATGGAGAAATGGAGCAGCATAAAATTAGACCAAGACACTTTTGTCTTATTAGTTTGTTTTTTTATCATGTAACTTGGTGATATATTAAACCAAGTGTAACAAGTTAAAAATTAAGTGAGAACTGAGAAATAGAAAATGCTGTATCTGTTAAGAATTTCTCTGTTCTAAATATTTCATACTTGTAAGTAGCTCTGTGCATTTTGCATCACATAGTTCTCATCAATATATATCTCTGGTGGATAAGTTCAATCCACCAGAAAGTTTGTAATCCTTGTGTTTAATTACTTTGTGTTTGAATACTTTGTTATTTTCATTCTGCACTTTTGCATATTCAACACTAATATATTTGTGAGAAGTTCTTAAAATAAAAAAAAAAACAAGAATTACATTCAACCCCCCTTCTGTAATTCTAGTTGTTAGATTGTTTGGGATTAACAATTGGTATCAGAGGAAGCTCTTGACATATTAAGAGTTTAAAGATAAAAGTAACTAACAACATGAGAAGGAAGGATGTTGGAGTAAAATTTTCATTCTTGGATAAAGACAGTTATCACCATTGGAAGGTGAAAATGTACCTACATCTTCTCACTCAAGATGAAAGTTATGTTGTTTGCATTTGAAAAGGCCCTCATGTTCCTCGAAGAGCTGCTACATATACTGATGGTGCTGTAGAAAATGAGCAAACTGTTCCAAAGCCTTGAGCAGAATGGACAGATGAAGACATTGAGCAAGTACATAAAGATAAAAAGGCTATGTATATTTTGTTCAATGGTCTAGATGGAGATATGTTTGACATGTCATCAATTGCAAAGCTGCTAAGGAAATTTGGGATACAATTCAAATCATATGTGATGGAACAGAACAAGTGAGGGAAAACAAGATGCAACTTTTAATCCAGTAGTATGAGCACTTTCATTGTGAAGACAACGAATCTCTAAGTGACATCTTTAGTAGATTTCAAAAACTACTGAATGCACTGAAGCTGCATGGAAGGGTTTATCAGACAAAAGATTCAAACCTGAAGTTCCTTAGATCTTTACCAAAGGAATGGAAGCCTATGACTGTCTCTCTCAGAAACTCACAAGATTACAAGGAGTTCACCTTGGATAGACTGTATGGGATTATAAAAACTTATAAACTTGAGTTAGAACAAGATGAGAAAATAGAGAAAGGAAGGAAGAAGGGAGGATTTATAGCACTGGTAGCTGAGCAAGAGAGATGGAAAGAGATGAAGGTTGAAGCTGTGGAATCTGTACCAAACTCAGGGTTTGTGAAGACAAAAAAAGGGGCTAGTAGTTGAGCATGAAGATCATCTTAGTCAAGATGAAATGGAAGATATAGATGAATATCTAGCTTTCCTGTCAAGAAGGTTTGCCAAGATCAAATTCAAAAAGAATTTTGGAGCAACCAAGCCAAATAGAAACATGGTGGATAAATCCAAATTTAAGTATTTCAAATATGGCTTGAGTGGTCATTTTACAAGTGAATGCAGAAAGCCTAATTTTGAGAAAAAGAAGTTTGAGCCTATGGATTATAAAAAGAAGTACTTTGAACTACTCAAACAGAAGGAAAGGGCTTTCTTGACTCGGGAAAATGACCGGGCTGCTGATGGGATGGATGAAGATGAAGAAACCAGCTATGTCAACCTAGCCTTGATGGCTAAATTAGAGGAAGCGGAAGTTAGTTCTTCAAGCAATCAGGGAAACAAAAAGAATCTTTGGTATCTGGATAGTGATTACTCAAGGCACATGACTGGAGAAATCACCATGCTCACTGAGTTTAAGGAGAGAGCTGGCCCAATTATTACTTTTGGAAATGACAACAAAGGGTATAATGTGGGATATGGCTTAATTTCAAAAGATAATGTCATCATTGAAGAAGTTTCTTTAGTGGATGGACTCAAACATAATCTTTTGAGTGTCAGCCAACTATGCGACAAGGGCAACTCAGTAACATTCAATACTGAAGCTTGTGTCGTTACAAGAAAGAAGGACAATAAAGTAGTTCTCATTGGAGTGAGAAAAGGAAATCTGTATTTAGCTGATTTTAAGTCATCAAGTTCAAATTCTATTACTTGTCTTTTCAGCAAAGCAAGTCAAGATAAAAATTGGCTATGCACAAAAACCTTCCCACCTGAACTTTAAAACTATAAATGAATTAGTCAAGAAAGATATTGTAAGAGGCATTCCTCAAGTTGAGTTGTCAAAGGATGGTCTGTGTGATGCCTTTCAGAAAGGAAAACAAATCAAGGCATCATTCAAAATGAAGCTTGAATCTATAATTAAAGAACCTCTACAACTGTTGTATATGGATTTATTTGGACCAGTCAATGTGTTGTCAATCTCAAAAGAAAAGATACTGCCTAGTGATTGTTGATGATTTCTCAAAATTCACTTGGACATATTTTCTCAAATCTAAAGATAAGACTAGTGAAATCATTATCAATCATATAAGACAAGTCAACAATCATCCTGATCTCAAAGTTAGAAGAATCAGGAGTGACAATGGAACTGAGTTCAAGAATTCTGTAATGAGGTTGTTTTGTAAAGAAAATGGGATCATGCATGAATTCTTAACAGCAAGAACTCCACAACAAAATGAAGTTGTGCAAAGGAAGAACATGTCCCTTATTAAATGTAACGCCCTAAAATCCGGGGTCAGGAATCTGGGTCGTCATGCCATCCTTCACTCATGTGTAACCTGTATTGATTCAAGAATCCCACAGACCCCAATCTCATGCACACATACACACACTAGTTATAGCCTTAGAAATGATGTACAAAATGTAATCTTCTTTTATTTTACTCAAATATACTTTACAGGATCTCAAATGATTATTCATAACCTCTACATGAAGTTATAATAAATACGACTGATATCTTATACCTATCTGATACTCTTGCCCACCTGAGATAAAGCTGCCAGAGATTCTCCCCATGATTGCAAGCGACTAAGTCCCACGCCGGCATACAGGTTATCTGTTGTGTTGTGTCATTTAAAAGAAAGCAATAGAGAGCTATAATGCCCAGCATAATAATGTACAGTATGAAATGACTGTATGATTAACTCAAGTAAAACGTCATATATGATAGATATGTTTTATTCAAAAATAGTTTTCCTTGGTGATACACACCTTCTTTTGAAAATAATTCTTTAATGAATTATTATCTCGTGAATATCTTAATGGTAAACCCAAGGCTTGGGTTACGGTATTGCATCACAATTCCAATTGGAAGAATAGGACATTCGTTGGAGCCACTGAATACGATGATCAGTCATACTACGGAAATAGTAACCTTTTTTACTAGTAGAAGGACGACACCTTCGTATCCCGGTTATCACCCTAGCCGCATTCGGGCTTTATATGCTTCCCCATTTATCCCGGGTATATTTTGCATACTTCATATGTCCTTCAGTACACATGGTACCTTCTCATACGGAAAGTAAATATGGTAGTCTCCCCAGTCCATGAAGTACTGGATCTCTACCCCTCCCTTGTCCTTTTAAGAATCCTATCATCTACTTGGAATCATCGAACCATATCGAAGTTCCCCCAAGCATTTTGCTTGTTGATAGGCACAACTTTACCTCATATATATATATATATATATATATATATATATATATATATATATATACTTCCGAAAGTTTTCGGAGGAAGTACTAAGGATGTGAGTTGACCGTTGTCAATAGATAAGTAAATAAGGGGGAGTTTCTTTCGAAACTATGTTCAAAATATTTAAAATAAGTCGAGATAATATTCTCCGATGATTTGAAATTATTCGAATGATTTCCCGAAAATCAGAATGTATTTTAGATCAGGTTTTATGATTTTTAAATCATAAATAAATCCTTTAATAAATAATTAATAATTAAATATTAATCGGTAAATAATTAAACCTCGAATAGTTATATTTTAAAAGAGTATTGAAATAATATTCCTCAACTTATTTATGTTTAAATAATTTAAAGTAATGTTTAATAATTGGTCGAGTTTGAAATGAATAATCGTTGGAGAATACTTCTCCTATATTAAATTAATAACCGAAATAATATTCGTTGTTCAAGTAAAATAGGGTTGAGGGAATACGATCTTTGAGAATCGTTTTAATAAAAGTTTGAGGTATTTAATGTTTCGCAAATGGATATCGAGTCCTTGGAATAAAATAAGTACGGACTTTTAATGGTCCAAAACATCTCCGGGATGATTCCCGAGTTTATACTTTATAGAAACTGACCGACTCTCGGTTTTATAGCTTATCTCTACTATAGCGTTTATATTCTTAAATAAAATACCTCCGGAATACTTCCGAGTTTTCATAAAATTATACTGACCGATCCTCAGTCTAAAATATACTTCTCATATATACAACGCTACTCTCTGGCGTTATCGATTGAAATTCGGTAATATTCATATACCAAAATCATTATCATATCGTATGATATTATATAACATAATTCGTAAAATATCGTAAATGTAGCATCATGTATATATCGACATTATTTGAAAACAAACACAACACAACAGTTTCAAAAAGGTAGGGTTTGAAAACTTGTCTGGAGTCCAAGACACGTTTCCCGACTTCCTCTCGTTCCGGGTTTTCTAATCAACAAACATCATAATCTTAATCAGTATTCCTACTCTCATCACCAACTTATATTTCTAATAAGTTCAATACTTCATAACTTTCATCATTCGACCGACTCAAAATAAGTATCACTCCTTGGTCGAAACGGACGGTCAAAGTGGTTTTCTAGATTTGACTTTACTGAGTATTACTATTACGCGACTCACACTCTATCATTTTTAATAAATCGTAAGATTAATATTTTAATACAAAACCACCTCGAGGAGCTTCTTGAGTGCTTGTAATATTTATCCTAAAAGTTCCATTTTGTTAAAATGAATTTAATTAGGTGAAAAGAATTTCAAATGTTCGGTCAACTACGGAGTTTTACTATTCAAACCGTTTTCACTAAAACGTTGATATCTCTCAAACCGTTAACTCAATTGACGCACTATTTTCACGTGCGTGATCTAGAAAAAATTTAGAACACATTATTTGAAAGTAGTTTTCTGTAACAGGGGTGAAAATCCCGAAGTGACAGTTTCCTAACGGGGGGTTGTTTTTGACATTCGTACTCCATGCGACCTCGACTCTGACATTTTTATAAAATTGAAAAATCAACATTTTCACTTGAAATTTTTATGGCAGATAATAAACTCTATTTTTTACTCTCTGTAAAAATTTCATGATTTTTAAATATTTTAAGTCGATCATTTATATTTACAAAGTTCGTAATTTGTAGTAGTTTTGTCGCGTAAATCCCTTTTACTAAAATAGTCATAACTTTTGATCCGTAAATCGGAATCAAGCGATTCAAGCGCCTAAATGATCCTCATAATATTGTATATCATAATTAAGTCTCATTTTTCAGGAAACTACAGTTTATACATTCAGGAACTTCAGCAGAAACTTAAGTTGAGTTTTGTTCATTTTAACGAGGTTATGATTACGATCCGAGTTTCGTTTACGTCTGAAATTATTATACCACCATCAACAACCATAAAGTCATCATCTCAACACTAACTCCTCTCAATAAAATCATGTTCTTGAGGCAACAATCATCAACCTTAAAACTAATTAACTAAACATCAAGATAATATGAAATTAATCATCAAAACCATACTTATATCCAAGATCCTTACTTTTCTTGAAACTTAAAACTTAAACAAAGTTTGGATGAATTTTATACTTTCCTTGAAGATTTTTAATACTTAATAAAGTCCTAATATCCTTGATGAAGCCTTGGTCTAGCTTTAGGAGCCTTAAACTTTCATGAAAAATCAAGAAAACAAGTTAGTGATTTTCGGAGTTACTAATCACCCTCAACTTCAAACATTTTTATAAAATTGAGAACTTCATGGATGGGAATGAAATTAGGTGCGTGACTTACCTATGATATGAGAGAGGTTTGGTAAAAATTTGGTGATTTTTAAATGATTATAACATGAGATATGAATTTTTCTCTCCATAGTGTTCTTGAAAATCAGCATGGTGTTTTGTGTGTGTGAGAGAGAGTTTGTTGCTTCTTGAATGCTTCTCTTGGAATATTGCTTGTATTTGATTGTTTATTCTCTATTATATGTCCTAGGATAGATTTATGTTGGAAAATCTTTGGACAATTCTAGCTAGCATTCCTAGGTTACAAGCTAACCTAGTTGGCCTTTTAGGTTTTAACTCACTATTCTTAGCCTTGGATGATCATTCCTACATCTCTAGCTTACTATTTGAAAAAGTAACCATGGTTACTTTTCTACCATGTTTAGTTAGTGAGATACGTTTGTTCAATCGTTTACGCGTTTGTTCAATCGTTTAAACATTTTCGTAATAATTTTTCGTAAACGGTTCGTGTCGTAAATCCTTCCATATTTATTCTTTATATTTTGAAGTATCATCCGTGGATATAAATCCGTAGGGTTTTAAATTAGTAATTATGTTGTAATTATGGTTCGTAGATACGGTCATTTTTCAAAGTTCGTTTTCTTCGAAAACTAATAGCGTTTACATTTAGTCATTTGGTACGTATAATCAAAATATCAACTCAGAATCTTAAATTAAAAACTCGTATATGGTGTGGTCGCAAATTTTTTTATTAAACCGTAAGGTTACTATTCATAAGGTCTTTTACCGATGTCAAAAATTTGGGTTTTTACAGTCTTCCCCCTTAAAAGGATTCCGTCCTGGAATCAGTTTAGAAACAGCCAGGGATATGCTTCTCACATGACAACCTCGAGTTCTCACATTGGCTTTGCAGTATTTGATCTCTTCATAAAATTTTTACTCCTCCGTTAAATATATTTCAGAGTACTTGTTATTGTAGATCTATGATCTCTACACGTTGTTCCACATACGCTAAGTCTGGCTGCAAGTTTATTAGCTCCTTTTCAATCGTATGTCTGGCTTTGACGGTTAAATTTCCTAACCTCGATTCGTGGTATTCGTTATAAACTTGGAGATCTTTCGACGATGGTGCTAATTTATAAGTCAACTTTCTTAGTCCTTTAATTCTTCAACCGGTTCAATAAATCTTGGGTTAAACATTTCTTTCCCTTTAGAATCTCATCACTCCCTCATCGGGAGGTACTTTCAACAATACTTGGTCTGTTACTACATACTTTCTGTCTTTATAGTTCTAGTCCGCATATCTCTATTGTTCATCCTGGGCTGCCACTAGACGGTTTCTGATAAGTTCTAGGAATTCCTTTGGTCTATTGACTCAACTATGGTCCAGTATCCTCCGCTTACCAATTTCTTCCTAACCTAAGAGAGAATGATTCTTTCTTCCGTACAAAGCTTTGTAGTCGTTCCAATACACGCATGATAACTCGTTATTGTCGATAATTCGATTAACGTCAACTGGTCGCTTCATTTCCCTTAAAAATCTATAATATGGACGATTAACGCATCTTCTAGTGTTTAGAATCATCCTTCAACTTTTTCGTTTCCCCTCCATCGCTCCTACTAGTGCTGGTGTTTCGTTCCTTAACGTTTTCCCATTTTGGTGCATCATCTCTGTCAATTATTTTATGTAAGAAGTCCTTTTTGTATTTCTAAACGTTCGTCACCTGTTATACGTTTAACGTTAGATTTAACATTTCTTCCCGTAGTAACGTAAGGCACGTCGGGTCCTGTTGCCATCTTAAAGGAAGCACCATTTCATACGCAATTGATTGATATGCTTATAGAGTCGTGGAATGCTCAGCTTCCGCTATCGATCATACTTCTTTAATCACTCCTCGTATAATATTTTTAGTACTGCGATACCTTCCGGGTCATATTCATTATTCTCGTTAGCACATTAGATGTATTCGCGTTGATTGGAAACTGCTACTAGTGGCCTTTTTAGGGCATGTACGATCTTTCTTGCCTTCAGTCAGTTCTAACCATAACATTCTTCATTCTTCCACATTGTCCTTCGTGAGGGATATCAACGTCTATTTTTTGTATGCTCGCGTGGTAAGTATATGTATACGAATTTTCTGTCAATGATAGGCGATTCTCCTAACCATTCCAAATAAAAGGCAAGCTGATAGACGTATCTTCAATGGTTCAGATAGTCCTCCCATTCTACTTGTCGATTTGAGAACTCTAAATCATGCCTCTGTTCGTCCCTTCTCATGAAATATCTTGGGTCCTTGCGTGGCGCGATATCACGGGGTCTCACTATCACCAATTATCTCTTCCGCGTTCATAACAATTTCATAGAGCGAAGATCTATTATTTGCATAGTAAAATAAATGGTTTTTTTAACCTATTACTAAAAATCCTAAAATAGCACGATGGCTTACTTGGTTCTTGATAATCCTCCTCCAAAATTTATAATAAACTTTTACTCCCATTTGGGTCATTTACAAGCCGCAATCGTCAAAATTTTAATCCTCACCTTTCCGTTTTCACTTTCAACCATGTCGAGTACTTACTTGCCTAATCAATGACATCCCTTTCATATTTGGTCATGAGCAATATCCTTTTACGTTTTTAGGCATCTTTAAGTCTTATTGTTAAGTAATAAAGGGTTCTCTTCATGCGATCCTTCTCATCAGTTGTTCTGAGAGTTGACATCCTCAATATATCTTTTCCAACTTAAAGTGTCGGCCACCGCATTGGCCTTTTCTTAATGATAATAGATTTCTCAATCACGGTCCTTGATCAATTTGACCAAAACTTCTACGCCGTGTCCAGCGTAAAAAAAATCCTAATTTTCCTCATATGTTAAACTCCTTGTCCCTTTTAGTGCGAACCTTATCGCAATTATTCTAGATCATTATTAGGACGCCTTATGTCACGATCCTTAAGCTGCGTAGATGTATCATTATATTTCATACAAAATCCCGTTTTTATCGCCGAGTATTTCTAACAAGAGGTTATTACTAATCTTACCTTCACTTTTTGAAAATCTTATTCCTCAAATTTATACGTGATTGGCCTTTCCCGAATTCATTAGTTCTTATCCCGATAGTGTTTCACATAAGCGTACCTCACTAATCACGTTGTATCTCTATTATCGTTCTTCTATAACCATGTTAAAGATCCTTATGATAATAACTAAACATGGTATTCCCTTTTTAAAACAACTTACTCATCACGATGCTCCGATTGCACCATCATAGCACTGAGCTTTCACTCTCATATTACAACAATCGGTTCTCAACTATATCTCTCTTTGTTCAGAAGGCAATTAGCCTTGGAAGAATGATTTTCACAATATCGATGTAATTTAGAAAATCTTAACAAGATTTCAAAATCTAACATCTGAACAAATAATGAGCTCTGAATAAAAGAGTCGCAACACTCAAAGAGTTTATAACTTGGAAGGAAGAATACAACAAAGATTATCCTTCCATGTCCTTAGAATTTTATATTGTGATATTTTAGAGAATATCCATTGAAAGCAATGATTGCTGAATAATAACATCATACGAATGATACTTGTAAGATTTTCTCATTGAAAGAATACCTTTATTTTCGAATAATGAAGGAAATTTGAAATAACATTCTCAACCAAAGGTTAACCATTGAGGTTTCAAAATGATGTTATTTTGAAGGAAGGAATTTTACTCAATGATTAACAAATAAGGAAGTATATCGTTCTTCAATCACTTTATGATTTTAATTGGATATTCTTTATATAGACAAAAGAATAGAATATTTTATGAACTAAATATTTCATAAAACTGAATATGAATTTCTGTTTGAGTGGGCGACCTAGTTAGGTCTCAATTAAATCATTCTTTGAAAATTTTATCAACAATTAAATTTTGCATATATAATGCACTATGGAATAATAAAAATTTGATTGGAAGTGGAACTAGCAAAATAATAACTAGTCCATATCAAGAAATATTATCAATCGGCTAAGAAAATGGCCAGCTCAATTGGTTTGGCCCATAGCAACTAGCTAGGACGATTAGCTAGGCTTTCGTCGTATTAATTAAACTTTCGACTAGTTAGGATAATTAACTAGTCATTCATGAGAACATATGCAACTAGGCATGTTTCAGTTTGTTTCAAAAAAATCTCAATGTCGTAACCACTGGAGAAATTTTTGGCTACCCGGATGACGATTTTGAAATAAAGAGTTTTCAAATTTGGGCCGAGAAAGACAATTATAACTCTGAATCGAGTGGTCTTGGCATCGGAACAATCGATAGCCTCTTATCAAATATTTCTTGCCAAATAAATGGGTACACTCAAAGGTGTCCTCGTTCACATACTTTATTAGATTCTCAAATAGAATTGAATTCGGAATACCAATATCAAATTGATACCCTTACTATGATTTCAAAGTTCAATATACAATTTCATCCCGATTAGAAGAGAAGGATTCCCGAGGAATATATGAATATTAGATCATCCATGTTTTTAACAGTTTGTTAGATATTTACAATCTTGACTGAGAAGAGTAAGTAAGAAAGAAGAATCAAGTGAAGATACTCATTATGAATATTCATCGATGAATTGAGGGAAAATTTATATATATATATAAAAAATCTCTTGGATAATTGAAATGAAGTATAAATAGCTCTGAGTTGAACAAGAAGATCATAATCTATGAATGAAAGTTCATGGATTAACTAAAAGAATTGAACAAGTCCTGCTACGGAGAAAGACTATTCAAGATGGTCACATCGGAAGTTCAAAGTAGGGAACGAAAAGGATTGCCTGATATGACTTATCAAGGCAATACGAATGATCAACAGTTTGGAGGGAGTAGCATGACAATGAGTAGGTGCCAAAATATTTCACTTATTATCCTAACTCTCATTATTATCCATCTGAGCATGATACTACCTCTTCGTCTTTGTAATTCCTTATTTCAGCTAATGTCTTTTTCAAATCATTTTTAAAATCGCTTACTAACTTGACTTTCACGTATATCTGTCATTCAGGTGTTTTACCTCAAAGACCTTACTCAGAAATATTCCAAAAGCATCTATAGGGGCCGATATGGGCCTGCTACACTAATCCGTTACTAATTATAAGTGGCCAGTTTCTCCCTGAGAACAGATCAAAGAGATCTCTTAGGGATCTCAATGCAGTCCATAAGTTCGGTGGCATGTGTGTGTAAGTGAACATACATTACCGAATATATTAGAGGTCTATGAGTATATATACGTAGTCTATGACATCATTTCTACCAAAGAATTCCAGTCTAGACTCACCGGTCTATCCTTTTAAAAGGTTCTAAGATCAAACCATCACTCATTGTAATCTTACGCCATTCAACTGTACACATGCCATCAATTTTCGATGCTCAAGATCTCTGAGCTAAACCATCATAACCTTACAAGTTAAGTGCACTAATAATATCACGTAGTGTACTCGCCTTATAATAATATTCTTATATTACATTCAAATATTCCTTAATAGAATTAAAATCCTTAAGGGTATATTGGACTCTATCTCTGGTGAATTCGTGATTAATATGACATTCACATCCTCATTGGTAAAACGACACCTTCAACTAGTTTGGGTTAATAACCTCAACTGTATATTAATAATTAGACTTTATGGTTCTCACATGTGATGCCCCTTCATGGGCAACCTATAAAGAACCACGAGTAACAAGGCTCGTGTTATCAAAATTTACATATGGTGTTGGTAATATCGTCTTTACCCCAAATGCCCCGGAGACTTAGCTCCGAGTTCTACATCCACAACCTTGCAAAATCATATATGATTATAATTTTTCTTCTCATCATTCTGATAATCTCTAATGGTTCAATTAGTCACACTTTAATACCTCAAATATACATTTAACCTAACCTACACATTGAGGCTACATCCGGTAGTCCAATGATAAACTCTATATGAGCTCTTACAAAATCTCACATCTAGACAGATTCCTAACACTCTCGTCTCTAAGTACTATAACTTATTGCTCTGAAACTATTTATGTAACGCCCCCAAATCCGGGGTCAGGAATCTGGGTCGTCACGCCATCTTTCATACATGTATAACCTGTATTGATTCAATAATCTAACAGACCCCAATCTCATGCACACACACACAAGTTATAGCCTTAGAAACGATGTACAAAATGTAATATTCTTTTATTACACTCAAATGTACTTTACAGGATCTCAAACGATTATTCATAACCTCTACATGAAGTTACAATAATTACGACTGATATCTTATACCTATCTGATACTCTTGCCCACCTGAGACAAAGCTGCCAGGGATTCTCCCCATGACTGCAAGCGACTAAGTCCCACACCGGCATATTGGTTATTTGTTGTGTTGTGTCATTTAAAAGAAAGTAAGAGTGAGCTATAATGCCCAGCATAATAATGTACAGTATGAAATGACTGTATGATTAACTCAAGTAAAACATCATATATGATAAATATATTTTATTCAAAAATAGTTTTCCTTGGTGATACACACCTTCTTTTGAAAACAATTCTTTAATGGATTATTATCCTGCGAATACCTTAATGGTAAACCCAGCACCTAGGCTTGGGGTACGATATTGTATCACAATTCCACTAGGAAGAATAGGACATTCGTTGGAGCCACCGCATACGATGATCTGTCGTACTACGGAAATAATAACCTTTTCTACTAGTAGAAGGACGACACCTTCGTATCCCGGTTATCACCCTAGCCGCATTCAGGCTTTATATGCTTCCCCATTCAGCCCGAGTATATTTTGCATACTTCGTATGTCCTTCAGTACACATGGTACCTTCTCATACAAAAAAAATATGGTAGTCTCCCCAGTCCACAAAGTACTGGATCTCTACCCCTCCCTTGTCCTTTTAAGAATCCTATCATCTACTTGGAATCATCGAACCATATCGAAGTTCCCCCAAGCGTTTTGCTTGTTGATAGGCACAACTTTACCTCATATACATATATGTACTTCCGAAAGTTTTCGGAGGAAGTACTAAGGATGTGAGTTGACCGTTGTCAACAAATAAGTAAATAAGGGGGAGTTTCTTTCGAAACTATGTTCCAAATATTTAAAATAAGTCGAGATAATATTCTCCGACGATTTGAAATTATTCGGATGATTTCCCGAAAATCAAAAAGTATTTTAGATCAGGTTTTATGATTTTTAAATCATAAATAAATCCTTTAATAAATAATTAATAATTAAATATTAATCGGTAAATAATTAAACCTCGAATAGTTATATTTTAAAAGAGTATTGAAATAATATTCCTCAACTTATTTATGTTTAAATAATTTAAAGTAATCTTTAATAATTGGTCGAGTTTGAAATGAATAATCGTTGGAGAATACTTCTCCAATAATAAATTAATAACCAAAATAATATTCATTGTTCAAGTAAAACAGGGTTGAGGGAATACGATCTTTGGGAATCTTTTTAATAAAAGTTTGAGGTATTTAACATTTCGCAAATGGACATCGAGTCCCTTGGAATGAAATAAGTACAGACTTTTAATGGTCCAAAACATCTCCGGGATGATTCCTGAGTTTATACTTTATAGAAACTGACCGAGTCTTGGTCTTATAGCTTATATATCACGCTCTACTATAGCGTTTGTATTCTTAAATAAAAAACCCCCGGAATACTTCAGAGTTTTCATAAAATTATATTGACCGATCCTCGGTCTAAAATATACTCCTCATATATACAACGCTACTCTCTAGTGCTATCGATTGAAATTCAGTAATATTCATATACCAAAATCATTATCATATCGTATGATATTATATAACATAATTCGTAAAACATCGTAAATATAACATTATGTATATATCGACATTATTTGAAAACAAACACAATACAACAGTTTCAAAAAGGTAGGGTTTGAAAACTTGCCTGGAGTCCAAGACACGTTTCCCGACTTCCTCTCGTTTCGGGTTTTCTAATCAACAAACATCATAATCTTAATCAGTATTCCTACTCTCATCACCAACTTATATTTCTAATAAGTCCAATACTTCATAACTTTCATAATTCGACCGACTCGAAATAAGTATTACTCCTTGGTCGAAACGGACGGTCAAAGTGGTTTTCTAGATTCGACTATACTGAGTATTACTATTACGCGACTCGCACTCTATCATTTGTAATAAATCGTAAGATTAATATTTTAATACAAAACCACCTCAAAGAGCTTCTTGAGTGCTTTTAATATTTATCCTAAAATTTTAATTTTGATAAAATGAATTTAATTAGGTGAAAAGAATTTCAAAAGTTCAGTCAACTACGGAGTTTTACAATTCAAATTGCTTTCACTAAAACGTTGATATCTCTCAAACCGTTAACTCAATTGACGTACCGTTTTCGCGTGCGTGATCTAGAAAAAATTTAGAACATATTATTTAAAAATAGTTTTCTAGTAACAGGGGTGAAAATCCCGAAGTGACAGTTTCCTAACAGGGGGTTATTTTTGACATTCGTACTCCACGCAATCTCGGCTCCGACATTTTTATAAAATTGAAAAATCAATATTTTTACTTGAAATTTTTATGGAAGCTAATAAACTCTATTTCTTACTCTCTGTAAACATTTAATGATTTTAAATTATTTTTAAGTCGATTATTTATATTTACAAAGTTCGTAATTTGTAGCAGTTTTGTCGCGTAAATCCCTTTTACTAAAATAGTCATAACGTTTGATCCGTAAATCGGAATCAAGCGATTCAAGGGCCTAAAAGATCCTCATAACATTGTATATCATAATTAAGTCTCACTTTTTAGGAAACTACAGTTTATACATTCGGGAACTTCTGCAGAAACTTAAGTTGAGTTTTGTTCATTTTAACGAGGTTACGATTACGATCCGAGTTTCGTTTACGTCTTAAATCATTATAACACCATCAACAACCATAAAATAATCATCTCAACACTAACTCCTATCAAGAACATCATGTTATTGAGACAACAATCATGAACCTTAAAACTAATTAACTAAACATCAAGATAATATGAAATTAATCATCAAAACCATACTTATATCCAAGATCCTTACTTTTCTTAAAACTTAAAACTTAAACAAAGTTTGGATGAATTTTTATACCTTCCTTGAAGCTTGTTAATACTTAATAAAGTCCTAAGATCCTTGATGAAGCCTTGGTCTAGCTTTAGGAGCCTTAAACTTTCATGAAAAATCAAGAAAACAAGTTAGTGATTTTCGGAGTGACTGTTCACCCTCAACTTCAAACATTTTTATAAAATTAAGAACTTCATAGATGGGCATGAAATTTGGTGCGTGACTTACCCATGATATGAGAGAGTTTTGGTAAAAATTTGGTGATTTTTGAATGAGTATAACATGAGATATGAATTTTCTCTCCATGGTGTTCTTGAAAATCAGCATGGTGTTTTGTCTGAGAGAGAGAGAGTTTGTTGCTTCTTCAATGCTTCTCTTGGAGATTGCTTGTGTTTGATTTTTTATTCTCTAGTATATGTCCTAGGATATATTTATGTTGGAAAATCTTTGGACAATTCTAGCTAGCATTCCTAGGTTACAAGCTAACCTTGTTGGCCTTTTAGGTTTTAGCTCACAATTCTTAGCCTTGGATGTTCAATCCTACATCTCTAGCTTACTATTTGATAAAGTAACCATGGTTACTTTTCTACCATGGTTAGTTAGTGCGATACGTTTATTTATTCATTTACGCGTTTGTTAATCGTTTAAACATTTTCGTATTAATTTCTCGTAAACGGTTCGCGGCGTAAATCCTTTCGTATTTATTCTTTATGTTTTGAAGTATCGTCCTTGGATATAAATCCGTAGGGTTTTAAACTAGTAATTATGTTATGATTCCCGTAATCCTTGATGGTTCGTAGATATAGTCATTTTTCAAAGTTCGTTTTCTTCGAAAACTAATAGCATTTACATACACTCATTTGGTACGTATAATCACAATATCAACTCGGAATCTTAAATTAAAAACTCGTATATGGTGTGGTCGCAAAAGTTTTTATTAAACCGCAAGGTTACTATTCATAAGGTCTTTTACCGATGTCAAAAAATTGGGTTTTTACATTGAAGCTGCAAGGACAATGCTAGAAAAATCAAAGTTACCAACTTACTTTTGGGCTGAAGCTGTAAATACTGCATGCTACACTCAGAATATTTATTTGGTCAATCAAGCAAAATGCATGACTCCCTATCAATTATTCAAGAACAGGAAGCCAACACTAAACTTTCTTCATGTCTTTGGCTGTAAATGCTATATTATAAGGAATCAAACTGAGCAACATGGAAAGTTTGATGGCAACGCAGATGAAGGTATTTTTGTTGGGTATGCAGCTGGAAAAGTTTACAGAGTCTACAATCTCAGAACCAACATTGTTATGGAATCTGTACATGTTGTGTTTGATGATAAAAAGATTGAAGGACTGCAAGATGAAGGTTTCCATGAAAGCCTCAAATTTGACAATGTTGAGATGATTTGTAATGATAGTGAAGATGAAAGTGATCAAGAAATAATCTCTAAGGATAATGAAGAAAATTCAGCAACAAATGAAGCACATAATTCAACATCCATTGAAAGACTAAGTGCATAACCAGTTAAGAGGCAAACTGCATCATCCGTCAAAAGGCAAAGATCAACATCCGTTGAGCCATCAATAGAAGTTGAAAGTCAATACAGATCACACTCGGAAAGGACCCCAACTTCAAGTCAAAGATCCACAAACTCGGGGGGAGTTTCTTCTAATCAAAACTCAATCACACATCAAGACAACTATGAGGCCTCTTCATCTAGAACTAATCTACCACAACATATAAAATGGACTAGAGATCACCCATTTGATCTAATTATTGGTGATGCATCTTCTAGAGTGTAAACAAGGAAAGCAACTCAAGAAGAATGTCTATACAACAGCTTTCTATCTCAGAAAGAACCTAAAAAGGTAGAAGAAGTTTTGTTGGATCTTGATTGGGTTTTAGCTATGCAGGAGGAGCTAAACCAATTTGAAAGGAATAAAGTTTGGAAGCTGGTACCCAAACCTAAAGGCAAAAATCCTATTGACACCAAGTGGGTATTCAGAAATAAGATGGATGAAAATGGCATAGTGGTCAGGAATAAAGCTAGATTGGTTGCTAAGGGCTATTGTTAACAAGAATGAGTAAATTTTGATGAGACATTTGCTCCTGTTGCAAGACTTGAAGCCATCAGAATCTTTCTAGCCTATGGAGCCCATGCCAATTTCAAGGTCTATCGAATGGATGTTAAAAATACATTTTTGAATGGAGATTTGGAGGAAGTCTATGTTAGCCAGCCTCCTGGTTTTGAAGACCCCAATTTTCCTGATTATGTATACTATCTTTTGAAAGCACTGTATGGTTTGAAGGAAGCACCTAGAGCCTGGTATGATACTTTGTCCAAGTTCCTTTTAGAAAATCACTTCACAAGAGGTACTGTTGATAAAACTCTTTTTTTAGAAATGTTAATGGCTCTAGCATACTTGCTCAGATTTATGTAGATGATATTATATTTGGCTCTACAGATGAGAAACTTTGTAAAAGGTTTTCTAAATTGATGCAAAGTAAATATGAAATGAGCATGATGGGAGAAGTAACTTACTTTATTGGTTTACAAGTTAAGCAAGTTAGTGATGGAATATTCATTAGTCAAACCAAATACATTTATGATCTTTTAAATAATTTTAACTTAATGGATTGCACATATGCAAAAACTCCCATGGCCACTGCCACCAAACTTAAATTGAACAATATTGAAAAGTTTGTGGACATTTCAAGCTATAAAGGCATGGTTGGCTCACTTTTATATTTAACAGTTAGTAGGCCAGATATAATGTTTTCTACTTGTCTTTGTGCTAGATTTCAAGCTGATCCTAGAGAATCTCATTTAGTAGCTATAGAGAGAACTTTCAGATATCTCAAGGGAACACCAAATCTTGGCAATTGGTATCCTAGAGATTCTGGTTTTGATCTATTTGGTTATTCAGATACAGATTCTGCAGGTTGTAAAATTGATAGAAAATGTATAACATTTATCTGTCAATTTCTAGGAAACAAGCTAGTGTCCTGGTTTAGTAAGAAACAAAATTCAGTCTCTACTTCTACAGATGAGACTGAATATATTGCTGCTAGTAGTTGTTGTGCACATATTTTATGGATGAAAAATCAGTTATTGGATACTGGTCTACAAGTGGACAAGCTTCCAATTTTCCGTGACAACACAAATGCCATTGCCATAACTGAAAATCCTGTGCCGCATTCAAGGACAAAGCACACTGACATCAAGTACCATTTCATTAGTGAACATGCCATGAATGGTACTGTAGAACTTTATTTTATTCTAAGTGAGAAGCAACTTGCAGACATCTTTATCAAGCCACTTGATGAATCCACCTTTACTAGGTTGGTAAGTGAGTTAGGTATGCTTAATTATTCCTAAATTATTTTGATGTCTAAGTAATTTGAAATGCAGCTAGAATCAAATTCAATTTTTCCCTAAGGATGAAATTTCGGCTAAGTCAAAATTGACATCTCGACGGATGTTCATTAACCGTCGAAAATGAATATCTGTTGAATTTTGTCATCTGTTGTAAAATCAAATATTATTGTGGGTACTTTTTATCTCGACGGACATTTGTTTAATCTTCATCTGTCGAATTGCTTTCATCACATCCATTAATTTTATTCCTTATCCGTCGAATTTACTTACAGCCTGTAAGTATATTTCGATGGATAACTTTTAGAATTTCTATAGTTTATTATCTTTAAACGACTACTTTGGGCAAATTTCATCGGGTACTTTATTGTACTTTTTAATCTTTATTTGTTTTATTTTTTAGAAATTATAAAACCTTCTTTCATTTTCTATTTCACTTTTTATCTTTCTCAAAGCAATTTCTACTCTCCCTCTTCGTCTCCAAACCAAAACCCCTCTATTCTGTAACTGTTTTCATTCACGACAATGGCACCTGTAGTCAAGATAATGTCTCAATCCGGGTTCGTGTATGAAAAGAATAACTTTGTAGCACTGGTGAACATGGGTATTGCTACTTCTGAGGCCTATCACAAAATGATGGACTTCATTCAAGGCTGCAAACTGAGCAATATAATATTGGCATCACCAGTAATCTACTGTGAGGTTGTGGAGGAGATATGGACTACAGCAATGTACAAATCCAAGGATAAAACCATTGCCTTCACTCTCAAAGGTAATGAGCATATTATTAATTGTGATGCAATTCAAGCATGTTTATAATTACCTAAAAATAATACGCTAGTTCCACACACAGACACAGATGTCAGGTCCATGCTTTTGTCTATGGGCTATGCTCTTAACCCTGCCAAGTTAGGTGAGGTTAGGCATATGGGCCTTAGAAAAGAATGGAGATTTCTCTATGATTCTTTCATTAAGGCATTTTCTGGTAAGATAAGCAATTTTGATGCAGTTACATACTCACTTGTTAACATGCTATATATGCTACTTTAGTGAGTCTGTCATGTATGAGTTAATTTTCAAATTAGGAGATATTAAGAAGAGAAATAAGAACATCTATTATGCTAGATTCTTTATGATGATTGTTAATCATGTTTCTAAGGATCTATCTATTGATAACCCAACAAACAAGCTTGATTGTTGGGTCCAAGAGAAGAGAGTTATTGCTGATTTAAACAATGCAAATCACCACAGTGAGGTTCCCATCATCTATTTGCCAATCATGGAGGAACCTCAGGTAAATAAGGTAAACACTTCTGTCTCTACTACTTTTCAACTATCAGTTTCTTTGCAAACTTCTGTGATAATGACATATGTGACAATGACCAAATAGATGCCTACCCAAGTCACACATCCAATAATTACCAAATCCAAGTCTAAGAAACCCCACTCTGGTTCCTCTCAAAAGGAACTAGTTAGAAAATCTACTAAATCCAAAGAGGGGAGTGTAAAGCGAAGTGAGCTAGGTGAAGGACAGGGTGAAAATCAAAGAAACCCTAAGAATAAGAAGAGTGAGGTAAGTGAACCCCAAACAAGCCACACTGCAGTCTCCCAACAGACTGTAATGCTTAATAAGGATTCAAGCTCATTGCTAGTTGCATCCTTCCAAAAGGATGTGACTATTGAAACAAGCTCTCAACCAAGAGCATAGGCCAAAAGGGTTAGGGACATAAACCAACCTCAAACTTACACTAGAAAAAAGAAATCTAAAATAACTGGGGATACACAGGGTTCACACACAGTGCCAACTGCAGTTAAAGACTCAGTTAATGCACCATCTCAAAGTCAGATTGATGTGACTCCAATAAAGTGGAGTCACAACCAAAATCTCTTATAATTGAAATACCTCAAACATAAAATTCTCCCACAAACTCACTGGATGTGGACATGATACACACATCAATTCCTGATTCTCCACCTTTAACTCTCATAGAGAAGCCAAAATATCAAGCAAGTGAGCATCATCTTTTGGATGATTTATGGGCTCACTTGTCATTTCTTTCTGATTCTACTGAGAAATCTGTGCATAATCTCAAATCAATCACCACAGATTCTACAGTAGTTTCAACTCCAAACTCTATCATTTCCACTTTCTCGATGAATATTCTTCATCCGTCGACTAGTGATTGTCTCTCGACGGATGTGCTTAGCAATAATTATCCATTGAATTTCTCAACTGCTATCTCGACGGATGTCTCTCATCCGTTGAATGTCACTGCACCACTTAAAATTTCCATAATTGTTACCAGTACATATGACTTAGTAGTAGTTCAATCTCTACTAGGATTGAGGGAAGGGAGTCAACTGAGTGAGAGGCTGAGTTGCTCTCAGGAAAAAGGAGAGGAAATGATTGAAAAAATGCATGCTATTTTTTCCAACATGGCAAGAGTGAGTGGGAGGAGTCCCACCTTAGATGGTGAAGGTGGGGGTGTGAGGGTGGGAATCCAATGGGAGCCCCTGATGCAACAAAAGAGAGATCATGAGAAAAATATAGGTACAAATGAAGAATGTGAAGAGCCCATTGTTAGTGAGTTAAGGGATGTCAATGAGGCTGAAAAGAAGCAGTTATTTCAGCAAGAATATGAAGCTGTTTTAGACTCTATTTCTTTTGAGGCTGAGGTTTTTACTCATCCTGTTCCAGCTTATCAAATTCTAGCTGTACAGGGCAATGAGGCTGCTGAGAGGGTATTAAACTTGGTGCATACAACAGCTTCCATGCTAAGGGCCAAAGATGCAATCAACTCACTTCCTTCCACAACTGGTGAGGATTTTGAGTATAATTCTGTAGCCTCTGGTGATTCTTTTGGTGGTTTCTTTGAGAGGATGATGAAGAAATAGGCATGAACATAGGGGGAGAGACTGAAACTCCAGATTAGATGTTCTTAAAAGATTGCAATCTTCATCATTTCAAGTCTACCTTGTTCAAGCTAGTTCATGAAACTCAAACTGCCATTCAAGCCACCAACAACACCAGCACCAAGAAACTTCTGCAAGCCCATCCGGAGTCTCTATAATTGCATAAAATTTAGGCTCTTTAACATCATCAAACTGTAGTTGTCCAGAAATATGATTTGGCTCAAATCAAGAAGGATCTCTACAAGAAACTGGATGCTACACTTCATGATACTACAATGACCAGTCTCAATCAAAATCTCAGGAAAGAGTATGACTTGAATAACAAAGTTGAGAATCTGGGTTCAAGACTGTCTAAAGTTGAAGACTCAGTTGCTCAAATACTCACCAACCAGCAAACTCAAACTCAATTGCTACAACAATTGATGACTGCTCAAACTTCCAACCCTGCACAACTTGATGATAACAAAAGGGGGGAGAAAGATGCACTTACTCAAGTTAGTAAGGGGAGAAGGATATGCAAATTCAAGTCAGCAAAGTAATTGTTCTAGCCATTACTTTCTCAAAACCACCAGTTCTAGCATTGATTTGATCAATATTGCAACAGCTGAGCTCAGGATGGATGAACAAATGAAGCAAATTGATGAAAGGATTGAAAGGGTTTTTGGTCCAATTGCAAAGCAAGATAAATCTATGAAACACTTCACACAATTGAGATAAATGCCTATCAGTGAAATGTGCTTCAGTAATATGGAGAGAGATCAAACCTCTGCTAGAAGACAGCCAAAGGCCAATATGATCTTGAAGCCCAAGAAACATACATAAAAAATTCTACCAAGAATCTTTTGGACCTAGTCTATGCAACTCCTCAGTCTGATGAAAAGAAGCTGCTTGGAAACTCCATTGTAAACATCAAAGGTCCCAAAGACTCGGTTTTAAAGAAAAGGGTAGCAAAAGTCTATAGGCATGGAAAAGAAATTTGTGTGATGGTTGGATATCCACAATTTACAGAAGCCAAGAGAGAAGAAAAGATGAGACTTAAGAATCAGAAAAAGCAGGCTGCCTTAGAAACTAAGAAAAAGGTTGAAAAGGTAGCTACCAAATCAGAAGCTGAGAAGCCTGCTACTATCATTGAAACTGAGAAACTGGAGGAACCAAAGCATACTACTGGAAAAATAATGAGAAAGGAAATAGCCAAAAGGAAGCTGGATTTTGGAGAAGAAGAAGAGAAAGAAGATGAACCTGAGCCTACCCAGTCTACTACTTCAAATCAACCAACCTTGCCCACAATGGAGCAAGCTGAATTCAAGGTCAATACTGAGATGAATTTTCATGGTGAACCAATAATTCCTAAGGATAAACCAATAGACCGGAAAAGCCTACCAATTCCTGATCTTAATCTCCCAATTCCAACCTCCTCCAAGAAAAGAAAGAACATTCCAAGCAAGCCAGTCAAATCTGTCCCATCCAAACTCAAAAATCTACCCAAACCCAAACCTACTATCAACAAAGGAGAACAACTATTCATTTGTGACATTAAGGAGTTCTCAGACATCAATCTTTACTTGGATGAGCCAGATGAAGTTAGGGCTATTGATTCTTATAAAAGACTTCCAGAAAGATTGGTGTTCAAATACAAGGGTGGTAGGGAAATCACCTGGCCTCTTCATAGAATTCTCAATGAAGGCTTCTCTGTCTTAGTAAAGATTTTCTCCTCAATCAAGTGTTAGGACGAAAACACGCGTTAATATTCACGCAAGTATACGCGTTTACAAGTAATATAGAATTAATTCTAGTTCGTTCCCACAGAGACTGGTTTAGGTTAATTTCAATTAATGTACTTATGCAACGATGGTATGGTTATTATTCAATGCTAAGATGATAACAAGTTGAGATCATTTATAACTAAGATTATTAATTAATATGCAATTAACTAAGAGATTAAAAGGTTGATTTACTTATATAACACAAACATGAGATTCTAACTTCATTACTAATTCATTCAATAGCCTTTTGTTCTTATCCTTAGCATGCAGTGGTGATGACAACTAATCATATAACACGAAACTAGTAAACGCCAACTGTCGTTGTACGAATACCCTACTACCAGACATCCACAAAAGAGATATAAGCTGAATAGACACCAATTATGTTGAGACCCTATATGTCTATAGAATTTGATAATAGAAAGATTTAATGCGCAAGTTATCTATCGTGATTACATAGGGCAAGTAAGATAGTTAAAATTACCTATGAATCATGCATATCTATTACATGAACCTATGCTAGCATGGCAAGTTCTAAACCCCTATATTCACTTTCGCTTCAATAGAGATTAACACGCTATCTTATAAGTTCGCGATGCTCATAAAACGGATAAGCACAACCAATACTAGGATATCATACAATCACCACACACTAAGGTATCAAAACATATTAACCATTGAAATCCATAAGTAAATCCGCTAGAACCCCACGATAAAGATTAGCCCATAACCAAACTCATCATCACCGTGGGTTCCGATGAAAGCATGGTATAATAAACTAAGTCTTTATAAAACTGAATAATGATCAAAGTACCTTAAACAAGAGTATAGGTTTAACAAACAAGAAAACTACCATCCAAGATTACAACTTAAAACAAAGAATCACAAGTATAAACTAGATCTTCTTTGTTAGGTCCAAATGTACATACAGAGGGGGGAGTGAATGTATGTTCTTCATTTTCTAAAATTAATTGTGGCGAAAAATAAACCCCAAAAGCGAAATAAACAAACACTAAGAGATTCACGGAATAAATCTTATTATTAAGAAATTAAACCATAAAGGTTTGCTTACAACTCCGAATATAAATAATTCGAAGCAAGAAATATAGAGAGAACCAAAATAATAGCTATAAATCTAGGGTTCTATCTATCACTCTAAGAATTTAAAGCTTCTATCAAAAGATATTAAATACATCAAGAGAGCTTTAAATAATGAGTGTTACAAGTTTGTAAGGCTTTAATTGCTGTGAAACAATTTGCGCAACACTTCTCTACTTAATTTCAATAAATAAAATCAACCAACTCTCTAAGAAATAAATTCTTTAGAGCTTCGCTTGAATATTGTAAAGAAGTGTTTTTCAATCTGCAGCAATTCTTGATTATATAGGAGGTATAATTTGTGGAAAGATAGAGGATAACACGTGGATAATTTTCATCCAGCAGTTTAAATTTACAGCTTGCAGGAATAATATGTATGGCGACTACAGTGAGGTACAAGGAGAAGTGATTTTCCTTAGAATATTTTTGCAAACATCAAGCTCTCTGTGGTGACCAAGGAGAGGATCTGTGGCGACTTACGGTATGAGCCGACTTTGCCTTAGATTTATATCTGTCTATGGCGACTACATGTAGTAGTAGAAGGAAATTATTTGCATTTGATTTTCTTTCTCTCGACAGGTACAAAGCAGCACAGGAGGAGAAGTTCGTGCGCTTTACACGGCAAAGACACATGAGGGAGTCGCCATACGTGATGCTCACATGCGAGTGGATCAATTGAGAAGGACGCCTGCCATTTTTTTCTTTGTTCTTGCTTTTGTATAAATAAGAGCAGCAAATATTGCATTCTTTTAAGGCAGACAGGAAGGTCTTGATTGATACACACTGTATTCATTTGTTTCACTTGTACGCGGCCCCACCATGTGGTTGTCTTTGCATCAAACAACAACAATAACAAGGAGTTGGTTGTTTCTTTCTTTTTCTTGCAACAAACAATTGTTTCTTTTTCTTTTAATGAACAATCAGCCGAGTAACTCATGACCATTTCCTTCATTGTAAATTGTTCCTGTTCTGATTTCTTTTGTACAAAACCGAGACTGCATGCATGCAAGTAAAAAGAAAACTGGCTGTCTAATTTAGAAAAAAATAAACATTTGCTATTAAATTAAATAAATAAATAAATGATATTTCATTTATTTATTTAATTAAAAAAAATCAAATATTAGATATTTTTCCAAAATTAGATATTGATATTAAATTAAATAAATAAATAATTTGAGTTTCATTTATTCATTTAATAAAAATCAATTTTTAATTTATTTATTTTAAAATCAATTGAGATATAAAATTAAATAAATAAATGAATTAATTTCCATTTATTCATTTAATAAGAAATCAGTTATTGATTAAAAAATAAATCCTGTAAATCCTCGGGCTGTACTCCTCTGTATCTGTAGGCCTTCTAACCTCCGGGATTTTGTACCTTAAAAGATTTCAGTCTTCGCGAGTACAAAAACCACTTAACAGTATTCCTAAAAATAATACCCCGTTTCCTTTCACGGATCACTGACGTCTCATGCAAGGATCTGGTTCACAGACGATTAGTTCTGCTCTCAGGCCTTCATATTATACCCGTATAAACCACTGTTAAGATTTCTACCAAGTAGAACCAACTTCACGGGGAATCCTTGAGGTCTTCACACTGATCTTAATAACCGCTTCGAATCACTCCAACCTTATTCCTCCGATGCATGAACATATTAATGAACTTCATAAGGATCACTGTTGACGTCTTCTTTACTACAGCTAACAAAACCTTTTGTGTATATACCCAATAAACAATCTGTACTGATTCCAGTGGAACATAGATTATTTCAAAGTCCTTTTTCTATGTTCAGTTATCCCAACCGGTATTGTCGAGTTATACGTACAGCTTCAATCTTGCTCAACAATCTCCCCATATTTTACTGTTAGACCTGACGGTCAAATAATAATGGGTAAGCAACAGTTTGGAGGATAACTCAACTAATCTTATCCAAAAATATTCAATCAGCTTTCAACTTTCATTCCCGAACTTGGAAATAATACTATCTTATATCTACCTTATCTTCTATACACATTCAGCTTCAGCAGAGAATAAATTTTTCTCTCCCTTATGCAAAGTTGTAGATAGATACGTCTTCCAAATACTGTCTTCAATCATCTTCAGATCTTCGCATAAAGCACATAGACAAAATTTTGGAACTTATAACTGAAGCCCAATAATTTCTCCCCCTAAGATGAAGAATCCCTTCCTTAGTACAATAAAGTTAGAAATCCCTCTTCTTAGTTACAGAAAGACTATCAGTCCATAATCTCTATATAATCTCTCCCCCTTAGTTGAGTAATCCTTCAAAATGTATTCAGATGAGAATCTTAGGATCAACCAACCAAGTGAAGAGACTATTTGGTTTCCAATTCTTCACAGTGCAAGTGTGTGATTTCTGTTTAGTGATCTCATATTTGTGTTTCACTCCACTCTACACTCAAGTGTTTGTCACTCAGTCTCACAGTGTGTCACTCACCCAAAGCTCCAAACATCCAAGTGTACCTACAAGGAAATCCTTTTCATAGAAAAGTTGCCTTCCACCTTCAAGGATGGAAACTCTCAGTCAAGAGATTCAGAAATATTCCTTCTGAGAGGGAAAATTAGGATTCTTTTAAGTGGCAGAATTCCTGATATCCCTCAACTTCCATGAAGAAGTATACCTTATAAACTCGTCAGTTGATATCTGAGTCCTCATTTACAAGCTGCAATTTTGACCAAGTCAAAATCATTTTCAGATTTGAATTATGGGAAGATAATCAATGATCAATGATATGCCATTAGGGATCAAAGATTTCTTCTAAAGTCTGTGAGGACTTATCAAAGTAACCAATCATGATCATATGTTCTCATTTAAAATTAGAGATAAAGAGTAGAACATGATCCATGATTTCAACCTATTGCCATCGACCTTGATATGGTTTGACAATGATTGTTGCGTCAATACCTTCCTTGTGTGTGTGAATCTCACTTGTGCGTTGGAAACATTTTGATCAAGGGGTAATGACTCTTATAAAAATGCCCTGGCTGAAAGGAAAATTTTCAATAGATAACATTCTGTTGGGAGAATGCACCTAGTAACTGTTTATATGCCTTTTTAAGCTCTATATCCTTTTGAGAGAATACAGATGGGCTTATAGATTTCTCATGTTATAGATACTCCACTACTTTGTGAGAGACAGAGCTGTAGGGTTAACCTTTCCTTCCTTATGTGGTGCTACTTGGCACTATCTCCCTCATTCTCAACACAACTCCAATATCAAATGGTAATTTTGTCTAATCACTGAGTTGATATCTCAAGAAAAACAAGTGAATCAGATCAAAATATGAGGAATATATCAGAGTAAGGTAATGGAATACTATTTGAGAAGTGTTTGGTTCTAAGGACTTGGGTTAGAACCTATGAGGTTTGATAGGCTCTTAGTTAGTTCCTAAAACCACTGAGGGTGTTAGATCACAAACATCCGAAGTACAATATCAGAGAATTTAGTGATCAATAACAGAGTAGTCTCAGAACAAGAGATCTTTTACCTTTACTTACCACCATATGGATTCATGAAGGATGTCTCAGATGATCATGCTTTCTGATTATTTTGACAATGCTACTCAAACAAATTTCATCAACTCAAAACAGTTCAAAATTAGTCCAATACAGATCAATACTATAGAGGAAAGAGATGAACATTATTTTAAGCTTATAAGATATGCATAAGGTAATCAGAGTATAAGAAATATATCAGGATCAAATATCCAGAACAAAACATAAGCATAACAAGATCATCAGAGTTACACACAGAGTCAACAAATAAGTCATAAAATCAATCATATCACAACTATTATTAGTTATGCTGCATATTTATTCTAGCACAAAGCAGACATAGTTATTCTAGTATAAATAGAGAATCAGAGTGACCAAGGAATCTTTTGTCAGAGTTACCTAGGGTCTGAAACTCAACAATCATACAGAATTACTCAGAAAATATGATACAATCATACAAAATATAATCAGAGTAATCAATCTTGTTGCACAGAATCTTAAGCAGGATCTAAGCCTATAAATCAGAGTTATGATAAGATCAAAAATGAGATTACAGGGTCTTAGATCAGAGTGCAAACAATATTGAGATGTGTGTGTGTGCTAAAATAAATATCAATAACAAGAAAGTTTGCATCAGAGAAAACATATAGCATGTAAACATCCAAACAACTCATATATTGCATCAAAAACTCTAGCTTACTTAACATTATCATATAACATGTAAAGCATGGTAATCAGTTAGCTTCAAAACAAGTTTACAAACATGGATATATATAATGAACATAGATATGTAAACTTACTTTCCCCTTAAAGCATCATCATTGGGGTAGTAAAGTTTACCCGCACCAAATTACATTTGTTGATTTCCAATTAATTGGACAAATTCAACATACCAAGTTCACTAACCAACTTATTGAAGGTAACTTCATCAAGTGGCTTCGTGAAAATGTCTGCAATTTGTTAGGAATATGTTGTGAACTTGATGATAAGTTAAACAAAACACCTTAGTAGATTTAACTTAGTGAGATTTTGTAGCTCTCGACGGATGATATAATATAGTCCCGATGGATGAACTTTATAGTCCCGACGGATGACAATTTGACATCCATCGAGAGTGTAGCTTATGCAATAATAAGATTGTAGCATATTTCTGCAAGCAACAATGTGTAGATTCTGTAGGAGTATATAAGTCATGTTGACTACAAGTGGATATACAGAATAGGGTGACTAATTATAAATATAAGATGTCTTGTAATTCTGTATAAATGAAATGGAGTTAAGTGACAGAAAAGGCTCTCGACGGATAGTTCACAAAGGCTCCCGATGTATGATCTAATTCAAATAGCTATTGACAGTGACAACACAATCACATGCGTTAGGTGTTTGCAAATGGAATGTGAGCCTAATTACAGGTGTTAGAGAATAAATAAGCTTTACCATTTCCATGCAATTGTGAAGACAGTCAAAGATATTGGAAAGAGTAATGGAGTAGCATGATGATTTTAGACTAGATAAATTTTGTTTTATTGTCTTATCTTATTGTCATGTAACTTGGTGATATATAAACCGAGTGTAGCAAGTAGAACAATTAACTAAGCAAGCTTATTTTCAGAGAAACATATCAAGCTGTATTCTGTAAGCATTTCTTTAAAGTTTTGTTTGTTCAAACTTATAAAGCAGCTGTGAGCTATTCAAATCTTCACAGGGTTCTCAATTGATATATATATATATATCTCTGGTGGATACTTTCAAATCCACCAGAAAGTTTTAAAAGCTTGTGTTTTTATTACTTAGTGTTTTGATTTCTATCACTCTTTTATTGTGCACCATTGCTAATCAAACACTATTATATTTATCAAGTTAGAACATTCTTTAAATTTGAAAAAGTAGCCATAATTATATTCAACCCCCTTCTGTAATTCTTGTTGTATTGTTAGGGAGTAACATAATTTGGTCCGTTGTGGGAACATAATGAAGTTCCACAATACCATTCGTTATATGCTCTCGAATGAAATGATACCTTATATCAATATGTTTGGTCCTTGAATGTTGAACAAGATTGTTTGAGATTGCTATGGCACTTGTGTTATCACAGTAGATACGAATATTCTTTAAATCAAGTCCATAGTCTCGAAGTTGGTTTCTTATCCAAAGAAGTTAAGAACAGTAGTTACCAGCAGCAATGTATTCATCTTCAGCAGTAGATGTAGAGTATAAACAGCAGTTTGAGCCTGTTGATTATAAACATAAATACTTTGAGTTGCTCAAACAAAAGGAAAGGGCTTTCATCATATAGGAGAATGATTGGGATGCAGATGGATTGGATGAAGATGAAGAAACAAGTTATGTCAATCTAGCCCTCATGGCCAAATCTGATGAAACAGAAACAAGTTCTTCAAGAAATCAGGTAATCACCACTAACCTAGCACATTTATCTAAAGCTGAGTGTAATGATAAAATAAATGACATGTCCACTTAATTATATCACCTGCATGTTACTCTTAAGTCCCTCACTAAAAAAAATGCTAAAATTAAAGACAACAATTTGTTTTTAAGTGAGAGAAATAATGTGCTAGAGTATCAGTTTATTGAATTTGAGAAATTGATAATTGAGTGTAAGATTGCTAAGGATGAATTAACTGAGTCCTTGAAGAAAGAAATTTTTTTAAAGAAGCAGCTTGAATGAGAACAGGAAGTGATCAAGGCATGGAAATCATCCAGAGATGTTCATGCTCAAATCACTAAAGTTCAAGGTATTGAGTCCTTTTGTGATGCAGCCTAGAAGAAGAGTAAAGAGAAGCTTGAGTCCAATTTGGTTGAAGGATTGTTGACAGATATGGACTCGATGGATGATGAAAATCATCCGTCGGATGATCATCCGTCGGATAATCAAGAGGATTATCCGTCGAGAGACAATGAGCCACATCCGTCAGTTGTGAGTAAACCAGTTAGCAAAGCTAAGCTAAGCTAACTAAGTTAAATGAGAAATATGGATCAGTTTCTAAAAACTTTATTTTAGGAGAATCGAGTCAAGTTAGAAAAGAAAAGAAAGTTAATGTCGGGCATCTGTCTATCAAGCAATTAAATGACAGATTAGAAAAGATTGAGTTAAAACAGAAGTTAAAAAGAAAAACAATAGAAATGGGAAAGTAGGAATTAACAAACATAACAACTACACACCTGATAAATATGTACCAATTTTTTTTTATTAAGTGTGGTAGTGTCAATCATCTGTCTGTTAATTGCAAACTTGCTATGCCTACTTCCATGTCTGCACCATCCTCTTTTCCCAACATGACTCCCATGCCTACCATGCCTATGAATGCTATGTCTACTCAGAATATGAATGCACAATTTGCTAATATGCCTTTACACCTAATCCTTATTAAGCTACATTTAGTATGCCTCAAATGCCATTTAGCATGCCTTACTGGAATAACATGTTTGCAAATAGCATGCCTTTTCATGTAAACCAAAATGTGCATTATAATTCTGTTTTAATGACTGGTTTCAAAGGTCCAACTCAAATGACTAAGGATGAATCAGAAACTCCCAAGTATTACTTTTGGAGATGACAGTGTAACGTCTGAGAAATATTATGTAATTATTTTAATCAATAAATAATTATTATGTGATTTTATGTGAATTTTGGTGGATTATTTGATGATTGATATGAATATTTGAATGTTTATTTCTGATAAAAATTTAGATATTTTAATATTTAATCCTCTAGAATAAAATATAGATTGCTTTGGTATTTTCTGGTAATTTTTGGAGTGTTATGTGATTTTACAAGAATTTATATAATCAATAATGATTATTTTTACGTGATTATAAAATTACTTTTTAGAATCAGAAATCGTCCCACTTCAACCGTTTATGCGTTTTTACAACCCGAAACTCTTCCGAAACTCATTCCTAACCTAATCTGATAATTCTGAACACTTTTCACGTTTTGACTTTTTCGATCCGGGGTACGGTTTGACATGTACGAGTTCCGGCGTGAAATTTTCGATACGCAAATCATTTTATAGATCGATAAAAATCCGTACTCCCAAAAGGCGAGATATAATTACCTTATTTTCGTATAAAGTATTTTATAGGAAGCTCTGTTTTGATAATTATCCAAATTTGGTATTAAAATCGTATCGTCTTTTTAGCTACTTAGCGGCTAAGTAACCTATTTTCGGATCCGATCTGTAAATATAATTATCGAATTATTAAATAAATAAAATACTTGATGAGTCTGTCAGCTGTTCCTTGCTTTATTACAAATTGTGTGTGATATGTTGGGTACAAAGATTAATTGTATAGTTAATTATTGAGTTGTACGAATTATTTTGCTTTTAAAATAATTTTATTGAATATTTATTCTTATAAATGCTAAAATTATCTCTAAAATTATTTTTGTTATTTTATAATCTTAATTATTATTTTTGGGAGTTTATAAAATTTAGAAATCAATATTTTACTGATTATTTATCTTTAAATGATTTTCCGATTTTATTAAATTGTAAAATCAGTATTTAATTCCAGAATGCTTCAAAAATTATGAAAATTTTATTTTATTAAGTTTGGAATATTTCAAGAATTTTAAAATTATTTCAGAAATTTTTCTCGCTTTTATTTAACCGCACGTGTATTTGTTAAAATCGTAAAATAAAGGTCGGATGCGCGTTTAAAAAAATGATTTTAAATTTTTAAAATTTTTAAGATAATTAGTTTTAATTATCTCAAGAATTTTTAAATATGTTCGGGTAAATTTTCGGGTTATTCTATTCATAAATTATTTGTTGAAACCGATAATTGTAACGCTAATTGGGGTAATAACGAAAAAACAAACAACAAACAAAATAAACCTACCCCCTTTATTTTCAGTCGGCATCCCCTTTCCTCCTCTCTTCATCGACCTCAGTCTCTCTCTCGTTTTATCTCTTACGCGTTTCTTTCTGACTGTGTGTGTGTGTATTCCTTGCGTGGTATGTTTTGTTTGTTGCTGCCGCCTCTCGCCGGACTCCGGCGAGATTGTGGTGGTCCCGTGGGCGTTGCAGCTCGTATGCGCGTGTGTCTGTACCTGTTGCCACCCCTCGCCGTTTCCGGTGAGGACGGTGGCGCGTGGCTATCACTGCTGCGTCTTTTTGTTTCCGGTTGCTTGTGTTTTCGGTACACGCGCGTGCGTGTATCGTTTTTACTGGCTGATTTCTTTATGGTTTCCTGATTTTCTGATGAATTGAAAACTGTGGAATTTGAGTGATTATTTTGGGATGGTTTATTCGATTAATTATATCGATTCGAAGTATATATATTTATAATATTTATCCGAATTATTTGGTATAATGTTTCGAATAAATTTCCATAATAATTCAAATTTTATTTTAAAGGCTAATACAATTAATCGGTAAATTCGTGTTGGATGTTCGTTATAAACGGAAACCCGCAAATTTTACCGCCGTCGACAATGAGCTTCGGCGAGTCGACGGTGGGCGGTGATAATTTTTATCTGAGTCCTATGAATAAAAACATAAAAATATGAATAAAAATAATTAATAACTGAATTTTATCGGTGATTGGGATTGGTGTATAGATTGTGAATTGGATGATTGTGTTGTATTTGTTGATTGTGATTGACGTCGAATTGATTCGACGGGTAGGCCGATAAACAAAGGAAACGCTGCCCGATTTTCGGAAATTGATTCCGAAAATACGGGAGTGTAACCCGCACTTATCGGAGACATCGAATAATCATATATATCATTATATTATATGAACTTAAGTGCGATTGAGATAAAATAATTTATAAATAATCGATTACCTATTTTTCAAAATGATGAGTATACGTATTTTCCGAAAATAAATACCGAACCGAGTTTGAAGATGTGAACCCTAATTGCTATGTGTATTTTAATAATACATATAAATATAAGTTGGATTATGAAACTGCGTGGGTAGAAGTGATAATGGTTTTAAGTTGAGCGTAAGCGATTATCTAAATTAGGGTATTTTAACCCTGTAGGTCCTAGTCGGAAGACCCGAGATTTGACGTTGGACTAAGAATGATCTAGTGATTAGACGTCAAGATTAACAAAGTTCCAATCGAAGGGCCTGAGTGTTGGGATCGTATCCAGAATGAGATAGTAGTTTGACGATGAAGCCGAACCTTCAAGCTGAACGAAAGTCAACTAGTAATAGCGATTAAAGCTTATTGAGGCAAGTATTCCTGACTTTCTTTTAAAATACTGCAATTATTTCTTCGTTCATATTCTAAGTTCATAATAGTTAAATATTTTACATTTCGCTGCAATTACTCTGATTATGCATGTTCTTTTCATTATTGTTCCTATAATTCGATTTCTCTCTTGAGCAAATACCCATTATTTCGGGTTATTTGCGAACCCTGAATTGGGATGTTTTGAATTCAAAATGATTTGACATCAAAACACTCTACGGGCTGGATGTTTAGTGTAAGGGCCAGTGATGAGCTGGATCCTATGGGCCGGGGATGGACCGGACCCTTGGGCGATAATGCCTAGGTACCTGAATGGATCTATACGATTGGGTATAGATCTACATTATATCCTGACTGATCAGCAGGGTATAAGTGTGAACTAGTGTCCAGTCTAATTTGTTGTTGATCACCATTAACGGCATTTTCTCTCGAAAATTTTATGATTCCAAAAATCGGACAAAACCCTGATTCAGGAGATGAATCTGGAAATTGCTTGTCACTTTTGGATTTATAACTAAAGGCTGGTAACAGCCAAGGTTTAGTCGCTCAACTCCCTCGAATAAATAAAACTGTTTAAAAATGTTTAGAGATTTTATCCGGGAATTTTCCTTTGTTATTAATATTTAGAACTCAAAATTGTATACTTGCTGGGCATTTTTGGCTCACTCTTGCTTTGTAAACTCTTATTTCTTTCAGAAACAGAAAAAGATAAAAGTGAATAGCTTTTGTTAGACAACAGAAGTTAGAGAGGCCTCCGCTGCGAACTGACGAAAATGTGAGAAAATAAGACACAGACATTAGCATAGTTATGAAATGTTAGATTCTTGTTTCATACCATAACCTGTAAACGATCCGAATTCAAGGGGTTAATTGAATATTCTTTTATTTTATGTAAAGATTGTTTTGTGATACCAAATCTTGACCCCAGATTTGGGTTGTTACAAGTTGCATCAGAGCTACAGGTTATTGGTCACTGAAATAAGAATAGGTGAGGGTAAGATAGGAGTGATAGGCCATATGAGATAGGAAATACCCTAGGCATATTCATTTTAAGTTCGAATTGAGTGCGAGTGAGGGTTAGCAGGTCTGATACGAAATTGGTAAGCCAGGATGGTTGAGAGAAGTGTAAGGTGAATATCACAACGTTATAGGTATACTGAGTTCTTCGATCCTATAGTAATGAGGAATCGACAGATCGACGGAGACTGGATATGTTACCCTACTTTTCATGTGGTTTTGAAGAAAATGCAATTGATTCTTGTGAGAACTTGTGAAAGAGAGGCTATGTGAGTTTTGGTACGATTTAACTTAGAAGTAGGTAGTAGAACGAGCTCCACGCTGAAGGCAACTAGTTGATGGATGCTGATAAAGAACCAACGTTGCACGTTTCGAAGGCACCACCATTGCGAGAAGATTCTTATCACTTATTAGGAGCTTCGCGAGGAATGATATCTACCTTACTAGGTGTAGGTATGACAAGAAAGAAGATGCGATCCTATCTATAGACAGAACATTGAATCGCATGCGTGGTTGCAAGCATAACGTTAAGGACGATGACAAGAATGTCAAAGATAGTACTCGATGTCGGCGTTTAGGTAGAATTGCGAATAAAATGACATACAGCGATAATGAAGTTTCGTCGACTAATAAGTGCGAGCAGAATCCAAGGAAAAGTGGAAGAGGTACCAAAGTGGAGAGACCCTTATATGGGCATTCCTTTAATTAGATATCTCATTAATGAATCATAAGAATAGCAAATGACTTATATAGTAATGACGACCAAATATTTGATTCTTAAAATTTTAAAATGAGATTTTCGAAAAAGATTTCCTTAATAAACTTTCAGAGGATCTTTTACATAAAATGAGTTTTACAATTTGGTTATTGAGTTACTACTTAAGTTCTTGCTTTTATAAACAGAAAATGACATAAAAGGATAATGGATTTAGACTCAGTATTGTTAGTTCGGATGACCAAGTGGACCTACTAGCAGGAAGAAAGTTTAACGTTTTCCGTGAAAGTTGAACGTAAACTTTGTTTAATAATATTAATAATTGAATCAACATGTTAAAACATTATTTACCTAATCCGTGAAATTATTAAAGTTTAACGAGATTCGTGATTCGAATGAACGGAGGATGGTTGAAGAAAAGGAAAGAATCTTCCAGATGATTGGAGAAGAATCGTGTTTCTATCAATGAAATTGAGGCGTTGCGTGATCGATGGTTAATTTACACGACATAGATGAACTCGGAAGCAGTAATTATAAATTTTGTGAGAACGTGATTATAATCAAATCATTAAAACAATTATCGTGGAGGTAATTCCAAACGATATTCCGAAGTCGTAATGTGACCGAAGCTGTGAATCTTCCATTCGAATACTTCTTGAAGGCATACGTAAATGAAGCGTGGGCGGTGACCAACGGTGACCTACAATGTTATTCTTTTACAAATACGATAGTATATATTCTTCTTGATTCTTGAATACATATGAGCTTCTTCTGTTGATAAATCATATGAGGCAAAAATGGAAGAAAATTTCTTGTATTTCTTCTGAATTGTTTCTTTTCTCAAATTATTAATTCTTGATTGAGACAAACAGTGTTGTGGTATGATGCTTTGTCGAAATAACAAAGAGTTGGGTGGGACGCCACCTAATCATGTGTTGTATGCCATATAGTATGAAAGACTGGCCATCTTGAGTACGAATATGGTTGTCTCATTCACATCTAAATCTTCACTCATTTTTCTTCCTTCAATTTACTGATTTACAGTTTCTCCCAATCATTTATTGCATTGTTATTCCTTATTCAGTTTTTCAATCAAAATCATATTCACAAACTCTCCTCTTGCGTAGAGTCTGTTCTTTGACGATTATAAAAGAAATGGAATAGTCCCGTGTGACAGGTAGAATTACGTGTCGAAGGAGGATATGATTGCAAGTTGATAAAGGGTGGACATCTGCAAGAAAGGAAGAACAAATTCACCGATATCCTGGTCATTACAAAGACATCAAATCAAACGGGTGTTCTCATTACGAGAATCTCATCAGTATGGTTGATAATGTTAACGTGATGCACTTCAAATCAGAGGAATTTGACATGAAATGAATGGTTAGAGAACCGTAATAAATGAATTAATTACAAAATAAGGAAGTAAAGTTGTGTGCGTCACATAAAGCAAACGAGTATCAGAACAACAATCAAAGATCAAGTAAATTATGAACATTAATTCAGACAGGAAATTAATATGTGAAGCATCCCTTCTTCGCGGGAAGATATTTGTTGTGAAGATTCAAGATAGAAGGAATCTTAATTGCAACCAAGTTTCAAACATGTTCTTCAAGAAACTGTGAGGTTCTCCAATTTGGGGTAAATAAGTTATGGTGAATTTGATATCCAATACTGGACCAGAGACGAAAGTTGATGCGGAACCATAAGTGAAGATGAAGAAATGGTGACTCGACTGTGAAACCTTTTAAGAAATAATGATATAACGACTAAGTTTCCACCAGATTGTGACAATAATAATGAAGACCATGCGCGGTTATTAAAAGATAAACCGGTTAATAATGGTCAGAAATAAATTAAAAGAATCATGAAATAAAATCTTTAAAAAATTACAAGATAAATTTTAAGTTCACTAATAATCATTTGGTAATATTCTGAAAGAACTGAGAAGTGTATGGTTATATTAATCATTGTTGGTGTAAGACCCAATTCCAATCAAAAAGATATATGTGATGCCAGTTAGATGCTGATCAAAATGATAATTGTGGTGAATTGATGATTTTGGTGGATGGAAGTGGGTGAATATGATTGTGGATGATTTGGTCAATGGTGTAGGGGAAATGCTGCCCAAATTTTCAGAAATTACCCTATATTTAAGAATTAAAAAGTATATTAACATTCTCATCAGTACTCCAAATGATTGCGATCTCGGTTCTTGAGAAAGTTGTTATGACCAAACCGACTTTATATAATTGGTCTTTGATTCAAGTTAGTTAGTCAGCACTTGGTTTAAGTGATCAGTTAAAGGAGTTAATTGATCAACTTTACCAACTAATGGTTAGTTAAATGGAGATGTCCAATTAGATTGAGTCAAGCTCTAACATGATTTTCAGATCCGAAATCAAAGCGATTAGTAATTTGGAGGAAGTAATGGCATTAACATAAATTAAAAGTTTAGTACAATTAGCGAGATGTTACTGCAAATATGTGCGAGTTTTTATCCAGAAGAATACGCCCTTTTCGATAAATAAGAGGAACAAAAAGTTATTGGTACATGTGAATGAGAAGAATATTTCCAAGAACTGAAGGTGTAAGACAAAACAAAGAGATGTTATCATTCGTAATGACGTTCCAAGAAGGACTTGAATGTACACTTCTTTTGAATGGTGATTGAATGGAAGTTGCTGTAAAATAACGGAAAGTTCGCAAATTCAAGCACCTAATGTAAGACGGAGATTGATGAAGTCCGCATGTGAACTCAGGAAAAGATATGTTGGTCAATGTGGAAAAGTAAAATAGGCGATCCGTGATGAGTTAAGTAAGGATAAGAGAATAGCTACCGATAAAATTCGATAATTCTGTTAGTAAGAATTTAAATACTATAAATAAAAGCCTTTATTCCAGTGTGAACTCCAGAAATGACCTATCTAATAATGAACAGATTAATATTACTAAGAAAAAGAAATTCATTATGTTTAAAAGAGATAATGAATAATGAGAATGGAGAAATAATGAAGAAAAGAAGTGGAATCAAAAGGATGATAAAGAAATTTTATAAAATAATCCAGGATATATGCAAGTTGTGAACGTAAGTTGTGTAAGAACTGATAGGAGAAGGAAGTGTAACGCCGATAATTGAAGATAAGAATTCGTTCCAAGAATACGCGTAAACCATGAAGATTAAACAAAAGTATTAATGGCAAACTGTTGGAAAAGAGCGTTACAATGAATCTCATATCGGAATTCTTTAGAGATAAAATGAAGTCCCGAAGGTTCTAACGAATGATTTACCAAGGTTACCTCGGGGAATGAGGTAAGAATTTCTCATCGGTTACAACATAAAGTCGAGCTGGTGTCAAAAGCCCTGTATCGTATAACTCAATAGGGATGAAATAATGAGTGAAGGAAACTTCAGAAATGTGGAATGAAAGAATAATGAAATAAAGAGTGTTTGTGATGTGCACAAAAGTGATCATGAAAAAAAAAGAGAATGGAGGTATGAAGTTACGCTTGATTTATCAGAAATTGTAAGTCTGAAGATTAAATGAACATAATGTACCAGGAGTATTGGGATAGTGTAATTGTATTTATTGATAACATCCTCTCTAATTCAAGGACTAAGGAAGACCAAGTTGAACGCCTGAAGATATGCATGTGAAGGGTTGGAAAGTAGCAACTGCATTCTCAGCTTCGAAGGTATGAATTCTAGTGATAATTGATTATGAGCTCCAGTTGTTTGGTTAACTGCCAAACATGAAAGGTCCATTTAAGGACAGATGTCTTGAGTAGAAAGGAAAAAGTGAATATCATTAGGATTACCAGGGAATGAGTAAAGGAATTGGAAAAGTTAGAACTTGAAGAACAGGTTTGATCCGGCTTCTGGATTATATTGATGCTTACTTTATTGTTAGATATCAAAGGTGGTATTAATATAGATGATTGATGTTGACTTTAGTATGGAATATTGTGAGCATCAAAGTTCATATTAATATCTAATTTGATATGAAAACAAAATGAGTATTAGTACCAAGAGACCGGGTTTTGAATAAAGTTATAATTCATCACGTTCCAAATTAATGTATTTCCTTTCGGATAGTAAAGGATTCTCGCTCGATGAAAATACTTGATAGTGATTGAGAAGAAACTGAATTAAACTACCAAGTGGTGAGTTAAAATGCAATTGCCGAGATTTTCCTTTAAATTTTAGCTTTTGAATAGAATTAGAACGTTTCGAAGCGTCAGACGCCATGAGCTCAATATATTAGATGCAGACAGATGGAAAATACAAAAGATCGATTAAAGATTCTCGAATACGATTGAAAATGATCATAGGCCAGACTACCCGAACAGAAGCAGACATGAAAAGTAAAGTAGAAAAGTTAGTGAAAATAGAAAGTTCATGAACACGAACTATTAGAATTAGAAAGAAAAAAAGGTTAGTGTAAACTAAGTTAGTCCTTTGAAATAATGAAGTAAATAGAATGATTGTGAATGTGTTGGTCTAGTTGTCACAGGTATAACGAGTTCATAAGACGTTCATAGGTGTGACCAGGAAGAGAGATTTAGCTCCATATGTATGAAATAGAGATGTGATTCAGGTTACGTGAGTACCTGATAAATTTGATGACGGTAGGGGACCGTTGAATAGTGATTAAAGTGATGAGTTTCGAGAAATTTTAAGTAAGATATATCATGGTCTGTTCCTTAGCATGATTCTGAGGACAGAATCATTTTAAGGGGGAATGATGTAACGTCTGAGAAATATTATGTAATTATTTTTATCAATAAATAATTATTATGTGATTTTATGTGAATTTTGGTGAATTATTTGATGATTGATATGAATATTTGAATGTTTATTTCTGATAAAAATTTAGATATTTTAATATTTAATCCTCTAGAATAAAATATAGATTGCTTTGGTATTTTCTGGTAATTTTTGGAGTGTTATGTGATTTTACAAGAATTTATATAATCAATAATGATTATTTTTATGTGATTATAAACTTACTTTTTAGAATCAGAAATCGTCCCTGTTGCCTGTTGCCGCCGCCCCTCGCCGTTTCTGTGAGGACGGTGGCGCGTGGCTAACACTGCTGCGTCTTTTTGTTTTCGGTTGCTTGTGTTTTCGGTACACGCGCGTGCGTGTATTGTTTTTACTGGTTGATTTCTTTATGGTTTCCTGATTTTATGATGAATTGAAAATGGTGGGATTTGATTGATTATTTTGGGATGGTTTATTCGATTAATTGTACTGATTCAAAGTAAATATTTACAGTATTTATCTGAATTATTTGGTATAATATTTCGAATAAATTTCCATAATTATTCAAATTTTATTTTAAAGGTTACAACAATTAATCGGTGAATTTGTGTTGGATGTTCGTTATAAACGGGAACTCGCAAATTTTACCGCCGTCGACGATGAGCTTCGACGAGTCGACGGTGGACGGTGATGATTTTTATCTGAGTCCTACGAACAAAAACATAAAAATATGAATAAAAATAATTAATAACTGAATTGTATCGGTGATTGGGATTGGTGTATAGATTGTGAATTGGATGATTGCTTTGTGTTTGTTGATTGTGATTGACGTCGAATTGATTCGACGGGTAGGCCGATAAACAAAGGAAATGCTGCCCAATTTTCGGAAATTGATTCCGAAAATACGGGAGTGTAACCCGCACTTATCGGAGACGTCGAATAATCATATATATAATTATATTATATGAACTTAAGTGTGATTGAGACAAAATAATTTATAAATAATCGATTACATGTTTTTCAAAACGACGAGTATACGTATTTTCTGAAAATAAATACCGAACCGAGTTTGAAGATGTGAACCCTAATTGCTATGTGTATTTTGATAATACATATAAATATAAGTTGGATTATGAAATCGTGTGGGTAGAACTGATAGTGGTTTTAAGTTGAGCTTAAACGATTATCTAAATTAGGGTATTTTAACTCTGTACGTCCTAGTCGGAAGACCCGAGATTTGACATTGGACTAGGAATGATCTAGTGATTAAATGTCAAGATTAACGAAGTTCCAATCGAAGGGCCTGAGTGTTGGGATCATATCCAGAATGAGATAGTAGTTTGACGATAAAGCCGAACCAAAGTCAATTAGTAATAGCAATTAAAGCTTATTGAGGCAAGTATTCCTGACTTTCTTTTAAAATACTGCAATTATTTCTTCATTCCTATTCTAAGTTCAAAATAGTTAAATGTTTTACATTTCGCTGCAATTACTCTGATTATGCATGTTCTTTTCATTATTGTTCCTATAATTCGATTGTTCTCTTGAGCAAATACCCATTCTTTCGGGTTATTTGCAAACCCTGAATTGGGATGTTTTGAATTCAAAATGATTTGACATCAAAACACTCTACGGGCTGGATGTTTACTGTAAGGGCCAGTGATGAGCTGCATCCTATGGACCGGGGATGGACCGGACCCTTGGGCGATAATGCCTAGGTACCTGAATGGATCTATACGATTGGGTATAGATCTACACTCTATCATGACTGATCAGCAGGGTATAAGTGTGAACTAGTGTCCAGTCTAATTTGTTGTTGATCGCCATTAATGGCATTCTCTCTCGAAAACTTTATGATTCCAAAAACCGGACAAAACCCTGATTCAGGAGATGAATCTGGGAATCGCTTGTCACTTTTGGATTTATAACTAAAGGCTGGTAACAACCAAGGTTTAGTCGCTCAACTCCCTCGAATAAATAAAACTATTTAAAATTGTTTAGAGATTTTGTCCGGGAATTTTCCTTTGTTATTAATATTTGGAACTTGGAATTATATACTTGCTGAGCATTTTTGGCTCACTCTTGCTTCGTAAACTCTTATTTCTTTTGGAAACAGAAAAAGATAAAAGTGAATAGCTTTCGTTAGACAATAGAAGTTAGAGAGGCCTCCGCTATGAAAGGACGAATATGTGAGAAAATAAGACACAGACATTAGCATAAAGGTATTTAAACTTTTATTCTAGTTATTGTGAGTTATGAAATGTTAGATTCTTGTTTCATACCATAACCTGTAAACGATCCGGATTCAAGGGGTTAATTGAATATTCTTTTATTTTATGTAAAGTTTGTTTCGTGATACCATATCTTGACCCCAGATTTAGGTTGTTACAAGTTGGCATCAGAGCTAGAGGTTATTGGTCACTGAAATGAGAATAGGTGAGGGTAAGATAGGAGTGATAGGCTATATGAGATAGGAAAGACCCTAAGCATATTCATTTTAAGTTCGAATTGAGTGCGAGTGAGGATTAGCAGGTCTGATATGGAATTGGTAAGCCAGGATGGTTGAGAGAAGTGTAAGGTGAATATCGCAACGTTATAGGTATATTGAGTTCTCCGATCCTATAGTAACGAGGAATCGACAGATCGACGGAGACTGGATATGTTACCCTACTTTTTATGCGGTTTTGAAGAAAATGCAATTGATTCTTGTGAGAACTTGTGAAAGAGAGGCTAGGTGAGATTTGGTACGATTTAACTTAGAAGTAGGTAGTAGAACGAGCTCCACGCCGAAGGCAACCAGTTGATGGAAGCTGATAAAGAACCAACATTGCACGTTTCGAAGGCACCACCGTTGCGAGAAGATTCTTATCACTTATTGGGAGCTGCACGAGGAATGATATCTACCTTGCTAGGTGTAGGTAATACTAGAAAGAAGATGTGATCCTATCTATAGACAGAACGTTGAATCGCATGCGTGGTTGCAAGCATAATGTTAAGGACGATGACAAGAATGTCAAAGATAGTACCCGATGTCGGCGTTGAGGTAGAATTGCGAATAAAATGATATACAACGATAATAAAGTTTCATCGACTAATAAGTGCGAGCAGAATCCAAGGAAAAGTGGAAGAGGTACCAAAGTGGAGAGACCCTTATATGGGCATTCCTTTAATTAGATATCTCATTAATGAATCATAAGAATAGCAAGTGACTTATATAGTAATGACGACCAAACATTTGATTCTCAAAATTTTAAAATGAGATTTTCGAAAAAGATTTCCTTAATAAACTTTTAGAGGATCTTTTGCATAAAATGAGTTTTACAATTTGGTTATTGAGTTACTACTTAAGTTCTTGCTATTATAAATAGAAAATGACCTAAAAGGATAATGGATTCAGACTCAGTGTTGTTAGTTCGGATGACCAAGTGGACCTACTAGCAGGAAGAAAGTTTTAACGTTTTTTGTGAAAGTTGAACGTAAACTTTGTTTAATAATATTAATAATTGAACCAACATGTTAAAACATTATTTACCTAATCCGTGAAATTATTAAAATTTAACGAGATTCGTGAAATTATTGAAGAAAAGGAAAGAATCTTCCAGATGATTGGAGAAGAATCGTGTTTCTATCGACGAAATTGAGGCGTTGCGTGATCGATGGTTAATTTACACGGCATAGATGAACTCGGAAGCAGCAATTATAAATTTTGTGAGAACGCAATTATAATCAAATCATTAAAACAATTATCGTGGAGCTAATTCCAGAAGATATTCCGAAGTCGTAATGTGACCGAAGCTGTGAATCTTCCATTCGAATACTTCTTGAGGGCATACGTAAATGAAGCGTGGACGGTGACCAACGGTGACCTACAATGTTATTCTTTTACAAATATGACAGTATGTATTCTTCTTGATTCTTGAATACGTGTGAGCTTCTTCTGTTGATAAATCATATGAGGCGAAAATGGAAGAAAATTTCTTTTATTCCTTCTGAATTGTTTCTTTTCTCAAATTATTAATTCCTGATTGAGACAAACAGTGTTGTGGTATGACGCTTTATCGAAATAACAAAGAGTTGGGTGGGACGCCACCTAATCATGTGTTGTATGCCATATAGTATGAAAGACTGGCCATCTTGAGTACGAATATGGTTGTCTCATTCACATCTAAATCTTCACTCATTTTTCTTCGTTCAATTTACTAATTTACAGATTCTCCCAATCATTTATTGCATTGTTATTCCTTATTCAGTTTTTCAATCAAAATCATATTCACAAACTCTCCTCTTGCGTAGAGTCTGTTCTTTGACGATTATGTTAGGTCACACACACACACACTGTAGAGGGGGGGGGGGGTGAATACAGTGTATAGTACAATCAAATCGAACTTTAATAACTCAAGTAACAGAAAACAAACTTTATTGAAACAATAAACTCTGTTACAGTATGGAACTGTTCTCTCTCAGTGATGAACAAATATCACGAGAGCTGCTAGGGTTACAATGAATAATCTTCTCGATTGTGATAACACTTATAGTGTAAACCCTATGTCTGTGTTTATATACTACACAGTTATAAGATAATCGCTAATTGATATGGAATATAGTTCTGCTTCCTAAAATATATCAATCAGATATCTTTTCTTCCAAGTATTATATTCTTCATAGAATTCCTTTTTCATGCATATCTCTTCTTATGTTTGTCTCGATCTTCTTTCCTTTAACCAGCTGCCTTCCTTATCTGAACGTCCTTCAGTACTTAAGTTCTAATATCCATCTTCTGATGATTATCTCCTGATAATTTAAGTATTGATATCCTTAAGTCCTGACTTCCAGTAAGTACTGATTTATCCTGTTTAAGTAAGATCTGAAAACTAAACATAAATCACATTAGCCATGAAATTATCAAATATATCTAACAATCTCCCCCAACTTGTAAATTAGCATAATATACAAGTTTAACAAATATTTGATGATATCAAAAACATTAAGTACAAATGCATGAGAATTTGACTAGATAACTACAACTTATAGTCCTTAAAGCTTTACCAATCTTTAACTTCTGATAACAACTTCAGTCTATATTCATATCAGAATTTAAGCAGTTGTAGATCTTGACTTGGCTTCATCTTCTGATCTCTCTGATGTCAGGAGTTGTTCTGAGATAGTTCTTCAATAAACATCTCTCAGCATATCTGAGTTCATCAATCATCCTCCTTTTAACATCTTTAAGTTCTGCAGTATCTTCACCAATTTGAAAGATTGCAGCCCTGAGATCATTAATTTTAGCTTTCTTTATATCCTGATCCAGTCTGATCAAATATGCCTTGTCAGACTCAAGATTGAATTCCACAGCCCTATAACCCAGAAATGTAGTTATAATCTTGGAAGTATTGGGCTTCATCTCAACAATATCACCCTTGTGATCTCTGTACTTAGGAAGATATGAGCTTCCAGACTTAACAGAATAAAGCTTTTTCTGTTTCTGAATTTGACTCTTCAAAAAGTTTGCAGCACTTTATGTTATTTTGTCATTCACTTGAAGTAAGAATAATACATGTTCCAGCTCTTCAAAATACTTCAGTGGAATGGCATTTTTCCTTATATGATAAACCCTACCATCTGTCATGTAGTACAACAAGATGTGTTCTTTCAAGTAGGTATGGTAAACCATTTGTACAGACTCTAGTTGATTCAATCTCTCAGGAGTTGCTCCAATACCTGGTTCACTTAAGGAAGTTGGATCATTGGTTGTGTTATGTATTCTTCTTTCAACAGCACTTCCCAATCCAGTTTTATCTCTTGCTTCCTTTCCAGTAACCACTCTTGCTTCAAAACCACTTGCAGCAGTCTTCAAAGGTTGAGTCTGTTTGGCTTTAGTGAATCCTGGTAGGAATATCTTTGAAGGTTTAACATGAGCAATGTCAGAGGTTTCCTTTGATTTATCTTCTGATATCAAGTTAACTTGAGCTATGTCAGAGGTTACTTGCTTCTTTGAAATATCAGAACTAACTATCTCTTGACTCTGAACAACTTGAGCCATGTCATAGGTTGTCTTAGAAATTTTTCTTGAAGTCAGAGCAAGATCAGCATCTTCATCAGTAATTTCTTCATTCACAGGAGGCACATAAACCTTGATAGGTTCACCAACTTTCTCTTTGCCCTTGACCTTGGATCTATCTGCAGTTGTGATATAGCCATGATTGCTTCAGGATTTGTCCTTTCTTTTATCACAATGCCTTTGAGTTTTGGAAGTTTCGTTTTACCAGAAGCTTCAGATTTAGATTTGACTTTTTCTGATTTAAGTCTGGCTTCTTCTTCCATCAGACTCTCCAAGTCCATTCCTGGATTTTCCTTAAGAAATAACTGTCTTGACATTTCTTCATCAAGGTCTAAAAGTTCATCAGAACTTATCCTTTTACCAGTAGCAGAAGTAATTCTTTTTCCAGCATCAGAACTTGTCCTGTGACTTGTGATTTCAGCTTTTCTTGATGAGAAACCTCTACCTTGACTATGACCTCCACCCATTCCAGAGTTTCCTTGGTCATCTTTTTCATCATCCTTCCCCTTCAGTGTTTTACCAGTTTTGCATTTGGACTTAATTACTTTCTCCCCATTTTTGGCATCAGCAGGTAAGAGAAGAGAGACAAGCAATTCCACTGAGGCTTGGATTTCATTAAGTTGAGATTGCTGAGAAGCTTGATTTTTCAAAATATCATCAATCTGAGATTGTTGTTTCTCTTGAGTCTTCTCAATATAAGCAACTCTGTCAAAGGTAGGTTGGAAGAATTTTTTCTTGTCAAGTTTCTGAACTTGTTATTGCTTGATTAATTCTTCCTGAATTTTATGTAACTCTGCATGAGTAGTGGAATGGAGACCTTGTATATGTTTAGTACTCAATGCAGTGACTCGAAGCTGTGTTTTGAAATCATCAGTAATTAACATCTCATCAGCTTTTGTCAAGTGCTCAGCAAGATTCTTTGCAGATGGAACACGGGTAACTGAGTTCCATTCCTTAGTCCACTCTTGTCCTGCAGGAGTTTCACTCCAAGGCACTGGTGCTTCTCTTGTAACAAACTTCTTAACTAGTTCAGATTTAGGAATAGTTTGTTGAGGTGCATGTCCTGAAGGACCTGCTTCATCAGCATCTGCATTTGGAGCAGTATAACCAGTATCATCAGCATTTGCAGCATCAGAACTTACAGAATCAGCATCTTCTGATAAAACAAAAGTATGAGAAGCAATTGAGGCTTTAGCATCATCCTCTAAGTGCTGATCTGGTTCCAAGTTCTGATCAACAACCATATCCTGATGCTCACCTATATTTTGATCATCATCATCTAGATGCAGAGAAGGTGTAGTAGATAATTCTGGAGTTTGAGTAGCATTAGTAACAGGTGTTGTTGATGGATTAATTGTTGTTGGAGCTTCTAAGTAAAGTACCTCAGGCACAACCAGGTTCTGAATATCAATTTCAGCACTTGTGCCTGGGTCAACAGGAGATACAGATGGTGTGTTGGCCTTTTCTGTAGCAGCTTCATGAGTTGGAGTCAATGGAGAAACAGTGGCTTCAACAGATTCTGGTTCTTGTGAGATCAGAGATTCCTGATCTCCTTCCTTAGCTGCTACTTCCTCATCATCTGAAACTGGCCTTTTAGCTCTCTGTTTCTTGTATCTCTTTGAAGGTGGGGATTCCTTAGGAGGTTTAGCAGAAGTCATTCTTCTAAGCCTTTTGAGAAGCTTAGATCCCCCAATTCCAGAATCCTTCTGAGAAGGAACTCTCTCAGCTTCTTTAACAACAGGTTCTGATAAAGAAACCTGTTCCTCACTATCAGACTCATCTCTCAGAAAAACCCTTCTCCTCTTCTGTGGTGTTTGAGAAACAGTCTTTGTCCTCTTGGGCTTGGAAGATGAAGGCTTCACAGTAGGTGCTGAGGATGAAGATTGAGCTGTCTGTGAAGTTGAGAGATACGATTTGAGATATGTTCTGAGGGAAGGTTGAGGAATTGATGTATGAGTGGTATGTTTTGATGGTTGCTGTGGTGTTTAGGTTGTGGTAGTGGGTTGGACATCAGGATAAACAGATCTATAGGTTTGAGGATCAGCATTTACCAAGATCTGTTTTACAGACTGAGGAATCTGTAAAGGTCTAACCACCTTTTTCTTAAGGTCAGCATTTACTAAGTCATTAAAGGCTCGTTTTACAATTTTGAAAGGTGGAGTTAAGTCAGTGGTAGGTTGGGGTTCATCAGCACAACAGAAAGTATATATAAGCTGACAAAATCTAGCAAAGTAGACAACATTCCTATCTTCTGTCATCCTATCCCCAATAAAACCTATCACAGCATTTGCAAAATCAAAATGAGTTTGGTTAATAATAGCATACCCGATGTGCTGACTCATTATAAGAATGGCATCAAAGTTGGAACACTTATTCCCGAAGGCTTTAGTGATGCAGTCGATGAAGAAGCTCCATTCCTTTCTGATATGAGCCCGTTTCAACTGTCCAAGCTTAGCCAAACTCTGCTCATAACCCAAACTTGCCATTAACTCTTGTAGAGCTGATTCCTCCGGTGTTGAGAAAATCCAGCCTTCTGGTAAGTGTAAGGCCTTGCGTATTGTACCAGGAGTTACCACATGTTCAGAATCATCCACTTCAAAAACAATACTGGGAGTACCAGTTGTACCACCATTATCAAAATGCCCAGTCCGCCAAAACGTCAGAACTTGTTGGCTTGAAAAGACTGAAGGCTGGGTCATTGCATACCCAATTTCACTGTGTGCAAGAAGATCTTGCACAAAATGCAACTCAAACGGAGCTTCAGCATGATCGAGAATTGCAGCATAGTTATTTGGAACGAACTTAGCTCCATCAATGATCAAATCCTTAGGTGCCATGAGAATAATTGAAATTTAAGATTTGCCTGTTAGGTGTTTGATAAAATGTCTGTATGAAAAACCAACGTCGGGAGATGAGAGAGAGTAAAAGCAAAGAAAGAGAGATAAAGTGTAAAAGTAAATAAAAGATTGTAAAATCTTCTCTCTTTCTTACTTATACTTGGTAAAAAAAATATAACCGTTGGACACCTGTCAGACATGCAGCAATAATGAATAGTTAATGGGCACGGGAAAATAGTAATCATTACTTACCCACTTGCAGCTTTTCAAGGAAAAAACCGTTCCACTTACCCAGTAATTCCATGAATTGAGGTAAATCAGTTTTAATTCAAAATTTAAACTGTTCCCACTTATTCAATTATTTTCACTACAACACTAATATTCTGAAAAAAAATTCGAGTGTGAGAATGACCAAAATAAATCAAATAAACAAGTACTGATATTTTAAGATCAGAACTTAATTTAAATCAAAAATGAAATGGTCATCAGAATATAAATATATCAGGATTTATCAGTGCATTTAAATTACAAACATCTCAGAGACAAAAACTTGCAAAAAGTAAAAAATCCATTAATATATTTAGAGAATACATTCATGAAATTTAAATTACATCAGAGTATTACAAGATTGTCCTAAGCTTCTAAACCTAACATCAACAGCCTTAGTCCTAGCTCAAGAAGCAGGGCAAGGCTGACGATGAAGAAAAACAGGAAGAAGAAAATAAATTATTTCTTCTTCCTACTCTCTACAAAAAGAATAGCGAGTCTGATGATTCGCTCTTGCTGGTGGAGAGCTTCCATCCTTTCTTCCTCCAATCACTCCAGATGGCGATGGTAGTCCATGTAAAAAAACAGGAGGTGGGTGAGAACCTCCTGGGGAACCGAGTCCCAAATCTCATCAGGAATGGCAGTGACGTGCCATTCCTGCTGCCAGGCTTCACAGCTCAGCTCCATCTTGAAGGTTTCATAGTTCAAAAACATGTTGTAGTTGACCATGGTTTTGTTGGTATGAAGAAAATGAAGGTGAGTATGTGAGAAAGGAAATGATGTGTAGGCTGTTGTGAAGTGTTTGTTTATATAGGAAAGAGAATGCCAGGAGACGCAAGGAAATTGAATGCTGACAGGTAGAAATAATTCTACCTCGTCTCCCTAGACTTGGAAGAAGAAAAATAGTCATTGGAAAGGTAAAACTAGGTTTAATGCGCACAAGAAAGTAAAAATTATTGTGCATGTACGTGTACCACTATTCCTAATTATATTGACTGTTAATATTCTGCCTAAATATATTCTGATTTAAAAGGAGACTGTTTTTAGATTTTATACATAAATAAGTCAAGTAAAGGATCAGAATGTAGTATCAGAACTTAGACTTATATCAGAACTTAACAATTATCAGAACATGATTTCTTAACTCAAAAAATGAATGCCTATCTTTGTAATTCTTCACACAAATTCTGATATAGATTCTTCAGAACTTAATCATCAGAACGTTCAACAGAACTTGTCCTCAAAATTTATGCAATCTGACACATAAACTGTTCATCTAAAATAACATAGATCACCACAGTAATTTTCATCATTCATATGGAGTGATTTGTGTGTGCATTAAGCTAAATATCAGACAAAGAGTAAAGTCTGATTCACTTCTGTACATCTTAAAAATAAGGCATAACTAAAACTTTACTAAAAATATGTCATTATTCTGAAGCCTACTATTGAATGAGTTCATGCTTGAGTCCACCTCAACTGTTTTGTGCTAAATTTGTGCATCTTTTTAAATTCCATTTTACAGTGGTTTCTCAGTGTAAGTGAGTCACGACTGCTTATCAGAATTTATGCTATTATCAGAGTATTTCTCCAGTAATCATAGAGTGTGAAAAGTCACCAAGAAAATATTTTGCTTTTCTGATGCATATTACTTAATACCAGCAATGCACTTGGATCGTCCCTTCCACATTTTTACTCTAGACCTCAAAGGAGTACCTGATTTTGTTTCTTTTTCTTTTTCCTTTTTCTTTTGATAAGTGAGGTTTATCAGCACTTAGTACATTCAGCAGATTTACTAACACCAGAACTTAACAGATGAGAAGCATTATTCTAGTTTTTGACTTAGTAATAAGATAAACAGAGTAAACTTAACTAAGCTCAACATCAGAATTTGCTTGTGTCAATGGATTTCCACATAAATAATTACTTCTAACATGGGATCTCTAGTGTATTGAAGACTACTAGGTCAGCATCTAGCGCATATATCCTCATAGGATTGAATATTTATAAAAACAGATATATCACTATCAGAGTATAGAAAGTCACATCAGTCAACAGTCAGTACTTAAGCAATTTTTAATTAAGCACATAATACACAAAGAGAGTAATTTCTGTAAATACTGATCATAAAGTCTGATGCATCAGAACAAAACTAAGCAGATTCAGAGAAATAACCTGAAACCATTCCAAGTTCATTTACCAATCTTGTAAAAGTAGTTTCACACAGTGGTTTTGTGAAGATATCTGCTAGTTGTTGATCTATTGGAACAAAGTGCAATTCCACTATACCTTCATCCACATGTTCCCTTATGAAGTGGTACCTGATGCTGATGTGCTTTGTCATTGAGTGTTGAACTGGATTACCTGTCATAGCAATAGCACTTTGATTATCACAGTAAATAGGGATTTTGATATATGTTAACCCATAATCCAGTAACTGATTCTTCATCCAAAGAATCTGTGCACAACAGCTTCCTGCAGCAATGTACTCTGCTTCTGCAGTTGATGTGGAAATTGACTTTTGTTTCTTGCTAAACCAAGAAACCAATCTGCCTCCAAGAAATTGGCAGCTTCCACTTGTGCTTTTCCTGTCAATTTTGTAACCTGCAAAATCTGCATCTGAGTAACCTATTAGTTTAAAATCTGATTCTCTGGGATACCACAATCCCATATCAGCTGTTCCCTTAAGATACTTGAAAATTCTTTTCACAGCTGTTAAGTGAGGTTCTCTTGGATCAGCTTGAAATCTTGCACAAAGACAGGTAGCATACATGATATCAGGTCTACTAGCAGTTAGATAGAGTAGTGAGCCAATCATACCTCTATAATCAGTAATATCTACTGATTTACCAGTATCCTTGTCCAGTTTTGTTGCAGTGGCCATGGGAGTGGATGCACTTGAACAATCTTGAATTCCAAATTTCTTCAGCAAATTTCTGGTGTACTTAGTTTGACAAATAAAAGTGCCTTCTTCATTCTGCTTGACTTGAAGGCCCAGAAAATAGCTAAGTTCCCCCATCATACTCATTCGATACCTTGACTGCATCAGTTTAGCAAACTTCTTGTAAAGTCTGTCATTTGTAGAACCAAAGATGATATCATCAACATAAATTTGGACCAGAAGTAAGTCCTTTCCATGGTTGAGGTAGAACAGTGTTTTGTCTATAGTTCCTCTGTTAAATCCACTTTCCAGAAGAAACTGAGCTAAAGTCTCATACCATGCTCTTGGAGCTTGCTTAAGTCCATAAAGTGCTTTATCAAGCCTGTAGACATAATCTAGATATTTGGAATCTACAAAGCCTGTAGGTTTTTCAACATATACTTCTTCCTCCAATTCTTCATTGAGAAAGCACTTTTCACATCCATTTGAAAGACGGTAAACTTTTTGTGAGCTGCATAAGCCAAAAATATCCTTATGGCTTCCAATCTAGCAACTGGTGCAAATGTTTCATCATAATTAATTCCCTCCTGTTGAGAATATCCTTTTGCAACCAGCCTTGCCTTATTCCTTGAAATTATGCCATCACTATCAGTTTTGTTTCTGAATACCCATTTTGTACCAACAACAGATCTGTTCTTTGGTCTTGGCACTAGGGTCCAGACTTTGTTTCTTTCAAATTCATTTAACTCTTCCTGCATTGCTTGCACCCAATCAACATCTTGAAGAGCTTCTTCCACTTTCTTTGGCTCAGTCTGAGAAAGAAAAGAATTATAAAGACATTCACTTGAAGTAGCTGTTCTCGTTCTGACACCTGCATCAGGATTTCCAATTATCAAATCAGGTGTATGTGATTTAGTCCACTTCCTTGCAGATGGAAGGTTTTCTCTAGAACTGGATGCTCCCCCATGATCCATGATGTCTTCATTAATATTTTCTGATGCTCCCCCTGAAACTATGCTCTCTGAGTTGGATTCTTTAGAATTTAGATTTTCAGAACTATCAGTACTTGGCTTATCAGAACTTGACGAATCAAAACTTGAAGAGCCAGATGTATGTTCTGATGCTTCTTGAGATGTGGTTATATCTTGAGTATGCTCCCCCTGCATAGGTGCATCTTCCTTTGGCGTAGTCACCATAGTTTCAATAACATCAGAGTTTGATCCATCAGAGTTTGCAGTATCCAGATTTAGATTGTTAGGATTTTCAGTATCAAAATTTGAGTCTTCATTTTCAAATCTTAGCTGATCATGATCAATAAAATCTTCAAGTCCAGTAATCTTCTTATCATCAAAAGAGACATTGATAGATTCCATGACCACTCTTGTTCTCAAGTTATAGACTCTGAAGGCTTTTGTGGAAAGTGGATATCCAACAAAGATCCCTTCATCAACTTTTAGATCAAACTTGGATAACTGTTCAGGATGAGTCTTAAGAACAAAACACTTGCATCCAAATACATGAAAATACTTCAGATTTGGCTTCTTTTTCTTCACCATCTCATATGGTGTCTTTCCTTGCTTGTTAATGAGTGTTGCATTCTGAGTAAAACAAGCAGTCTGCACAGCTTCAGCCCAGAAATAGGTTGGAAGCTTTGCTTCATCAAGCATTGTACGTGCAGCTTCAATGAGAGTTCTATTCTTCCTTTCAACAACTCCATTTTGCTGTGGAGTTCCAGGAGCAGAAAATTCCTGCTTGATTCCATGGTTTTTGCAGAACTCTTCCATTATCAAATTCTTGAACTCGGTACCATTATCACTTCTTATTATCTTCACTGAGTCCTTGACCAATTTATCCAGTTGCTTGACATGATCAATCAAGATAGATGCAGTTTCACTTTTTGTGTGCAAGAAATACACCCATGTGTATCTGGTGAACTCATCCACTATGACCATAGCATATTTCTTCTTTGCAATAGACATGACATTTACTGGACCAAATAGATCAACATGTAGTAGGTGATAAGGCTCAAGAATTGATGATTCAGTCTTGCTCTTGAATGAAGATTTTCTTTGTTTGGCCTTCTGACAAGAATTATAAAGGCCATCAGGAACAAATACTGACTTTGGCAGTCCTCTCACAAGATCTTTCTTGACCAACTCATTTATATTGTTGAAATTTAAATGAGAGAGTTTCTTGTGCCAATTCCAGCTTTCTTCAATTGATGCTCTACTCATCAGACAGATTGCAGAACCATCAGTATTTGTTGAAAGCTTGGCTTCATAAATGTTACCACGCCTGTATCCTTTCAGAACAACTTTGCCTGTAGATTTACTTATAACTTCACAGTGTTCTTCAAAGAAATCCACATGATAACCTCTGTCACAGATTTGACTGACACTCAGCAGATTGTGTTTAAGTCCTGAGACCAGAGCTACTTTTTTAATGATGACATTCCCAAGATTGATATTGCCATATCCCAATGTTTTTCCAATGTTGCCATCTCCATAAGAAACACTTGGGCCAGCCTTTTCCACAAAGTCTGATAGCAGGGCTTTATTTCCAGTCATATGTCCTGAACATCCACTGTCCAGAACTAGGATGTTTATCCTGTTGCCCTGCAATCACAAAGACCACTAATGATTAGTTTTAAGGACCCAGACTTGCTTGGATCCTTTGGCCTTATTAAGTTTGTTAACATTTGCAGCGAATTTAGCATCAGAGTTTATGTTAACATTTTTCTTATCAGAATTTACACTATCAGACTTTGAATAAGAACTTAAACTAGAAGGAACAATGCTAACTTTCTTTAAAGAAGGTTTTATTTGATAATAATCATAGTACAGACTATGATATTCCTTACAAGTATAAATGGAATTCCATAGACTACCACAATGAAAACATGGATTTTGTAGCTTATATCTAACAGACTGACTCTTAACTCCTGACTTTGAAGGTAAAGAGTTTATGTTCTTATTTTTCCTGCAAAAAGAAGCCAGATGGTTAGAACTTCCACAGTTATGACATTTCCTAGGAGCTTCAGGAACAGGCTTATAATCATTGCTTTTATTCACACCTTCCTTTCCATTCCTATTTTTCTTAGGTGATTTTTGTAATAACCCCAAAATTTTGAACTTTTTGTAACCCTTATGAATAGTGTTTTAGCTGAATGAGAAAACTTTTCATGCCACACTATGTAGGGGTTCTGTTATGGATATTCTGAGATTTTATTAGTACTCTATATGGTATATAAGTGTATGTAAAGATCGTCAGAATCCAATTCCGAACACTTTGATTTTTCCCGGAAATCCACTAGATACGGAAAGAATTAAGTATAAGGTAACAGGATAAAAAGGATTTAAATTAAAGGATTATAAGAGAGGATCATAAAAGGATTATAATGTATTGAGAAAGGTTAAGGAAACCCAAGTAATAAGATCCCGGGTATGATCCCCCAAACGATAAACGAAAACGAAAGTTAAGCGAACCGTATAACAGATCATCGGTCATTAGGCAAACAATTAGGAAGTTAATCAAAGAGATTAGAGGGGATGATGTCATCCAACCAATGAGAAGAGGACAAAGAGGGGAGGATGACATCACATGATGACATAAGCATGATATAGGGAGGAAGGAGATGTGGTTGGTTTATAACCACACAAAGTCAAGGTTAGAAAGGTAATTACCCAAAAACAAACCAAAAACAACCAACCAAAGAATCAAATCAAAGCAAAAACACAAAAATCTCTCTTTCTTCCAAGCTTGCTCTCGGCTTTTCTTCTTTTTCAAAGAAGAAATTTCCAAAAATCAAGTTCCAAGCATTGTTAAATCACAAGGTAATTATCTAAGGTTCCTTGTACATAGATATGGATATCCTATAAGTTTAAGCTCCTAATTCCTTCACAATCTCTTCCAATAAATCAAGGAAGAAGATGGTGAATAGTAACCTTCAAGAAATAACTTTAGTTTTCTTGAATTTTTATGAAAGTTTAAGGTTATACAAGCAAGGATCAAGGTTCTTTAGGCATTCAAAGCTCTTGTGTTGTGTTAAGAAGCTTCAAGGAAGGTATAATCTCTTAACCAAGCTTTGTTATTGAATGTTAAGAGAATAATATGAGTATTCTAGTTCATGAGAGGCTTGATGGTTGTGTATGTAGAGATTAGCTGGTTTTGGGATGTTTTTGGAGTTGTAAATCTTGGTTGTTGATTAATGAACTTAAGTGTAGTTTAAATTCATGATAAAGAATAGTATAAATTGTTAATGTTGAGTTTTTGGGGCTGTTATGATAAAGTATGGATGGAGTTTTGATTGGGTTGTGATTGTGGGTTGATTGTGAGATGATTTGGAGTGGTTTAAAATTGGGTAATCGCGTAAACATAGCCGTCGTAATGCCCGATTTACCGTAGACTGTTTTTGTTCTTAACATCAGAACCCTTGAACTCACTGCTAGGTTTTGACCATTGCCATGTTTAGATAGTTCATGTTATGAGCTTCTTTTTGATATGTGTTTCGTTGGATTCCGATGAACGGTTTAGGAGAAACGGCCGTTTTAAGTAACGACATTTCGCGAACGAACCCTTACCCCTCACCTTACTTTGAAACATAGGTTAAAGACCTTAAAGGACTAATTGAAGTATGAAACATTTATGTAAGGTGTAATAGGCAGTTGGTAAGACACTCGCGAAGGAATCGCCTTAAAACTCGTAATGGTTAAATTATTAAAAATGGTGGAGCCGAGGGTACTCGAGTGACTTAAGAGAATCAGTAAGCGCAAAGCGAGCGTTAGAGTCTAAGTTGGTTAATGTTTAGATTTACAAGTGACTTTGGTTTAATTCCAACTTACTTGTTGTTTATAGGTTACCAGACTCGTCCCGAGCCATTGTAACCCCCAGTCGCTCAGGCAAGTTTTCTACCCGTTATACTGTTGTTGTGATGTATATGTGTATATGCATGATCTTGCGATAAATGCATATTTGTTATTAGCAAGTTCTTGCGATATATTGTAGCATGTGATATGGTATATATGCATGCCTGTTTCATATTCTTGGATTATATATCTGTTGGTTCAAATGCTTATTCGTTGCATAATACCTATGCTAGAGATAAGCGGTATTTGCGTATACCCTTAGTATAGGGGATCAAAAGGTGAACTTTTTCTAAAACCGGGAGGCGAGGCTCCCGAGTATAATATATATTTATATATATATATTGATATAGTTTTTAAAACTATTAATCGAATAAGGTTTATTCGATAACTTTATTTTATTTAATGAATATTATTACGAATATTCATTCGAGGGCTTATGACTCCTTTATTTTATTTAATGAATATTATTACGAATATTCATTCGAGGGCTTATGACTCCTTTATTTTATTTAATGAATATTATTACGAATATTCATTCGAGGGCTTATGACTTCTTTATTTTATTAAATGAATATTATTTTAAATATTCATTCGAGGACTTATGACTCCTTTTATTTTATTATTTGAATATTATTTGAATATTCATTCGAGGGCTTATGACTCTTTTATATTATTTATTGAATAATATTTGAATATTCATTCGAGGGCTTATGACTCAGTTTATATTATTTAATGAATATTATTTGAATATTCATTTGAGGATCTATGACTCCGATTATTTGCTGAGATATGTTCTTTATTTTATTAAAGAATAAGGTGTCGATAATCAAACTTATCTTTGATTATTTAAATAAAGATAGTACTTTCGTATAAGTATATTTTTGGTTATTTAATACTCATTTCAAGTATAAGTTTTAAAACTTCTACTTCAATTATTTTTATAAAGATTATTCTTTATGGGAATATTATTTAAATAATAATATTCAGATATTTTCTAATATATTGGGACTGATTTATTTCATTAAATCAGCATTACTCTAAACACTCTTTAAAGTGTTTTCGAGTCTTCAAAATGATTTTGAAAAGTTAGAGCGGATCCCAAAACTCATTTTTATATTTAAGATCTTCCTTTTAAAGGGAATTTAAATACTCGTTCAAAACTTGAGGGATCCGACTCAGTGGTGTATTTTACATTCGCAACGAGGTTGCTGTTTTGAGAAAACATCTTGATTACTTGCCCATCGTTCGGGAAGTAAGTTCATCTATTTGAGTCGGCATAAGCAACATGGGCTCAGTGGGCGTCCATGAAAGTGTAAGTGGCTCAGTGGGAGTCCATCAAATGCGTAAGTGGCTGAGTGGCAGTCCAGCATAAGGTCCTATTGCGGCCAGGGTGATGACCAGTGGGGAATTCGTCCATCTACTAGTAGAAAAGGTTACTTATTGGTATCTTTGCCTGATCAGCAAGATATCAGGTTTATGCCAAGGTTTTCTCCTTTCCAAATTCATTGGATATTGCAACTCTGTTTATAATTTTCATAACAGAGGTTTTCAAGGAGTGTATGAAATGTATATATATATAGGTGTATATATATATCGGGATTTAATGAAGTATCTCGTAACTTCATTATTTATAATGATATTCAAAGATTGAATCTATTCAAATCTTGTCTTGTAGTCTCATCTATGTGATGAACTTTTGAAACTAATTATAACTTGAACGGTGGTAGTTCAAGTAGTATTTGGAAAAGATATAAGTATATTGGAGTATCTTGTAACTTCACCTTGTAAACTTATATCTAGTTAATGGTTGTATTATGAATGACAAAGACTTTCAGAAAAACGTTGAGACAAGGTTAGATATATGAGATCACCTTGCAACGATATATTTTTATACAGTTATAAACTGGAACTCTGTGTATATTATGCATGGAAGAGGACTTCCAAGATTTTGAAAAGTATATATGTATATATACTGAATATTTTGCGACTTCATCGCATTAAGATATCAAACTTGGTTCATTTCTTTTGACCAAGACTTTCATGAGTACTATGAGAAGGCTCATATATTGTTAATCATTATACATATTATTTTGGTGGGCTTGATGCTCACCCTTGATTTCTTCTTTCATCACACAATAACAGATAGAAAAGATGAACAGGACCAAGCTCCCGATTCGCAAGCGGTTAGAAAATGTTCCGCAGTCTTCTAAAAGCGTTGATGCCGCCGTAGCTGAGGTAGGAGCTACCAATAGGCTAGGTTTTCAACTATTGATGAACCAGACTTATGTATAATATGAATTGTAATAATGGCAAGGAATATGTAAATTTATTCAGAACCTTTTTAAGGTGTATCGGTTTATAATTGTGGAATATAAGGACTTGTGTTATTTTTGAGTGTTCATCTCTGAGACTATAACTTGTGGTGTGTGTGTTTATTGTGGGGTCACAGTACAGAGTAGTTGATTATTTATTAAGATTGGGTGTTATTAAGGGAAATGGAACTCGTGATAACCCGGATCCCCAACCCCGGATTTGGGGGTGTTACAGAAGTGGTATCAGAGCTAAGCGTTATAAACCTCAGAGATGATGTGACGTTAAGATAATAAGTTCACTAACGTAGTACTGACAGTTAAAACCCTTATGGGAACCCTTATAAATATCGTGATAGAAGCGTAGTTCGTTATCGTATATGGTAGCGGGACTCTGAACCCTGAGGTTGAGGAGCAACAACGCGATGATGTTTTATTACTTATTGGAGATCAGATTATGGATCCGATAGAGCGTCCTAACACGGGATCGGATGATGTTCATGTTGAGGATGTTGTCCTTGAAGGGATAGTTGCTGAGGAGGATCCCATGGAGGATCCTAACAAGAATGAATAAAGGACCACTGATGAATTGATGACCATGGTTAGGTCGACTACCAGAGGTAGAATTGGTCGGTCACTATCGGAGGTTCGTTCAAGTTTGTAAAGATAGTAGCCCCCTTTAACGCGGCTTACTCGTAAGACTGAGAAGTTCGAATGGACAGAGAAATACGAGAACAGCTTTGAAGAACTGAAGCAAAGGTTGGTGACGGCACCTATGTTAGCATTTCCGTATGGAAAAAGGAGATTTTGTGATGTGTAGTGACGCTTCGCATAAGGAATTAGGGTGCTTCTTATACAGCACAACAAGGTAATCGCGTACGCGTCAAGACAATTAAGGGAATTTAAAATTCGATATCCCCACCCATGAGCTTGGGCTCATGGCAATAGTTTTGCCCTAAAGATTTGAGGCACTACTTGTATGGAGAGAAGTGCGAGATTCACAAACCATAGGAGCTCTAGTCCATTTTTATGTAGAAAGAGCTCAACATACTCCAGAGGAGGCGGTTAGAGCTAATCAAGAATTATGATTTGGAGATTCTTTATCATTCGGGGGAAAGCCAATATGGTGGCTGATGCCCTTAGTAAAAAGGAGAGACTCAAGATGATAATGTCTTTTGGAGAGTTTATAAGAGATTTTGAGAAAATGGAAATAGAAGTGAAGGTAACCGGAGCCGGTACCGAAAAGCTAGTTTGAGGAATAAGATTTAGAGCAAACCCTGAACGTGATAGTCAGGGAGTTCGCCATCAAGATCGAAGGAACCCATAACATAATGAAGTGGAAAACAAGGATTTTAACGTATAAGATAACCCCGATTATGGGAGAAGGTTGGAACATTTCATACTGAGAAAACAGAAGTTGAACAAGATAGGGAGAATCAGAATGGTACTCCTATTGGGAAATTCATGGACCTGTCTAAACAGAACTTATACTTTATTCCCAACCACCACCTTGAGGGAAACAATGTAGTGGAAAATTCTTTCAAGACCTTTAAATCGCTAAGCTCTCAGTGTTCCAAGGAACAAGTTGACCCAGTCGAGGCAAGAGCCTGGCTAAAGGAAATATAGGAATCATTTGAGATTCTAAATGATTGACGAATCACAAAAGACGGTTTTTGTCACTTACCCTCCTAAGAGAGAGGCCACCCGCTGGTGAAAGGCCAAGGAAGGCACGGAGCAAGAGATTATAATAAACTGATTTAAGTTCAGTCAATTGTTTTCAGGAAAATGCTTCCCAAGAGTATAGAGATAGTGTAAAAGCTTTGGAGCTAGAATAAAAGCGGATGAGTATGATGAATTATGAATCTAAGTTGTAAAAGTTGTCAAGATTCGTTTTGAGGACACGAATCCAGAATGACGGGATGTTTGAAATCAATGCTTATGTTGTGTTGGTTCATGAAATAATGAGAAGAGAAAGGAAAATAAAAAGAAACTGAAGTGGAAAGGAATATAAAGGCAATAGAGTTTGAGGAATGATAAGGGAGTTGGGTATGAGGAAACCCTAAAGACTCGTAGCAATAGAAATAGAAAAGTATGCATTCGTCAGGATGAGGGTGATTCACCATGGGTTAAAGTTGATGATTGAAGGAATAAGAGATACATATATTTTATCCCCTGTAAGTTGGGAGAATTCAATGAAACCTTGAGATAATTTGAAGGGTAAATAATGAGACGCGGATAGACTAAGGAGACAAGGAAGTAAGAAATTAGGAAAATTGGATGAAGGAAGTGACCTTCAAGAATGTGAAGTGTAAGACCGGTGGCTTGATACCCAGAAAAGGAGATGCCAGGTATGAAAGATATCCCAACATTGAGATGACTGTTGAGATAAACAACAAAAGTAAATGAGGAATTATTAAAAAGAAGTTCACGCTGAACACGACCAATATCTTCCAGAACACCCCTATTGTCATTACCAAATTAGGAAAGGAAAGCGGGTAAACATTGTTATCTTTTGGAGGCCATATGGGTTGACCTCAGTTTGAATAAGGATGCTATTATGAAATTGGTATAGACTATCGAGGTGGGAATGATTGAATAAGATAATCTATCAAGGATATATGACTTGATTTATCCATAAAAGGGTGCAAGTATTTTTTAAAAAGTGGAATTAAGGATATAACTTTGATAACTTGAGATGAATCCTAGGGGAATGCATAAAGGTTGGCATCCACCCTTAATACGCCAGAGGAGTTTGAGGTACCTTAAATTTAGCAGCTTCAGAACTGCTTTCAGCACTTGCCTTATCAGCATTTTCCATCAAGGCATAATTCTCCTCACTTTCAGAATCTGAGGTGTCTGTCCAGCTTTTCTTCTTTGTGACAAGAGCCTTGCCTTTGTCACTCTTCACTTTCTTGCAATCAGAAGATATGTGGCCTTTCTTACCACAGTTGTAACATTTGATATTTATATAATCTCCTCTATCAGACTTTCCTCCTCTGCTCTTAGATCTTCTGAAATTCTTCTTATCAGAACTTGTGCCTTTCCTGGAAAACTTCTTTCCCTTCCTGAACTTCCTATATGCAATCTTTGTGATCCCTTTCACCATAAGAGCACACAGCTTCATCATCTCGTCATCAGCATCCGTCTCAGGCAAGCTTTCAGATTCTGAGTCATCATCACTTTCAGAACTTGATGACTCAGTATCAGACTTTGTGAAGAGAGCTTTACCCTTGTCTTTCCTTGAGGTAGCTGCCTTGGGGGATTCTTCTTCAGCCTTAAGAGCAACTGTCCTTGACTTTCCTCCTTTCCTCTTGCTTCTTTGTTCCATCTCAAGTTCATGAGTCTTGAGCATTCCATAAATTTCATCAAGAGTTGTTTCATCAAGATTATAGTTGTCTCTTATTGTTGTTGCTTTCAAATCTCAGCATTCAGGAAGAGCTAACAGGAATTTAAGGTTTGAATCTTCAAGATCATACTCCTTATTAACCAGTGACAAATCATTCAAGAGTTTGACAAATCTATCATATAAATCAGTCAATAATGTGGCGCCCTCCAAACCCGGGTCAGAAGTTTGGGGTCCACGCACATACCTTATTTATAACCTGCTTATAACAATATTAAAGATAATAATAATATGCAATGACCCTAATTACCAATTACCACGGATCGTAACAGGTTAAAGTATGCACACAAGCCACACATCTACTTATATTACATATCGTTCAAATCCCAACCATTCAAACTCAAACTGAGTATTAAACATATTACAAACTTTTACAATTTTAAGTTATTCCAAAAGAAGCCTACTAGCTCAGCTTCAACAGCCTTAATCCCTAGCTCTCGCACTGGACTGGGGATCCTTGCTACCAACTGGTTCCTTTTTAACTGGAAAGAATATAACCAACATCGCACAAATGAGCTAACTAGCTCAGCAAGTCACAATGACAAAACTGAGAATAATGATCATCAAGTGAATATGGTTATGATATCAAGTGAACAATGGATTATGATTGAGAATTAGATACTATATTTCAATTTTTAAAAACCAAGGTTAGGCTGCTGATCAGTCACGCACTAACCCCGAGCAAAGCACATAGCATTGCTCTAACTACTGGATCCAAGGCACACATTGGCCTAACTTGACCATTAAATGGTCTGACCACGAATCTGGTCCATAATTTTATAAAAGCAATCCAATTCTAACATAATAACAGAATGAACAATAATAACAATAATTAGAATCATTAACAATAGTGAATACTTAATAATGAAAGGGTTTCAACCCTTGTAAGGATCAATTAGGTAATTTCAAAGCTTGGATGCTGGGTAATGAAAGAATTGGATAACAAAGGAATCAACGTTTCAGGGTTTCAAGGATTTGGTCTTTCAAAGCATAAAATGTCATGGGTTGAGTATATAAGCAATTCAGTTTAGTGTTTGGTATTTAGTTTGTATGTACTTGTGGAGTAGTATCTTAGATTTGTGGTTCGTGTTTGGGTATACAATTATCAATGGCTTAGAAAGAATAAGGTTCATGGCTCAAGAACAATAACTGAAATCAGGGTTTAGGTTTCAGTGCTTCAAAGCACTTGCAATATCAACAGGACTATCAAGTACTACAATATCTCGAGAAAGTTCAGAACACTTGCCTGGTATTGGCTTACTATCCTGAACTCGCTTCCAATCACAATCGTCTTACTCCTCAACTACCTGTTTCCCTTTCCTACGTCTTGCCTCTTCTGCTCACATATGATAAGCATCTATCAATCATCAACTCACAGGATTATATTCAACACATACTTCTATCTACCCTTCGTTTCACCCAAAACTGATTAACGAATTGAAAGTTATGCAATAACCAAGTAAACACCGAATATATAGACTGATAGTCAATCAACAAGTCACCTATAACACATAATACATCACGAAATCAATGACATATCATTTATAAAGAAGTCTCGGGTTATAATTAGGCTTTCGGGTATTTAAAATGATTTTTAAAATATTTTTCAGAATTAAAACGGGTCGTTGGATCAATTTCGGGTTAATAAACAGGGTTCGGTTGGCCAATTCTGGCTCCGAAACAATTTTATACTAATTATCGAGCCTTGGAAATAATTTAGAATAATATGTTAAAGCTCAATACTATTTTTCAGAATTTTTAAATCATTTTTAAGTAATTAAATCTAATTAAATAATTAATTAAAATCAGTTAATAATTAATTAAATCAATTAATCAATTAATTTCCAATTTAATTGACCAATTAATCAATTAAAAATTAACTGAAATTAATTAACTAATTAATTCATATTTATTTCTGAATTAAAAATAATTTTCGGAATTAAAATACTAATTTTTAGAATTTTCAGAAACTAAAAATGAATTTTTATAATAAAAATAAATAGGAAATATGATTTTCAAACATTTTTAAAACAGGAATCCAATTTTTGCAAAGTCTGGAAACCTGGGGAACCAAACTTCATCGTTTTCAAAAGTATAGGGACCAAACTGCAATTTTGCAGTTCCAGTCACCGGAAAAGTCGGGGATGGCCGGAGAAGACGATCCCGGCGTCCTCACCCCACCAACACCTCCAGATCAACACTACACCTCAACAGGAATCTATATCTGCAATCAAAACACAACAATAACCCCTGTCCTGGCCGGAAAATGGCCAAGAACATTGCCGGATTCCGGCGAAACGACGAAAACTTAAAAAGACAACTCCCTACGATTCAAGGATCCTCTGTTAACGAGCTATATATCAATCGATTGCAAATTTCATAGAGAACACAACCCACTATAAATCAACAGCTAATAACCCCTGGATCAAAAACCCCCAAATTTCAATTGAAAACATTCATACGGGTTATAAACCCTAATTTTGAAATTCGAAAATTAAACCTACTTTTGAGCATGTTATTGAACTCCAAATCAGACATATAATATACCAAAATCCTCAGGAAAACAAGCTCTACCACATGCAATCATCAAATCATACAAACAATCATCCGAACAAAAATCCATATTTTTCATAAAAATAATTCGAAAATAATTAAATTTATATAAAACCAACCTTTGATTCTGCAGTAAAACAGGTCCTTGAATATGATAGTACTCCTTGAGACCTTCAAATTGGTTACTCCAACTTTCCAAACGGATTTCACTAACACCTTGAATTTGTGGTTTGATTCTCAGAAAGGTTTATGAATATATGATTTTTCTCTGTAAAATTATATAATTATCTGTCTGCAAATGATTTTGATACGAAATAAAATACGGTAAAAGGCTATTTATATTTACGGGAAATTAGTATCCCGTTGGATCATTCCGGATATAAAACGATACGTTTATTTGTAAAAACTGATCCAAACGGTATCGGTTTTCGGGATAATTATCCAAATCAGTACAATTTGTACTACGGTCTTGGTCTCAGCGCCTGGTTACACGTATTACGAAGTGATAATCGTGATAGTTTAATAAAAAGCTCCCGTTTATCGAAAATACGGGTTTTATTGATTTACCGAAACGAATATTGTATCGAAAATCTTGTGCCGGGACCCGCGCAGGACAAACCATACGCCGGATCGAAAAAGTCGAAACATGGAATATGCTCGGAATATTACAATTAGGTTAGGAAGGAGTTCTCGGAAGAGTTTCGGGTTCCAAAAACGTAACAACGGTTGACGTCAGTTGGTTCCCGTTTTTATACAATAGATTTTAAATACTCGGAAAAAGATTTTAGAAATTTCGTATGATTCATATAAATCCATAAATCAACATCAAAATCATTAGGAAGATATGACAATTATCTATATTTTATTTTGGACATATAAAAATTTAAATACTCAATTAATATTATTTTTAAATATCCAAGTACAGATAACACTTAACAATTATCTCACAGAATAGATACTGAACACACATAATAATTATTTAATAGCAAAAATAATTACACAATATATCCCGGATATTACATCCTACCCCCCTTAAAAGGATTCTGTCCTCAGAATCTCTTAAGAAAACAAATGAGGGTACTTTTCTCTCATATCACTTTCTAATTCCCAGGTTGACTCTTCAACCTTTGGGTTTCTCCATAATACTCTTACTAACTTTACCACTTTATTTCTCAATACTTTCTCTCTCTCCTCCAGAATCTCTATCGGACTCTCTATATATGTCAAATCTGCCTGAAGCTCTATTGGCTCATATTCTATTACATGCCTGGAGTCTGGATTATATTTCTTGAGCATTGATACGTGAAAAACATTGTGAATATGCTCCATGTACGGTGGTAACGCTAATTCGTAAGCTACTTTGCCAACGCGCTTTAGGATCTCAAAATGTCCGACATATCTTGGACTCAGCTTTCCTTTCTTTCCAAACCTCGTTAGTCCTTTCCATGGCGATACTTTCAGTAATATCAAGCTTCCTTCTTCAAATTCCATGTCTTTCCTTGACGGATCTGCATATTTCTTCTGACGATCTTGCGCGACTATCAATCTTTTCTGGATAATTTCAAAAATTTCCTTTGTCTGCTGTACCAGTTCAAGTCCAGGTATCTTGCGTTCTCCTACTTCATCCCAATATATTGGAGATCTACATTTGCGTCCATAAAGGGTTTCATAGGGTGGCATCCCAATGCTGGCATGATAACTATTGTTTTAAGCAAACTCTACCAAAGGTAAATGTTCATCCCAACTTCCTTGAAAATCAATAGCACAAACACGTAACATGTCCTCGATTTTCTGGATCGTTCTTTCACTTTGGCCATCCGTCTGGGGGTGATAGGCCGTACTCATATTTAGTTTTGTTCCCAAACATTCTTGAAAACTCTTCCAAAATCTTGAATTAAACCTTGGGTCTCGATCAGATACAATAGACACAGGAACTCCATGACGAACTACAATTTCCTTTAGGTACATATGGACTAACTTGTCGAGCGAAAATCTTTCATTTATAGGCAGAAAATGAGCTGACTTGGTAAGTCTATCTACTATAACCCAAATGGCATCATGATTAGCCCTTGTCCTTGGTAATCCAACTATGAAATCCATGGTAATATGTTCCCACTTCCACTCTGGAATCTCCAATGGCTGTAACAATCCACTTGGTCTCTGATGCTCTGCTTTAACTCTCTGATAAGTATAACATTTGCTAACCCATTCCGCAATTTCCTTCTTCATGTCTGGCCACCAATAATTCTTCTTTAAATATCTGTACATTTTGGTACTCCCTGGATGGATAGAATATCTTGAACTATGTGCCTCTTGTAAAATTTCATTCTTCAGCTCCGTCACTGGTGGAATCCAAATTTTTGAAGAAAACCTAAGAATACCTTGATCATCCTTCTGCGTGCATAATTCCTCACCTACCAAACGATTTATATCTTGATCCATTACATTTTCCTGACACTTCTTTATTTTCTCCAACAACTCCGGCTGGAAAGTCATACTGTATACTTTCGCTTCCTCAGGCTTGCAAACTCTAATTTCCAATTCCAATTTCTGAAATTCCTTATATATATCTTCGGGTACTGATAATATATTCAATCTTTCCTTCGGACTCAATGCGTCTACCACAACGTTAGCCTTACCGGGATGATAATTAATCGAGCAATCATAGTCTTTGATTAACTCTAACCATCTCCTCTGCCTCATATTAAGTTCCTTCTGTGTGAATATGTACTTTAAGCTTTTGTGATCCGTGAAAATCTCGCACTTTTCTCCATACAAATAATGTCTCCAAATCTTCAAAGCAAAAACTATGGCTGCTAGCTCCAAATCATGAGTAGGATACTTCTGTTCGTGTGGTTTTAATTGCCTTGACGCATATGCAATCACCTTTTCGTGCTGCATTAAAACACATCCTAGTCCTTTGTGAGAAGCATCGCTATAAATTACGAAATTCCCTTGATCGTCTGGAAGTGATAAAACAGGTGTTGTGATTAATCTCCGCTTCAACTTCTGAAAACTCTCTTCGCACTTGTCGTTCCATATAAACTTTTCATTCTTGCGTGTAAGCTTTGTCAATGGTGTTGCAATCCTTGAGAAATTCTGAACGAATCGTCGATAATATCCCGCCAATCCTAAAAAACTTCTTACCTCAGTGGGTGTTCTCGGTCTCTCCCAATTTGTAATTGCCTCGATCTTTACCGGGTCCACTTTGATCCCTTCGTTACTGACTATGTGTCCTAAGAACTGAACTTCCTGTAGCCAAAACTCACACTTCGATAATTTAGCGTATAATTTCTTTTTCCTTAAAATCTCCAAAGCCGTTCTCACATGTTCCACATGATCCTCTTTCGCCTTTGAATAGATTAAAATATCATCTATAAATACAATAAAAAACTTATCCAAATACTCCTTGAAAATTCTGTTCATCAGGTCCATAAACGCTGCTGGGGCATTGGTCAATCCAAAAGACATTACTAAAAACTCGTAATGTCCATACCTTGTTCTGAAAGCTGTCTTTGGTATATCTTCTGGCTTGATCTTTAGTTGATGATATCCTGATCTTAAATCAATTTTGGAGAAATACTTGGCTCCCTTCAACTGATCGAACAGATCGTCAATTCTGGGTAACGGATACATGTTCTTGATCGTAAGCTTATTGAGCTCCCGGTAGTCGATACACAGTCTCATGCTTCCATCTTTCTTCTTAACAAATAATATCGGGGCTCCCCACGGGGATACACTGGGTCTGATTACTCCTTTCTCTAAGAGCTCTTGTAATTGCTTCGCTAGCTCTTTCATCTCAACAGGCGCCATTCTGTACGGGGCCTTGGATACTGGTTCTGTTCCAGGTGCTAAGTCGATCGCAAATTCAATTTCTCTATCTGGAGGAAGTCCTGGTAACTCGTCGGGAAATACATCTGGAAATTCATTCACAACTGGAATATCTTCAAGTTTTGTTGGTTCTTGACTTCTGTCAATCACATATGCCATGAAATGCTCACATCCTTGTCGTAGTAACTTCTTGGCTTGAATTATCGTTAAGAACTTCTTTACTTGTTTTTGACCCTTGAACGTTACTATCCTTTCATCTGGCATCTTCACCATTACCTTCTTGTTTCGACAATCTATCTGGGCATCGTGCTTAGATAACCAATCCATCCCTAATATAACGTCAAATTCTCCTAACTTAAATGGTATCAAATCTACACAAAACTTACTACCAGAAATCTCAATCTCACAATTCCCACAAACTTGATTCACAGTTACACGTTCTTGATTTACTAATTCCACAGTCATTATTTCATTTAAATACTCAACTGGACAATTTAACTTACTAACAAAATCTTGTGAAACAAACGATCGAGTTGCTCCCGAATCTATTAACATTTTGGCACATAAAGAATTCACATTGAGCGTACCTGCCATGACATCTGTATCCTGGATAGCATCCTTCACTGATATGTCGAAAACTCTAGCCCTTGGAGTCTCATTTACTGCTGGGATAGATCCCATGATCCTCAATGTATTACTGACTGGGGCTGATGTCTTGCAATCCCTGGCCATATGTCCTGGCTTTCCATATTTAAAGCACGTAAATCCAATGGCTGGAACCTTTACTGCTGGATTTCGGATAGGCTGATCCTTATTTACTGGCTCTCTAGCTGGCTGATTTCGGCACTCCCTCGAATAGTGCCCTTTCTGGTTGCATTTAAAACATACCACATTCAACTTGTTACAAACTCCTCCATGTTTCTTTCCACAAACTTGACAATCTGGAAAAGTTAATCTCAACTGATTCGGCTGATTCACATTAGCTGGACGGTTGCCCTGGCCTCCATCTCCTGCATTTTGTCTCCTGAAATTAAAATTTCTCCCTGGCTGAAACTTGCCCTTCTTAAAGTTTGGAAACTTCCCTGGTTGTGACTGACCCTCACTTCCCTCAACCTTCCTTTTCTTGCTCTCTTTCTCCTTCTGTGACATTTCACTCTCTATCTCTGCTATCATAGCCTTCTGTAATACTCCTGCATAGGTATCCAATTCAAAAATGGCTACCTTCCCTCTGATCCATGGTTTCAAACCTTGTTGGAATCTCTTAGCCTTCTTCCTGTCAGTATCCACATACGATGGTACATACCTTGACAATTCCTCAAACTTACCCTCATAATCTGTTACCGACATGTTCCCTTGCTTTAATTCTAAATACTACAGCTCCATTTGATCTTGAACAAACTGAGGAAAATACTTTTCTAAAAACAATTCCTTAAACCTTTCCCAAGTAATAACATTTGTACCTTCCAATGTCTTCACCATCTCCCACCAATAGGTGGCCTCATTCTTCAGATAGTAACTTGCAAACTCAACCTTCTGTTCCTCCTTTACTTTCACTAAGGCAAATGCCTTCTCTATTTCCTTTAACCAAACATTTGCTTCAATTGGCTCTAAGGAACCCTTAAATTCTGGTGGGTTTACTACCTGAAAAGTTTTAAAAGTTACCTGGGGGTTGGTCTGTCTTTGTTGTTGTTGTGCCAGGTGAACTGTTTGTTGGGCCAAGATTTGAAGAATCTGGGCTATTGTTGGGTCCATGGGTCCTGGGTTTACATTCGGGTTTGTATCATCTGGGTTGTTGTTATTATTAGTTTCTTCATTCTGGGTGTTGGTGCGGGTTTCTTCTGGGAGGCATTTTCTGTAAAGAATCAAACAACTTATTCAGCTTTTGAATCAAATCTTTGTATAAAAGAAAAGTTTTGTAAAACAGAGGTATCTCTTTTTGAAAACAGTTGTAACTAAGTAAATTGCATGCTTCTTTACAGAATATAAACAGTTATGGAAAACAGGGTACATGGTATCACAGGGTATAACTGGTGCAATAAATAAGGTAAAGTAAAACAGGTGTGATAAAGTAAATGACAGTGCTGGAAAAGAAAAGGTACTGATATATAGATCAAAAGTTTTAGGGTAGTACAAGCGTAAAGACACTTCAGAAGTAAAAGCAAAAAGGGTACAACAACCTACTCACTAGTCAGCATAGTTAGTCTATAAATACAACTCAAAATTCTACTGGTACATACTACACACCACTGTACATACTACATAACCATCACAATACTGCTCAGTATCTCCATCTCTGGATCTCTGACTCAGCTCCAAGGAAACTCTGGTCCTGCCAGCCTCTCAAAGTCCTCCATCACCTCAGTAGTCCAACCCATCAGTGCATCAGGGCCTCTTCCAGGTAGTGTAGCTCCATGTAGCCTAGCCTCAAGAACCCTCCATGTTACATGAATCTCCTCTTGAAGCTCCCTCACACCACTATCAACATCTATAGTCCTAATAATATGTTGTCGCTCTCTGATCTGGGCCAACAAGGAATCACGCTCCAATAGAAGAGCCTCATACCGGTAATACGGAACTGGGGGCAATGTAGACTGGAATGGGGTACTCGCAACTGAATACCCAGTGGAATCCGAATCAGCTGGTGGGGGTCCTCTGATAGGTGGCCTCATGCCTGGAGGTGGAATAGCCTGCAGTGATACGGGCTGCAACACAGGTGGAGGTAATATAGCTAACACTGGTGGAACAATAGGACGTGGATCTGAAGACGGCACTCCAACTGAAGGCTCTGAGTGATCAGCTGATACGGGAATAAAAGAGTCGGCCATCTCTGCTATCTAAAATCATATCGCAATATAAGAATCTCGAACCACGACGCGAACTATACTAATACCGGTTATACCATAACACTCAACCTCCCGACATTCTATCATCCTATGCCTTACTTCTAATCCTAACCCCCTACCCATTCCCGTCAACCTAGGCTTGTGTCAGTGACTTATAACCTTTGGCTCTGATACCAAACCTGTGGCGCCTCCAAACCCGGGTTAGAAGTTTGGGGTCCACACACATACCTTATTTATAACCTGCTTATAACAATATTAAAGATAATAATAATATGCAATAACCCTAATTACCAATTACCACAGATCGCAACAGGTTAAAGTATGCACACAAGCCACACATCTACTTATATTACATATCGTTCAAATCCCAACCATTCAAACTCAAACTGAGTATTAAACATATTACAAACTTTTACAATTTTAAGTTATTCCAAAAGAAGCCTACTAGCTCAGCTTCAACAGCCTTAATCCCTAGCTCTCGCACTGGACTGGGGATCCTTGATACCAACTGGTTCCTTTTTAACTGGAAAGAATATAACCAACATCGCACAAATGAGCTAACTAGCTCAGCAAGTCACAATGACAAAACTGAGAATAATGATCATCAAGTGATTATGGTTATGATATCAAGTGAACAATGGATTAGATTTATAATTGGATACTATATTTCAATTTTTAAAAACCAAGGTTAGGCTGTTGATCAGTCACGCACTAACCCCGAGCAAAGCACATAGCATTGCTCTAACTACTGGATCCAAGGCACACATTGGCCTAACTTGACCATTAAATGGTCTGACCACGAATCTGGTCCACAATTTTATAAAATCAATCCAATTCTAACATAATAACAGAATGAACAATAATAACAATAATCAGAATCATTAACAACAGTGAATACTTAACAATGAAAGGGTTTCAACCCTTGTAAGGATCAATTAGGTAATTTCAAAGCTTGGATGCTGGGTAATGAAAGAATTGGATAACAAAGGAATCAACGTTTCAGGGTTTCAAGGATTTGGTCTTTCAAAGCATAAAATGTCATGGGTTGAGTATATAAGCAATTCAGTTTAGTGTTTGGTATTTAGTTTGTATATACTTGTGGAGTAGTATCGTAGATTTGTGGTTCGTGTTTGGGTATACAATAATCAATGGCTTAGAAAGAATAAGGTTCATGGCTCAAGAACAATAACTGAAATCAGGGTGTAGGTTTCAGTGCTTCAAAGCACTTGCAATCAACAGGACTATCAAGTACTACAATATCTCGAGAAAGTTCAGAACACTTGCCTGGTATTAGCTTACTATCCTGCACTCGCTTCCAATCACAATCGTCTTACTCCTCAACTACCTGTTTCCCTTTCCTACGTCTTGCCTCTTCTGCTCACATATGATAAGTATCTATCAATCATCAACTCACAGGATTCAACACATACTTCTATCTACCTTTCGTTTCACCCAAATTCGATTAACAGATTGAAAGTTATGCAATAACCAAGTAAACACCGAATATATAGACTGATAGTCAATCAACAAGTCACGTATAACACATAATACATCACGAAATCAATGACATATCATTTATAAAGAAGTCTCGGGTCATACTTAGGCTTTCGGGTATTTAAAATGATTTTTAAAACATTTTTCAGAATTAAAATGGGTCGTTAGATCAATTTCGGGTTAATAAACAGGGTTCGGTTGGCCAATTCTGGCTCCGAAACTATTTTATCCTAATTATCGAGCCTTGGAAATAATTTAGAATAATATGTTAAAGCTCGAAACTATTTTTTGGAATTTTTAAATCATTTTTAAGTAATTAAATCTAATTAAATAATTAATTAAAATCGGTTAATAATTAATTAAATCAATTAATCAATTAATTTCCAATTTAATTGACCAATTAATCAATTAAAAATTAACTGAAATTAATTAACTAATTAATTCGGATTTATTTCTGAATTAAAAATAATTTTCGGAATTAAAATACTAATTTTTAGAATTTTCAGAAATTAAAAATGAATTTTTATAATAAAAATAAATAGGAAATATGATTTTCACACAATTTTAAAACAGGAATCCAATTTTTGCAAAGTCTGGAAACCTGGGGGACCAAACTTCATCGTTTTCAAAAGTATAGGGACAAAACTGCAATTTTGCAGTTCCAGTCGCCGGAAAAGTCGGGGATGGCCGGAGAAGACGATCCCGGCGTCCTCACCCCACCAACACCTCCAGATCAACACTACACCTCAACAGGAATCTATATCTGCAATCAAAACACAACAATAACCCTTGTCCTGGCCGGAAAATGGCCAAGAACATTGCCGGATTCCGGCGAAACAAAGAAAACTTAAAAAGACAACTCTCTACGATTCAAGCATCCTCTGTTAACGAGCTATATATCAATCGATTGCAAATTTCATAGAGAACACAACCCACTATAAATCAACAGCTAATAACCCCTGGATCAAAAACCCCCAAATTTCAATTGAAAACATTCATACGGGTTATAAACCCTAATTTTGAAATTCGAAAATTAAACCTACTTTTGAGCATGTTATTGAACTCCAAATCAGACGTATAATATACCAAAATCATCAGGAAAACAAGCTCTACCACATGCAATCATCAAATCATACAAACAATCATCCGAAAAAAATTCATATTTTTCATAAAAATAATTCGAAAATAATTAAATTTATATAAAATCAACCTTTGATTCTGCAGTAAAACAGGTCCTGGAATCTGATAGTACTCCTTGAGACCTTCAAATTGGTTACTCCAAACTTTCCAAATGGATTTCACTAACACCTTGAATTTGTGGTTTGATTCTCAGAAAGGTTTATGAATATATGATTTTTCTCTGTAAAATTATATAATTATCTGTCTGCAAATGATTTTAATACGAAATAAAATATGGTAAAAGGCTATTTATATTTACGGGAAATTAGTATCCCGTTGGATCATTCCGGATATAAAATGATACGTTTATTTGTAAAAACTGATCCAAACGGTATCAGTTTTCGGGATAATTATCCAAATCAGTACAATTTGTACTGCGGTCTTGGTCTCAGCGCCTGGTTACACGTATTACGAAGTGATAATTGTGATAGTTTAATAAAAAGCTCCCGTTTATCGAAAATACGGGTTTATTGATTTACCGAAACGAATATTGTATCGAAAATGTTGCGCCGGGACCCGCGCAGGACAAACCATACGCCGGATCGAAAAAGTCGAAGCATGGAATATGCTCGGAATATTACAATTGGGTTAGGAAGGAGTTCTCGGAAGAGTTTCGGGTTCCAAAAACGTAACAACGGTTGACGTCAGTTGGTTCCCGTTTTTATACAATAGATTTTAAATACTCGGAATTTTTTTTTAGAAATTTCGTATGATTCATATAAATCCATAAATCAACATCAAAATCATTAGGAAGATATGACAATTATCTATATTTTATTTTGGACATATAAAAATTAAAATACTCAATTAATATTATTTTTAAATATCCAAGTACATATAACACTTAACAATTATCTCACAGAATAGATACTGAACACACATAATAATTATTTAATAGCAAAAATAATTACACAATATATCCCGGATATTACAAATGACTCATTAGCCTTTGAGTCAAAGTGTTCATATTCTTGAGTGAGTATTGTCTTCCTGTTCTTCTTGATCGTATCCGTTCCCTGACATCTTGTTTCCAAAGCATCCCATATCGCCTTTGCAGTCTTGCAGTTTATTACCCTGTTTGACATTACATTATCAATAGCACTATGCAGTAAGTGTCGTACCTTAGCATCCTTAGCAATTGATGCGATATCTTCAGCAGTGTAATCACTCTTCTCCTTTGGTACAGACTTTGCTGCTTCACCTGCAACTGCAACAGTGAGCTTGGTTGGTTTGTGAGGCCCTTCCTTGATTCTATCAAGATATTCTGGATCTGTAGCTTCCAGAAACATGATCATCCTCACCTTCCATATGGCATATTCAGATGGTCTCAATATGGGAACTCTAATAGTCTCATATCGGCTTTGAATTTGTGAAAGGCATATGTCATAGCCTACTCGTTTATTCGAGTATTTAACTCAACTCAAATAAGAATGTAATAAGTAAATAGTGGATCTATCATCAGAGAGATCTCACAAAGTAACATCTGTCAAAGAATAAAGAAACATTGTTCATCTGCAGACTTGAAGATTCACTGGAAGAAGTTCAAGAATTTGATCATGCCTCAGTGATATAAATCAAGATCGTGGATTTAATCAAGTGACAGAGATCTCGTCAGGGTATTATTTATTACAAGGATTCAATCAGAACAACAAAGTCAAGACATGAAGAAACGTCACGAAAGTTAGTCACTCATGAACCAGACAGTACATCGAGTGTCAGCATTGAAGTGGCGGAATTGATTCATAAGTCTCAGTGACTTTCAGAAGATTGTCAGAAGAATGGATGCTGCTCAGGGTTAGTATTAATTCTCTATTAATTAATTAAGTCATATAATTTAATTATGAAAATTAATTATATCTGCAAAGATTAATTTATTTGATTAATTAAATTAATTGATTAATTAATTCTGAATTAATATTAAGGTTTTTCAGAATTTTAATTGATTAAAATCTGTTTTAATTCTAAAAAGACAACTGATTGTACTAGTATGACAATCGGTATGACAATTGATAGTCATACCGAAAGTCATGCTAATTCAGTTGATTGTCTTGATAGAATTATTATTTAGATTAAAATCACTTATTAATTCAGTAAGACAATTTCATTTGAACTAATATGACAATCGGTATGACAATCAATAGTCATACCGAAAGTCTTGCTAGTTCATTTTAATTGTCTTGCTAGCTCTAAAAGATTGTCACACCGAAAGTATTATTGGACAAAGGATTGTCATACCAGTTCATTGATCTCGGCTGTGTTGATTAAAAAGAAGCAGAAGCATCCAATTTACTCACTCACACAGAAAAGCAATCAAACAGAAGCCAAGAACAAACAGAGAAAAAGCAGCCAAATATTTCATCTTATCTGCTAATTCAAGATCACAATTTCTAGCTTGTAAAGTTAAATCCAATCAACTAGAAATCACTCTCTTGTTCTTGTGTAACAATCTAGCGGATCAAAATCCCGAGAACTTAATCTCAAATCGCATTTAGCATTTGATCTTTTAATTACAAAAATAGAAAAAGTTCATGTCGAATTTATTCTAGATTTGTAATAATTGATTTGAGATTAATCCCTTGTAACCGATACCGTAGTTGTAACACCTTTCAAGTTTAATAAAAGTTTTATTTAACTTGAATTTTATTTCACAATTTTATTCCGCATTTTATTCGACTAAACGGTATTGTTTGCATTCAACCCCCCCCCCTTCTACAAACAAATTGGGACCTAACAATTGGTATCAGAGCCTTCTGATTAACGTACAAATCTAGATCCTAGACTTTTGTGTTTCTTTCACTTCTTGAATTTTTTATTCACTCAAAAAAATTCATAATGACTACACAAAAAGTTGGAACCGTTAAAATTCCACTTTTCGATAAAGAAAATTATGTTATGTGGAAGAAGAAGATGCTACTGTTTTTACAGGTTGCTAATCCCAAATATTTGCAAGTGTTGAAGAAGGGTCCAAAAATTCCTATGGTTATGGAACCAGAGGTAATAGAAAATGATGTGGTGATCACCAAAGCGAGAACTTATGTGAAGGATCCTGAGGACTTCTCTCCTGCTGAAATAGAAGAAGCTTCCCTGGATGCTAGCCTTCAATTAATCTTAGTAGATTCCCTTAATCCCCTGATGAATAAACATGTGATGAATTGTAAAGATTCCAAACATATCTGGGAAACTATTGAGATTATTAATGAAGGCACAGAGGAAGTTAGGGAGAACAAACTAGAAATCCTAACCTCTGAATATGAATATTTCAAATCAAATCCAGGAGAAGGAATCACTGAAGTGTTTGAGAGGTACAATGCATTGATCAACAACCTGAACATTAATGGTAAATACTATTCCATCAGGGAGGTCAACAAAAAGTTCCTTTTAACACTGCCAACTCATCTCGAACATAGAATCACTGCCATAAGAGAAGCAAGAGATCTGAGTGAGATTTCTTTGGAAAGGCTCTATGGTGTGTTAAAGACTTATGAGTTGGAGCAGATTCAGCAGAAGGAAGTTTACGGGAAAGGAAGAGTGGTCAGCACGTCTACTGCTCTAGTAGCTGATGAACAATAACAACAACCACAATATCAACAACAATCTCAACAGTCAGATAGAATGGTACAGTCTTCCAAGGTTGAAGATAATGTGATAGTAGCAGAATTTGATTCTCCTACTACAAATCAATCAGGAGATGATTATTATTCCTTGGAAGAACTGGAGCAATTGGAGGATGAGTCAATGGCCCTGATTGTCAAGAGATTCTCAAATGTCAGATTCAAAAGGAATCCCAAGTTCAAGTACAAGTCCAACTACAACAGATTCCAGAAAGGTGGATCTTCATCCTCTAACACCAGCAGTGGTGGGTATAAAACAGGGATGGTTGATCGAAGCACCATTCGATGCTTCAACTGTAATGAGTTGGGACACTTTGCCACAGAATGCAGGAAGCCAAAACAAGCTAGGAAGAACTCTTACGATTCTAATCAGAAGAGTAAATCTGAAAGGGCGTACCTGGCAAAGGGAAGAAGCTGGGATGATACTGACAGTGAAGATGAAGAAGTTGGGAATCTTGCTCTCATGGCTAGTAATGCAAGCACCTCATCGTCAAGAAAAGAGGTAAAACTTTCTGATGCTGAAATGGTTTATCATCTAAGAGGTAACTTAGATTGTGCTCGTCGTGATAATGAATTGTTAAATCAACAAATCAAAGACCTTGAGAAAGAGGTCAATGAATTAAGACTTGTGCACATTAATCAAGATAAACTAAAAGAACAAGTATCTTTTCTAGAGAATAGAGTTGACTGTTATAGACAACTCGAAACTATTCTCAAAGACAAGATCACCGGTCTTGAGGCTAAGGTTAAAGCTTACTTTAATTCTTGTTCGAAGTCCAAAGAGTTTTACAATAAGCAAGCTGTTAATCAAACACATGGAATAGGTTATGATTACAATGCTGCTATTGGAAAATTAGGCATAAACTCCCCTCCTCATGTATGTGCTAAAGGCAGGGAAGTACCACATATGCTTAAGGGTGTTGATGAACCCCTCTATAAAGAATCAATTGCTGAACCATTTGATGAGACCTCTTTTATTATTCAAGAAGAAATCCGTGCTGAAGATAATGCTAATGGGAAAGCTGTCTCCAAGTCAAGTGTGTCAAAAGTTCCAGTCAAGGTTGTGAAAGCAACTGAGACTAACTCAGACACACATGAGTTGGATAACACAAATGCCATGTCTACCATGCATAAGTTGCCTATTGTTAATCCTTCTCATAAAGCATGTGGTGTTCCTGATTGTATGTCTTGTGCTTTTAATCTGTTGTTTGCTTATTTTAATGGTAAGCATGTTTGTAATGATAAGACTACTCCTCGTCAGCATGTGAATAATAGAAAGCATGATAGGTCTAAGACTGCTAGTCCTCCTAAAGCTAGAAAGGAGACATTTGTGCCTAAGCCTAAACAGAAATTTGATAAGGCTGTTTTAAAGGTCAAATGTTCAGTCCTTGAGAATGTTGAGAATAGTGAAATTAAGAATGTTGTTTTGCCTGATAAAGGCCAATTTTACAAGTATGCCGGACCCAGCCAAGCTTGGGTTCCGAAGAAGTTCTAATCCATTTGTATTGCAGGGCATTAAACAGGTACAACCGGTAGTGTGGATTCTTGACAGCGGATCGTCAAGACATATGACCGGAGATAGAGCCCTGCTATCAAATGTGGTTGAGAAAGCTGGCCCAGTGGTTACCTTTGGAGATAACAGCAAAGGTTTAACGGAGGGATATGGCTGTTTGCAAGCTGGAAATGTTATCATTGAAAATGTATATGTTGTGCAAGGACTTGAACACAATCTGCTTAGCATTAGTCAGTTCTGTGACAACGACTACAATGTTTTATTCGACAAGCTGAAGTGTCAGATTCTGCACAAGAAAAGTGAAAAACCCTCCTTAATGGGAATCCGGAAAGGAAATCTGTTCGTAGCTGACATGAACTCTGGAAGCAATCTTGAAGTCAATTGTTTCTATGCAAAGGCATCGTCAGATGAGAGTTGGCTATGGCACAAGAGACTTTCCCATCTCAATTTCAAAACAATGAATTCTCTTGTCAAAAGAGAATTGGTAAGAGGTCTGCCTCAGCTGGAATTCTCTCCAGAAGGACTATGTGAGGCTTGCCAGAAAGGAAAGTCAAAGAAAGCAAGTCACAAAGGCACTGACACATCTTCCATAACTGGTGTTCTGCAATTATTGCACATGGATTTATTTGGTCCAGTTAATATCCTTTCTATGTCAAAGAAGTGTTACTGTCTTGTGATAGTTGATGACTATTCCAAGTATACGTGGGTTTTATTTCTTCACTCTAAGGATGAAACACCATAAGTTGTGATTGATCATATCAAGATGATTGAGTTAGATTCTAACGTCCCTGTTAGAGCAATAAGGTCAGATAATGGGACAGAATTCAAGAATACACTTCTCAATGGATTCTATACAGACAAAGGGATTACCAGACAATTTTCAGCTCCTAGAACCCCTCAGCAAAATGGAGTGGTAGAAAGGAAGAATCGTACATTGATTGAAGCTGCAAGAACGATGTTAAATGAATCAGGTCTTCCAATGTACTTTTGGGCTGAAGCTGTCAATACTGCATGTTATACTCAGAATCGAACTCTAATCAACAAAGACTTCATGAAAACTCCTTATGAGATTTTGAATGAACAGAAACCTTCTATCAAATACTTTCATGTATTTGGTGCCAGATGTTTCGTGCTCAAGGATGGAGATGATCGTCGTGGTAAGTTCGAGGCAAAGGCATATGAGGGTATTTTTGTTGGATATGAAAGAAGATCATATAGAGTGTATATCATTGATCAACACAAAGTAACTGAAAGTGTCAATGTTACATTTGATGACACTAAACTCCCTAGTATCCAAACTGAAGATCCTTCTGAGAAACTGAAGTTTGATGATACGTCAGATTCAGAATCAGAACATGGTCAAGAACCTGAGGTTGTTGCTGGTGAAGAACCTGTTAATCCTAATGATACTCAAGGTAATAGTGATGGAAACTTTGGCAACAATGGAGATACCACTGCTACTGACGGAGAATCTTCAAGCCAACATGGCAACAACTCAGGGGGAGATGCTGAAGGATCATCTAGTAGGACACAACATCACAATGAATTTCAAGGCGAATCATCAAGATCACATCTTCCAAGACAGATTGTCTGGAATAAAGCTCACCCTTTTGAGTTGATTATTGGTGATCCAGATGTTGGAGTCAGAACTAGACGTGCTACTCAAAATGAGTGTCTGTTCTCAGGATTTCTTTCTGAGATGGAACCTAAGAAAATTGAAGAAGCACTGTCTGATCCAGATTGGGTGATTGCTATGCAAGATGAACTCAATCAGTTTGAAAGTCAACAAGTCTGGAAACTGGTACCTAGGCCTGTACACAAGAAAGCTGTTGGTACTAGGTGGGTATTCAGGAATAAACTAGATGAAGATGGTGTGGTTACAAGAAACAAGGCAAGACTGGTAGCTAAAGGGTATTCTCAAGCTGAAGGTATTGATTATGATGAAACCTATGCTCCAGTGGCTAGACTTGAGGCCATCAGGATATTTCTGGCATTCGCAGCATTTTCAAACTTTAAAGTTTATCAAATGGATGTCAAGAGCGCCTTTCTGAATGGAAAGCTGGATGAAGAGGTATATGTAGAGCAACCTCCTGGTTTTGAAGATCCAGATCATTTGGATTTTGTCTTCTTTCTTTTCAAGGCTATCTATGGGCTAAAACAGTCTCCAAGAAAATGGTATGACACTCTCTCTGAATTTCTTATTGAAAATAGCTTTATTAGAGGTGTCATAGACAAAACTCTCTTTTCTAAAAAACATAAGAATGATACTATATTAGTCCAAGTCTATGTGGATGATATAATATTTGGGTCTACTAATGATAATCTCTGTAAGAGATTTGCTAAGTTAATGCACAGCAAGTTTGAAATGAACATGATGGGAGAGCTGAAGTTCTTTCTTGGATTACAAGTAAATCAAAGATTAGATGGAACATTTATTTGTCAATCCAAGTATCTCAAGGAACTCCTCAAAAAGTACAATCTAGAGGATTCTGCATCAGCAAGGACTCCATCAACTACAGCTGTCAAGCTTGGACCATGTGAAAACTCCATTAAGGTAGATGTCACAAGCTACAGAGGTATGATTGGCTCGTTACTCTATCTTACTGCAAGTAGACCAGATATTATGTATGCTACATGTTTATGTGCAAGGTTCCAAGCGGATCCTAGAGATATTCATCTCGTTGCTGTTAAACGAATCTTAAGATATCTTAAGGGAACACCAAATCTAGGTATTTGGTACCCTAAAGAATCTGGTTTTAACCTTGTCGGATATACAGATTCAGATTATACAGGAAGTGTTGTTGATAGGAAAAGCACCTCAGGAAGTTGTCAATTCCTAGGAAGCAGGCTAGTCTCATGGTACAGCAAGAAACAGCAAACAGTTTCCAACTCAACGGCCGAGGCTGAATATATTGCTGCTGGAAGCTGCTGTGCTCAGATCTTGTGGATTAGGAACCAACTACGAGACTATGGCTCTGTATTGAACAAGATTCCTATTTTATGTGACAATACAAGTGCAATAGCCATCACCAACAACCCTGTGCAGCACTCGAGGACAAAGCACATTGACATCAGGTATCATTTTATTAGAGAGCACGTCATGAATGGTACTGTTGAACTATTTTTTGTTCCAACAGAAGAACAAATAGCAGATATTTTCACTAAACCACTTGACGAATCCACATTTACCAGATTAGTTGGTAAATTGGGCATGTTGAATAGTTTTAGTGATTAATTTAATTAATATCTGGAATCTGTTCTTGAATGAATTTACAAATGAATTTTTCATAAATGAAAAATTCATTTGCAAATTTATTTTATCATTTTATCATATTTCTTGCTTATTTCTATGTAATATATATTATCTTATCTATTTTTATTTTCCCTTCTTGTTAATTTAAAATATCTCAGAATATTCTATTTCCTCTAAAAATAATTTTCTATGAATTTTTATTTGCTAAAATTCAATAGAAATCTATTTTTGGAATAAAAATAATAAATTCTGATATATTGTCTTTGTTTCAGTATATTTAATTAGAGTCTGTACATATTTGATTGTCTTTTTACTGAAATGACAATCGTCAAGACAATTGAAATTGTCTTGCTGAAAATCATTTCAGTACTTATATATATATATATACTTATTTTCATATTAATTCTGTGTTTAATGCTGATATGACAATCGGCAAGACAATTGAAATTGTCTTGCTGAAAGTCATTTCAGTTTAAATTATGTTTATTATATTCTTCAGTATAGTTTTATACTGGCAAGACAATCGGTATGACTATTGGATTGTCTTGCCAGTTATAAACATTATATATATATTTCATTTTATTATTATACTGGTATGACAATCGGTATGACTATCAGATTGTCATACCAGTTATAATTTTAATACTTATTCTATTGTTTTTCTTTCTTTTTGCCTGGTATGACAATCGGTATGACAATCCCGGATTGTCATACCAGCTGTAATATAAAAGCGTGTGTGTGTATTGTTTTAAACCATTTCAACAGTTAATCACTTCTAAAAAATTCGAACAGTTTTTTTTCTCTCTTCACTTTCTCTCTTCTCTCTCTTCGAACCAAATCAATAGAACTGCTCTTTCCTTGCTTGAGTTTTTACTCAGCAAACTGATTCATCACTTTGTGATATATACATACAAGTATATATATACAGAGGTGCTGTTGAATTTTTATTAAAAAAAAAAAAAAATTCAATTTCTTTTATTTTTATTGAATTTGTGTTTGTTGATTTTGAACTTTTTATTTTTTTTATTTTCAATTTCTGATTTGTGTCTTTTGGTTTGTCAAAACTGTGTTTGTGAGTTAGGAATTTTAACGAGATACATTTCTGTCTAAATTTTTCGATTATAATTAATTTAATTCGAATTATTAAATTAATTTAATTAATTCGAATTTTCTTAATATTATTCTTAAAATTCTGAAAAGCGTGTGTCTTATTATTATTTTAAATGGCTCTCAATTTCCAAATTGTCGCGCATAATCAGGTTGGTTAATTTAATCCGGAAAAATGTGATGTTGAAAAATTTAAGCCATGGATTAGATTTTTAAATGACCATTCGATTGTTAGCTCTGCTATTAAATCAAATGTGATTTTAAACGTCGATCTACTTAGACTGATTTGCACAACTTCTACTGTGGCCGATGATTCAAAATCTTTTTCATTCACCGTCGCAAACACACAGTATGTAGTTGATGAAACAGTCGTCAATCGTGCGTTAAATTTTCCACTAGACAATTTCTGTAATTTACCCTCTGAAAATGATATCACAAATTTTTTCAATGCTATTCACTATCAAGGGGTGATCAATTTAACCAAACTTTCTAAATCAAATTTGGTGTCTGAATGGGATATTTTCTTCGATACACTTTCCAAAGTGTTTGCCAACTGCACAAAATCCAATTTTCATAACATCACTTCCACTCTGCAGTATATTGGTCTTGCGGTTGTTTTCAATCAAAGGATCAATTTTGGCAAACTACTTTTTCCCATTCTCTTGAGACGTCTAACTTCTGCTTTACGTGATCATTCTACAAATCGTAGGGTATCATGTTACTATGCTCGTTTTCTCATGCTTATAGCAGATCATCTACTCACCCCTGAACACAAAGCCCTTTTTGCTAACTCTGCGGTAACCGAACCCCCTCCAGTTAGCAAAAAGATTTACACTCGCCAAGACACAACCTTCAAATTTATGCAAGTTCCAGTACTTGTATCTGCTTTCATGGCCAATTATATTCCCTTACCTATTTTCAATCTTCCCGGCCATGAACAGCAACCTCAACCTCCAGTGGTTCAAGCCACCCAGACTCTTCCATTACAGGTAGTAATTCCTCACTCTCACTCTCTTCCTACTTCTGTTGAAAGACCCCCAGTGGTTGATAGGGCTGACCATGAAGTTGTAGAACCACAGCTTCAATCCCAGGTCATAGAGCCAAACACAGAGTCTCATTCTATCTCAACCTCTCCCCCACTGTCTAAAATGTTACCCAGGAGATTACTAGGAAGTAATACATTGTTAAATATGAGTGAACCCTCAGCTCTGCCTCCTCCTAAGAAAAGAAGAACATATTCTGAGGCATCTGAAAGCCCATCCTTGTCCTCTCAACAGGACATGGACTTTGAAATGGCCAATGAACAGTTACTAGAGGCATTCTCTCAACAGGATGCATCTATTGAAATTCACCATAGGGCCATGGCATCTTGTACTGAGTCAAGCACAATTCCATTACTCACAATGGAACTATACACTTCCCCAGATCATACTCAGGACACACAGCGAGGAGTGCACGTAGAGTCGGTTACAGTGCCTGCCATAGTTACGGCAGAAGAGCAGTCACATGCTTCAGAGGGAAAATCTGACTCTCCGCCATCTTTAATAGAGTCATTTTCTCCCCTCCCAGATCCAACACCTCTGGCTCCCTTATGGGATTCTCCACTCGCAGATTTATCTGGAGAAAGTGGAGGGCAACTCGGTCAATCTATCCCTGAAGCAATTCAGACATCTATTCCAAAATATTTGATAGGTTTGACTGAGGATCGGGACTCGCGAATTCCCATTGCACCACCACTGACCTCTCTTGAAGAGGCTAGGGTGATTTTTAATGCAGGTACAGAAGAACAGCAACTGGAAGACTCCTCACGAGCAATTATATTGAGAGAAACACATGCACGTGAGATGAGTGAACCAAACACGAGTGAAATTCAGGTGAGAGCACACACAGACACTGATACTGTAAACCTGTTAGCTCAGATTGCTGCCCTAAAAGAAGAACTTGCTAAAAGCCAAGCTGAAGCTCAAGCATTCAAAGCACAAGTGGTTGAACGGTCTTCTTCTTCCACCCCTGTCAACAATCAGCTTGCAATCATAAGGAATGACATCTCAGATCTAAAGACCACTGTAATACCAAAGCTCAATTCTATTCAGGACACTCCAAATTTATCAGCTGATGACATATCCAACTTCTGCTCTCTACATACAAGAATAACTTCTCTTGAAGACCTCGTTGAGATGAATCATTCACTAGACTCCTCAAGATTTCTAAAGATAGAGACGGGCATGGAACATCTCAATGAAGGGATGAAGCACCTACATTACATGATCAAGAATTCTCATTGCCCTAATGAAGAACAAAGAGCTTATTTTGAAGAACTGTAGTAGGCTCTGGAGGATCCCTCAACTAAGGGGGAGAATAAAGGGAGTAGTGCCAAAGGGAAGGAAAAAGATACCTCTGCTGGAAACAAAGGAAAGGCTGATGATGTCTACTACAGTGGAGAACAGGATGACTTTGACATTTTTGACATTCCCACTGAACCAGTTCAGGAAGATAAAGATGGGTTATTTGAAGCTGAAGAGGAAAGTGATTTTGAAGATTGGGAAGAGGAAGATACAGTGGATCCTATGTTTGAGAAAGAATTTCAGAAGGAGCAGTCAGAGATGAAAAGAAAAGAAGCTGAACTTAAGAAGGTCTCTCAGATCATTGACAGGAGGAAAGACATACAAAGAACAGAAACTCTTCAAAAGCAACGTCTTCATGACATTAAGGCTCAAGAAAGGAGAAGAGATTTCAGACTAAAGATTGGTGAAAAATGGGATGAAGCTAGGAGAGTACTTGATATGCCTCAGCTGAGCACTAACAATGATAGGCAGTTCTTACATCTTCTTGACAAGCTGGAAATCTCAAATCCTAACAATGACATGTACATGAATGCTATCAAGACTGAAGTCTCAAGGATCACAGCTGCTTTTGATAGATCCCTAAATGAGATGAGCATTTTTGTATATTGTCAGAGTGAAGGATCATTCAAGGTGTCACTTCATCTATTTGAGAATCGTTCTTTGTCAGAGATTTGGGTTCTTTTAAACAAAGTCAAAAGAAGCTCAGAATTGAATGAAGTTCTTCGAGAAAGGCTTAAAGAGTTTACCAGCAGGGCTAGTCCTCAAGTGGTCAACAATCCTCATCAGGTGAGATTCTTTAAGTCTGATTGTCTTCAAATCTGTCAGCTAGATGTACAATCTCTTAAAGACTACTCAGCTAAGCATCTGGTCTGGATGGAACATCATTTGAGAACTGCTGGATATTCATCCATGTTGAAGACTCAAGCTGCTGACTTGATTCAAGCTTATTGTGAAAAGAATGTTAAAAGGTACAATCAACTCAAGAATAAGCTGAAGTCAGTTGGAGTTCAACCAGTCAGACCAGCAAGCTTCACTTCAGAAAAGGATCGTGTCTTTGACAAGGAATTGCTTCAAGATTTAGAAGAAGGTGAAGTCAGAAGAGAAGACAACTGAAGTCAATTAGCTCAAAACTCAATGTAATATGATTAGAGCTTTATGAATCAAGATAGTCTAATGTAGTTATATGTTCAGGCTAGAGGAACATCTATCTTGTATTCACTTGTAAATTTCATTTGGAATCTGGAAAATGTTAAATATAATCCAGAACTTTTCTGCTATTTACTTTACATTACTGTTTATATCTTTTTCTTATTTGTTAGTTGAGTTATCCTCTAGGTATTTGTTGTTATTGTCTAACAAGCAAATAGGGGGAGATTGAAAGGCATATGTCATAGCCTACTCGTTTATTCGAGTATTTAACTCAACTCAAATAAGAATGTAATAAGTAAATAGTGGATCTATCATCAGAGAGATCTCACAAAGTAACATCTGTCAAAGAATAAAGAAACATTGTTCATCTGCAGACTTGAAGATTCACTGGAAGAAGTTCAAGAATTTGATCATGCCTCAGTGATATAAATCAAGATCGTGGATTTAATCAAGTGACAGAGATCTCGTCAGGGTATTATTTATTACAAGGATTCAATCAGAACAACAAAGTCAAGACATGAAGAAACGTCACGAAAGTTAGTCACTCATGAACCAGACAGTACATCGAGTGTCAGCATTGAAGTGGCGGAATTGATTCATAAGTCTCAGTGACTTTCAGAAGATTGTCAGAAGAATGGATGCTGCTCAGGGTTAGTATTAATTCTCTATTAATTAATTAAGTCATATAATTTAATTATGAAAATTAATTATATCTGCAAAGATTAATTTATTTGATTAATTAAATTAATTGATTAATTAATTCTGAATTAATATTAAGGTTTTTCAGAATTTTAATTGATTAAAATCTATTTTAATTCTAAAAAGACAACTGATTGTACTAGTATGACAATCGGTATGACAATTGATAGTCATACCGAAAGTCATGCTAATTCAGTTGATTGTCTTGATAGAATTATTATTTAGATTAAAATCACTTATTAATTCAGTAAGACAATTTCATTTGAACTAATATGACAATCGGTATGACAATCAATAGTCATACCGAAAGTCTTGCTAGTTCATTTTAATTGTCTTGCTAGCTCTAAAAGATTGTCACACCGAAAGTATTATTGGACAAAGGATTGTCATACCAGTTCATTGATCTCGGCTGTGTTGATTAAAAAGAAGCAGAAGCATCCAATTTACTCACTCACACAGAAAAGCAATCAAACAGAAGCCAAGAACAAACAGAGAAAAAGCAGCCAAATATTTCATCTTATCTGCTAATTCAAGATCACAATTTCTAGCTTGTAAAGTTAAATCCAATCAACTAGAAATCACTCTCTTGTTCTTGTGTAACAATCTAGCGGATCAAAATCCCTAGAACTTAATCTCAAATCGCATTTAGCATTTGATCTTTTAATTACAAAAATAGAAAAAGTTCATGTCGAATTTATTCTAGATTTGTAATAATTGATTTGAGATTAATCCCTTGTAACCGATACCGTAGTTGTAACACCTTTCAAGTTTAATAAAAGTTTTATTTAACTTGAATTTTGTTTCACAATTTTATTCCGCATTTTATTCGACTAAACGGTATTGTTTGCATTCAACCCCCCCCCTTCTACAAACAAATTGGGACCTAACAATTTGTGTCTTTGGAGGTTCTTCAGCTTTGGTGGGCTTAGTTGGAGTTTCTGCTTCAGACATGATTGTGTTTGGATCTTAAACTGTTTGTGTATTAACAGATAGGCTCTGATACCACTTGTTAGATCACACACACACACTGTAGAGGGGGGTGAATACAGTGTATAGTACAATCAAATCGAACTTTAATAACTCAAGTAACAGAAAACAAACTTTATTGAAACAATAAACTCTGTTATAGTATGGAACTGTTCTCTCTCAGTGATGAACAAATATCACGAGAGCTGCTAGGGTTACGATGAATAATCTTCTCGATTGTGATAACACTTATAGTGTAGACCCTATGTCTGCGTTTATTACTACACAGTTACAAGATAATCGCCAATTGATATGGAATATAATTCTGCTTCCTAAAATATATCAATCAGATATCTTTTCTTCCAAGTATTCTATTCTTCATAGAATTCCTTCTTCATGCATATCTCTTCTTATGTTTGTCTCGATCTTCTTTTCTTTAACCAGCTGCCTTCCTTATCTGAACGTCCTTCAGTACTTAAGTTCTGATATCTATCTTCTGATGATTATCTCCTGATAATTTAAGTACTGATATCCTTAAGTCCTGACTTCCAGTAAGTACTGATTTATCCTGTTTAAGTAAGATCTGAAAACTAAACATAAATCATATTAGCCATGACATTATCAAATATATCTAACAGATTATAAAAGAAATGGAATAGTCCCGTGTGACAGGTAAAATTACGTGTCGAAGAAGGATATGATTGCAAGCTGATAAAGGGTGGACACCTGCAGGAAAGGAAGAACAAATTCACCGATATCATGGTCATTACAAAGACATCAAATCAAACGGGTGTTCTCGTTATGAGAATCTCATCAGTATGGTAGATGACGTTAACGTGATGCACTTCAAATCAGAGGAATTCGACGTGAAATGAATGGTTAGCGAACCGTAATAAATGAATTAATTACAAAATAAGGAAGTAAAGTTGTGTGCATCACACAAAGCAAACGAGTATCGGAACAACAATCAAAGATCAAGTAAATTCTGAACAATAATTCAGACAGGAAATTAATATGTGAAGCATCCCTTCTTCGCGGGAAGATATTTGTTGTGAAGATTCAAGATAGAAGGAATCTTAATTGCAACCAAGTTTCAAACATGTTCTTCAAGAAACTGTGAGGTTCTCCAATTTGGGGTAAATAAGTTATGGTGAATTTGATATCCAATACTGGACTAGAGACGAAAGTTGATGCGGAACCATAAGTGAAGATGAAGAAATGGTGACTCGACTGTGAAACCTTTTAAGAGATAATGATATAACGACTAAGTTTCCACCAGATTGCGACGATAATAATGAAGACCATGCGCGGTTATTAAAAGATAAACCGGTTAATAATGGTCAGAAATAAATTAAAAGAATCGCGAAATAAATCTTTAAAAAACAACAATATAAATTTTAAGTTCACTAATAATCATTTGGTAATATTCTGAAAGAACTGAGAAGTGTATGGTTATATTAATCATTGTTGGTGTAAGACCCAATTCCAATTTAAAAGATATATGTTATGCCAGTTAGATGCTGATCAAAATGATAATTGTGGTGAATTGATGATTTTGGTGGATGGAAGTGGGTGAATATGATTGTGGATGATTTGGTTGATTGATGGTGTCAGCTTGAGTCCGACTGGTAGTCAATGGTGTAGGGGAAATGCTGCCCAAATTTCAGAAATTACCCTATATTTAAGGATTAAGAAGTATATTAACGTTCTCATCAGTACTCCAAATGATTGCGATCTCGGTTCTTAAGAAAGTTGTTATGACCAAACCGACTTTATATAACTGGTCTTTAATTTAAGTTAGCTAGTCAGCACTTGGTTTAAGTGATCAGTTAAAGGAGTTAATTGATCAACTTTACCAACTAATGGTTAGTTAAATGGAGATTGATTCCAATTAGATTGAGTCAAGCTCTAACATGATTTTCAGATCCGAAATCAAAGCGATTAGTAATTTGGAGGAAGTAATGGCATTAACATAAATTGAAAGTTTAGTACAACTAGCAAGATGTTACTGCAAACATGTGTGAGGTTTTATCCAGAAGAATACGCCCTTTTCGTTAAATAAGAGGAACAAAAAGTTATTGGTACATGCGAATGAGAAGAATATTTTCAAGAACTGAAGGTGTAAGACAAAACAAAGAGATGTTATCATTCGTAATGACGTTCCAAAAAGGACTTGAATGTACACTTCTTTTGAATGGCGATTGAATGGAAGTTGCTGTAAAATAACGGAAAGCTCGTAAATTCAAGCATCTAATGTAAGACGGAGATTGATGAAGTCCGCATGTGAACTCAGGAAAAGATATGTTGGTCAATGAGGAAAAGTCAAATACGCGATCCGTGATGAGTTAAGCAAGGCTAAGAGAATAGCTACCGATAAAATTCGATAATTCTGTTAGTAAGAATTTAAATACTATAAATAAAAGTCTTCATTCCAGTGTGAACTCCAGAAATGACCTATCTAATAATGAACATATTAATATTACTAAGAAAAAGAAATTCATTATATTTAAAAGAGATAATAAATAATGAGAATGGAGAAATAATGAAGAAAATAAGTGGAATCAAAAGGATGATAAAGAAATTTTATAAAATAATCCAGGATATATGCAAGTTGTGAACGTCAGTTGTGTCAGAACTGATAGGAGAAGGAAGTGTAACGCCGATAATTGAAGATAAGAATTTGTTCCAAGAATACGCGTAAACTAGGAAGATTAAACAAAAGTATTAGTGGCAAACTGTTGGAAAAGAGCGTTACAATGAATCTCATATCGGAATTCTTTAGAGATAAAATGAAGTCCCGAAGGTTCTAACGAATGATTTACCAAGGTTACCTCGAGGAATGAGGTAAGAATTTCTCATCGGTTACAACATAAAGTCGAGCTGGTGTTAAAAGCCCTGTATCGTATAACTCAATAGGGATGAAATAATGAGTGAAGGAAACTTCAGAAATGTGGAATGAAAGAATAATGAAATAAAGAGTGTTTGTGCTGTGCACAAAAGTGATCATGAAAAAAAAAGAGAATGGAGGTATGAAGTTACGCTTGATTTATCAGAAATTGTAAGTCTGAAGATTAAATGAACATAATGTACCAGGAGTATTGGGATAGTGTAATTGTATTTATTGATAACATCCTCGCTAATTCAAGGACTAAGAAAGACCAAGTTGAACGCCTGAAGATATGCATGCGAAAGGTTGGAAAGTAGCAACTGCATTCTCAGCTTCGAAGGTATGAATTCTAGTGATAATTGATTATGAGCTCCAGTTGTTTGTTTAACTACCAAACATGAAAGGTCTATTTAAGGACAGATGTCTTGTGTAGAAAGGAAAGAGTGAATATTATTAGGATTACCGGGGAATGAGTAAAGGAATTGGAAAAGTTAGAAATTGAAGAACAGGTTTGATCCGGCTTCTGGATTATATTGATGTTTACTTTGTTGTTAGATATCAAAGGTGGTATTAATATAGATGATTGATGTTGAATTTAGTATGGAATATTGTGAGCATCAAAGTTCATATTGATATCTAATTTGATATGACAATAAAACGAGTATTAGTACCAAGAGACCGGGTTTTGAATAAAGTTATAATTCATCCAGTTCCAAATTAATGTATTTCCTTTCGGATAGTAAAGGATTCTCGCTCGATGAAAATACTTGATAGTGATTGAGAAGAAACTGAAGTAAACTACGTGGTGAGTTAAAATGCAATTGCCGAGATTTTCCTTTAAATTTTAGCTTTTAAATAGAATTAGAACGTTTCGAAGCATCAGACGCCATGAGCTCAGTATATTAGATGCAGACAGATAGAAAATACAAAAGATCGATTAAAGATTCTCGAATACGATTGAAAATGATCATAGGCCAGACTACCCGAACAGAAGGAGACATGGAAAGTAAAGTAGAACAGTTAGTGAAAATAGAAAGTTCATGAACACAAACTATTAGAATTAGAAAGAAAAGAAGGTTAGTGTAAATTAAGTTAGTCCTTTGAAATAATGAAGTAAATAGAATGATTGTGAATGTGTTGGTCTTGTTATCACAGGTATAACGAGTTCATGAGACGTTCATAGGTATGACCAGGAAGAGTGATTTAGCTCCATATGTATGAAATGGAGATGTGATTCAGGTTACGTGAGTACCTGATAAATTTGATGACGGTAGGGGACTGTTGAATAGTGATTAAAGTGATGAGTTCTGAGAAATTTTAAGTAAGATATATCATGGTCTGTTCCTTAGCATGATTCTGAGGACAGAATCTTTTTAAGGGGGGAAGGATGTAACGTCTGAGAAATATTATGTAATTATTTTTATCAATAAATAATTATTATGTGATTTTATGTGAATTTTGGTGAATTATTTGATGATTGATATGAATATTTGAATATTTATTTCTGATAAAAATTTAGATATTTTAATATTTAATCCTCTAGAATAAAATATAGATTGCTTTGGTATTTTCTGGTAATTTTTGGAGTGTTATGTGATTTTACAAGAATTTATATAATCAAAAATGATTATTTTCATGTGATTATAAAATTACTTTTTAGAATCAGAAATCGTACATGTTGCCTGTTGCTGCCGCCCCTCGCCGTTTCCGGTGAGGACGGTGGCGCGTGGCTATCACTGTTGCGTCTTTTTGTTTCCGATTGCTTGTGCTTTTGGTACACGCGCGTGCGTGTATCATTTTTTCTGGTTGATTTCTTTATGGTTTCCTGATTTTATGATGAATTGAAAATGGTGGGATTTGAGTGATTATTTTGGGATGGTTTATTCTATTAATTGTACTGATTCAAAGTAAATATTTACAGTATTTATCCGAATTATTTGGTATAATGTTTCGAATAAATTTCCATAATTATTCAAATTTTATTTTAAAGGTTACAGCAATTAATCTGTGAATTCGTGTTGGATGTCCGTTATAAACGGGAACCTACAAATTTTACCACCGTCGACGATGAGTTTCGGTGAGTCGACGGTGGACGATGATGATTTTTATCTGAGTCCTACGAATAAAAACATAAAAATACGAATAAAAATAATTAATAACTGAATTGTATCGGTGATAGGGATTGGTGTATAGATTGTGAATTGGATGATTGCGTTATGTTTGTTGATTGTGATTGACGTCGAATTGATTCGATGGGTAGGCCGATAAACAAAGGAAACGCTGCCCGATTTTCGGAAATTGATTCCGAAAATACGGGAGTGTAACCCGCACTTATCGGATACGTCGAATAATCATATATATAATTATATTATATGAACTTAAGTGTGATTGAGACAAAATAATTTATAAATAATCGATTACCTGTTTTTCAAAATGACGAGTATACGTATTTTCTGAAAATAAATACCGAACCGGGTTTGAAGATGTGAACCCTAATTGCTATGTGTATTTTGATAATACATATAAATATAAGTTGGATTATGAAATCGTGTGGGTAGAAGTGATAGTGGTTTTAAGTTGAGCTTAAACGATTATCTGAATTATGGTATTTTAACCCTTAAGGTCCTAGTCGGAAGACCCGAGATTTGACGTTGGACTAGGAATGATCTAGTGATTAGATGTTGAGATTAACGAAGTTCTAATCGAAGGGCCTGAGTGTTGGGATCGTATCCAGAATGAGATAGTAGTTTGACGATAAATCCGAACGTTCAAGCCGAACCAAAGTCAACTAGTAATAGTGATTAATGCTTATTGAAGCAAGTATTCCTGACTTTCTTTTAAAATACTGCAATTATTTCTTCATTCCTATTCTAAGTTCAGAACATTTCGCTACAATTACTCTGATTATGCATGTTCTTTTCATTATTGTTCCTAAAATTTGATTGCTCTCTTGAGCAAATACCCATTCTTTCGGGTTATTTGCGAACCCTGAATTGGGATGTTTTGAATTCAAAATGATTTGACATCAAAACACTCTACGGGCTGGATGTTTACTGTAAGGGCCACTGATGAGCTGGATCCTATGGGTCGGGGATGGACTGGACCCTTGGGCGATAATGCCTTGGTATCTGAATGGATCTATACGGTTGGGTATAGATCTACACTGTATCATGACTGATCAGCAGGGTATAAGTGTGAACTAGTGTCCAGTCAAATTTGTTGTTGATCGCCATTAACGGCATTCTCTCTCAAAAATTTTATGATTCCAAAAACCGAAAAACCCTGATTCAGGAGATGAATCTGGGAATCACTTGTCACTTTTGGATTTATAACTAAAGGCTGGTAACAGCCAAGGTTTAGTCGCTCAACTCCCTCGAATAAATAAAACTGTTTAAATTTTTTTAGAGATTTTGTCCGGGAATTTTCCTTTGTTATTAATATTTGGAACTCAAAATTATATACCTGCTGGGCATTTTTGGCTCACTCTTGCTTTGTAAACTCTTATTTCTTTCAGAAACAGAAAAAGATAAAAGTGAATAGCTTTCGTTAGACAACAGAAGTTAGAGAGGCCTCCGCTGCGAAAGGACGAAAATATGAGAAAATAAGACACAGACATTAGCATAAAGGTATTTAAACTTGTATTCTAGTTATTGTGATTTATGAAATGTTAGATTCTTGTTTCATACCATAATCTGTAAACGATCCGGATTCAAGGGGTTAATTGAATATTCTTTTATTTTATGTAAAGATTATTTCGTGACACCAAATCTTGACCCCGGATTTGGGTTGTTACAGACAGCAAGGGTTATACTGTGGGATATGGCTTGATTTCAAAAGATAATGTCATCATTGAAAAGGTTGCCCTAGTGGATGGTCTCAAGCATAATTTGTTGAGTATCAACCAGCTTTGTGATCAGGGCAACTCAGTTACTTTCAATTCAGAAGCCTGTGTTGTGACAAACAAAAAGAGAAAAAAAGTGGTTCTCACTGGAGTGAGAAAAGGAAATGTGTACTTAGCTGACTTCAACTTATCAAATGCAGAATCAATAACTTGTCTTCTTAGTAAAGCAAGTCAAGATGAAAATTGGCTATGGCATAAGAAACTGTCCCATTTAAACTTCAAGACCATGAATGAGCTTGTCAATAAAGAACTGGTTAGAGGTATTCCTCAAGTGGAGTTTACTAAGGATATATTTTATGATGTCTGCCAGAAAGGAAAGCAGATCAAAGCATCATTCAGAAAGAAGCTTGATTCAACAATTGAAGAACCTTTGCAATTGTTGCACATGGATTTGTTTGGACCAGTCAATATATTGTCCATCTCAAGAAAAAGATTTTGCCTAGTAATTGTGGATGATTTCTCAAAGTTCTCTTGGAAATATTTTCTAAAGTCCAAAGATGAAGCTAGTGAAATCATCATCAATCACATAAGGCAAGTCAACAATCATCCTGACTTTAAAGTAAGAAGAATCAGGAGTGACAATAGAACTGAGTTCAAGAATTCTGTGATGAGATCATTTTTTAAAGAGAATAGGATTATGCATGAATTTTCTGTAGCAAGAACTCCACAACAAAATGGAGTAGTGGAAAGGAAGAATAGATCTCTCATTGAAGCTGCAAGGACAATGCTTGAAGAATCAAAGTTACCAACATATTTTTGGGCTAAAGCTGTGAATACTGCCTGCTATACTCAAAACATCTCTTTGGTCAATCAAGCAAAGTGCATGACACCCTACCAATTGTTCAAGAATAGGAAGCCAACTCTAAATTTTCTTCATGTCTTTGGCTGCAAATGTTATCTCTTAAGGAATCAAACTGATCAACATGGAAAGTTTGATGCTAAAGCAGATGAAGGAATCTTTGTTGGATATGCTATTGGAAAAGCATATAGAGTCTACAATCTAAGAACCAACATTGTTATGGAATCCATACATGTTGTGTTTGATGATAAAAAGATTGAAGGACTGCAAGATGGAGATTTCCATGAAAGCCTCATGTTTGATAATGTGGATATGGTTAGTGATGACGGTGACGATGAAAGTGATCAAGAGACATTGGCTAATGATAATGTAGAAAAATCTATAACTAAAAATCACATAATTCAACATCTGTCGATTTACAGAATGCTTCAACCGTCAGTAGACAATCTACCTCATCCGTCGGGAGACAATCAGCTTCATCCATCGAGATACAAAGTGCATCATCCGTCGGAACAATGAGAGAAGCTAAAAGTCAGAATAGATCACCTACAGAAAGTAACCCTTTCTCAAATCAAAGATTCACAAACTCAGGGGGAGTTTCTCACAATCAAAACTCATTCACACATCAAGACAATAATGAGGCCTCTTCATCTAGAGCTAATCTACCTCAACAAAGAAAATGGACTAGAGATCACCCTTTTGAGCTCATCATTGGTGATGCATCTTCTAGAGTTCAAATAAGGAAAGCAACTCAAGAAGAATGTCTATATAACAGCTTTCTTTCTAAGGAAGAACCAAAGAAGGTAGAAGAAGCTTTATTGGATCCTAATTGTGTTTTAGCTATGCAGGAGGAGCTAAACCAATTTGAAAGGAACAAGGTATGGAAGCTGGTACCCAAACCTAAAGAAAAGAATCCAATTGACACCAAGTGGGTATTCAGAAACAAGATGGATGAAAATGGCATAGTGGTCAGGAACAAAGCTAGATTGGTTATTAAAGGCTATTGTCAACAAGAAGGAATAGATTTTGATGGAACTTTTGCTCATGTTGCAAGACTTGAAGCCATCAGAATTTTCTTAGCCTATGCAACCCATGCCAATTTCAAGGTCTATCAAATGGATGTCAAAAGTGCCTTTCTGAATGGAGATTTGGAGAAGGAAGTCTATGTCAGTTAGCCTCCTGGTTTTGAAGACCCAAATTTTCCGGAATATGTCTTCTATCTTTTGAAAGCACTTTATGGATTGAAGCAAGCACCTAGAGCCTGGTATGTCACCTTATCAAAGTTTCTTTTGGAAAATCACCTCACAAGAGGTACTGTTGAAAAACTTTATTCTTTAGAAATGTTAATGGCTCTAGTATACTTGTTCAAATTTATGTAGATGATATTATATTTGGCTCTACAAATGAAAAACTTTGCAAAAAAATTTCCAAATTGATGCAAAGTAAGTATGAAATGAGCATGATGGGAGAGCTAACTTACTTTCTTGGTTTACAAGTTAAGAAAGTTAGTGATGGAATATTCATTAGTCAAACCAAATATATTTATGATCTCTTAAAAAAGGTTGATCTAATGGATTGCACATCTACAAAAACTCCCATGGCCACTGCTACTAAACTTGAACTAAACACTACTGAAAAGTCTGTGGATATTTCAAGTTTTAGAGGCATGGTTGGCTTACTTCTGTACTTAACAGCTAGTAGGCTAGATATAATGTTTACTACCTGTCTTTGTGCTAGATTTCAGACCGATCCTAGAGAATCTCATCTAGTAGCTATTAAGAGAATGTTCAGATATCTCAAGGGAACACCAAAACTTGGCATTTGGTACCATAGAGATTTTGTTTTTGATCTAACTGGTTATTCAGATACAGATTATGCAGGTTGTAAAATTGAAAGAAAAAGTACAACATGAACTTGTCCATTTTTAGGCAACAAGCTTGTGTCCTGGTTCAGTAAAAACAAAATTCAGTTTCTACTTCTACAGCTAAAGCTGATTATATTGCTACTGGTAGTTGTTGTGCACAGATTTTGTGGATGAAAAACCAATTATTGGACTATGGTCTACAAGTGGACAGAATTCCTATTTTCTGTGATAACACAAGTGCAATTGCCATCACTAAAAATCCAGTACAGCATTCAAGAACAAAGCACATAGACATCAAGTACCACTTCATTAGGAAATATGTGATGAATGGTACTGTGGAACTTTATTTTGTTCCCAGAGAAAAGCAGCTTGCAGATATCTTTACCAAGCCACTTGATGAATCCACCTTTTCTAGGTTGGTAAGTGAGTTAGGTATGCTCAATTATTCTTAAATCATTTCAGATATTTTCTTGCAAGTTATGATGCAGCCAGAAACTTAATTGATTTTTCTGATTAGATGAAATTTTGGCTAAGTCAAAATTTACATCCCGACGGATGCTCATTATCCATCGAGTTTGATCATCCATCGGAATAGGATATCTTAATAAAAATCAATTACTTTTCTGGATTATTTTATACCCGACGGATATTTGTTTTATTCTCATTCGTCGAATTGTCTCAATCTTAGCCGTTGGAACTCTGAACATTATCAATCGGATATACTTACAGTCTGTAAGTATATCACGGCGAAAAATTGACAAAATTTTGACAGTTTATCTATTTTAAACGGCTATTTTGGACTATTTTGATTGGTTTCTTTATTTCACTTTATTACTTTTAACAGTTTATTTTTGAGACAGTATAAAAGCAAAATTCATTTTCATTCTTTTATTTTATCATTCTCAAATCAATTGCTCTAACTCTCTTCTTCTCCAAAGCAAATACTCTCTCTCTCTCTGCAAATTTCTCTACTTCAGCAATGGCACCAGTAGTCAAAATCATGTCTCAGTTTGGATTCATCTATGAAAAGAACAACTTTGTAGCTCTTGTGAACAAGGACATTCCGGCATCTGAAGACTTTCACAAAATGATGGATTTTGTGAAAAATTGCAAACTCAATTATGTTATGCTGGAATCACCCATAATCTACTGTGAAGTTGTGGAGGAGATGTGAACAACTACTGTGTACCAGTCTTCAGAAAAAACCATCACTCTCACCATTAAAGGTAAGGATCATTGCATTAACAGTGACATTATCAAAGCGTGCTTTAAAATTCCAGATAACACTACTACTGTTCCACACATTAATGCTAATTTAGTTACCATGCTTAATTCTATTGGCTATGCACTTCCTACTTCTAAGTTAAGTGAGATTAGGAGGCTAGGTCTTAGAAAGGAATAGAGCTATTTGTGTGATGTAGTAACTAAGGTATTTTCTGGTAAAGTAAATTTGATTCTATTAATATTGCCATCCTTAACATGCTTTATATGCTAGTTACTGATAAGTACTTTAATTTCAATGACATGATCATATTTGAGTTAGGTTATAAGTTAGGGGAAGTTATTAAGAGAGTTAAAAGTGTCTATTATGCTAGATTCTTTATGATGCTTGCTAACCATCTTATTGAGAAAATTTCTATTGAGAACCCAAACAACAAACTAAATTGTTGGGTTCAAGAAAGGAAAATCATTGCATATCTCAACAGAGCAAGTCACCACAAAGAGGTGCCCCTCTTCTAATTTCCAATCATGGAGGGACCTCAGGTAAGTGAGGTAAACACCACTGTCTCTACTCTTCCAACCTCACAAATTTCTTTGCCTTTAAGTGTAGCGATGGCATCTATGTCAATGACCCAACAGATGCCTACCCAAGCTACCAAAACAAAATCTTCAAAATCCAAAACAAATAAAGCCCCATCTGGTTTCTCTCAAAAGAAACCAGTTACAAAATGTACCAAACCTAAAGAGGGGAGTGTGCAGGGCAGTGAGTTGGGCGAGGGAAAGGGTGAAAATTAAAAAAACCCTAAGGATAAGGTTGGAGAGGTGAGTGCACCCAAGCCTAGCCACACCACAGTTTTCTAACAAAATGTGGTGATTAATAAGGAAATTAGCATAACTCTAGTTTCATCCTCCCAAAAGGATGTCACTATTGAAACAAGCTCCCAACTAGGAGCACAGGCCAAGAGGGCAATGGACACAAGTTCACCTCAAACCTATGCCAGAAAGAAGAGATCTAAAACCCTTGGGGAGGCGCATGGAACACACACAGTGCAAACTGGAGCAAAAGACTCAGTCACTGCACCAGCTCAAATTCAGTTTGATGTGGCTCCAATAAATGTGGAGTCACGGCCACAATCTTTAGTGGTAGAAGCACCTCAAACACCAAACTCTCCCACAATTTCTCTGGATGTGGATATGATAAACACATCAAGTCATGATTCCCCTTCTTTAAATCTGTTGGGGAAGCCAAAAGCTGGTGCAAATGAGAATCATCTTTTGGATGATTTGTTGGCTCACTTGCCAATTCTTTCAGGATCTATTGAGACATCTGTGCCCAAATTTTCATCAATCTACACAGATTCTACAATAGTCTCCACTCCAAACTCATTCATTTCTTCTATTCCGGTGGATATTGTTCATCCGTCGGCTAGTGATTGTATCCCGATGGATGTGCCTAACAGCAGTCATCCGTTGGCTAGCCTAACTACTATCCCGATGGATGTTCCTCATCTGTCAGTACTCTCTACACACACTGAAATTTCAACTATTGTTACAAGTGTAGATGAGTTAGTAGTTGTGCAATCACTTTTAGGACTGAGGGAAGGGAGTGAAATGAGTGAGAGGCTGGTTTGCTCCCAGGAAAAAGGAGAGGAAAATAGAGAAAACATGCAGGCTATTTCTTCCAGCATGACAAAAGAGAGTGAGAGGAGTCCCACCTTAGATGGTGAAGGTGAGGGTGTGGGGGTGGGAAGCCAAGGGGAGCCCTTGATGCAAAAATAAAGATAAATTGAGAGAAAAGAAGGTACATCTGAATGGGAAGATCCCATTATAAGTGAGTTAATGGATGTCAATGAGGCTGACAAGAAGCAGCTAATTCAGCAAGAATATGAAGCTGTTTTGGATTCTGTCTCTTTTGAAGATGAGGCATTTACTCACCCTGTGTCAGCATATCAAGTTCTAGCTGAACAGGACAATGTGGGTGTAGAAAAGATGCTCAATTTGGTATATACAACTGAATCCATGCAAAGAGTAAAGGATGCTATCACCTCTACGCCTTCTACAGCTGGTGATGACATTGACTATGAGGCTGGTGGGTCTGAAGAGTTCTTTGGAGATGAAGATGATGATGAAGGAGAATCAATGGATATAGAGGGAGAACAAGGCCCTAGCTCCAGATCTGGCATGCCATCCTGTGCATTTTCCAAGGAATGTGATGTTCAACACTTGAAGACCACTCTCATCCATCAAATTCAAGAGACACATAATGCTCTTCAATCCACTACCAATGCCAGCACCAGGAAGCTCTTACAGGCACATCTCAACTCTTTACAATTACATCAAATCCAAGCTCTTCAACACAATCAGGATGTCACTTCAATCAAGACAGAGATTGACCAAGTGAAGAAGAGTGTCTTTGAAAGATTGGATGCTATATTTCCAAATACTACAATGCTGGACATTAATAGACAGTGAGGAGAAACTCTAATCTTGCAACCAAAGTGGACTCTTTGGACACTAGACTGCAAGCAATAAAAGCTTCTCTAACAGCTATTCATCTTCATCAAGCACAGCAAACTCAGTTGTTGCAAAAGCTAATGGTTGCACAAACTTCTACCTCCACTCTACTTGATGATAACAAAAAGGGGGATAAAGAATCAACAATCCAAGTCAATCAAGAAGAGCCAACCAGTGAGGGGGAGCATGTGGTAAATGTTCAAATCAGTCAAGTAATTGTTCCAAAAATTACTCTGCCAAAGCCACCAGTATTGGACAACATTGATCTGATCCAAATAGCAGCTGCTAAACTTGATTCAGATACAAATCCAAAGATGCTTGATGTTGCAGCTGTTGAGAAGGAACTACATGAAAAATGGAAGAAGATTGATGCAGATATTCAGAAGAAATTTGGTCAGCTACAGAAACCAGACAAGATTTTTCATCACCATTGTCAAGTCAAACATATCTCAGTGCATGAAATGAGTTTAGGCAACTTGGAAAAAGGTCAAACTTCATGCATCAAATCTCCAAAAGCCAATATGATTTTGAAGCCTAAAATGAACTATTCAAAGTTCTCAGATAAAAATCCTGTGGATCCTATGTTTAAAACACCTAGGCCAGATGAAAAGAAGCTGTTGGCAAGGTCAATTGCATTTTACAAAGATCCATCTGATTCAGTTCAAAAGAAGAGAATTGCCAAAATTCACAGGAATGAAAAAGAAATATGTGTGGTGGCTGGTCACCCTCAGTTTGTAACAGCTAAGAAAGAAGAAAAAGAAAGAATCAAGCAAGAAAAGAAGCAGGCTGCTCTAGATGCTAAAAAGCTCAAATAGAAAAAGAAGCAAGATGCTATCTTGGCTAAACTTCAAGCTGTCAAAACTGCAACTGAGATCATTGAGAAACCACCTGTGATTATTGAAGCTCAAGATCATAAAATACATCAGGAACCACAACATAAAAGAAAATTCAAATACAAGCTCCATTCCAAAAGAAAATTGGACTTTAGTGATGAGGAAATGGAGGACTACATTCCCAAAAAGTCTACAACTTCAACTCAGACATCCAAGCCCTCAGTGATACATGAAGAATTCAAGGTGGACCCAACTAATAATTTTCATGGTGAGCCTATAATCCCAAAGGATGAGCCAATAGACTGGGATAGTTTGCCAATTCCTGAACTAAATTTACCTATCTTTAACAAGCCAAAGAAAAGAAAGATAAGAGCAACCAAGAAAAGCAAGCCTGTAACTCTTAGAACCTAGACCTTAGCCAAATATAAAACCTAAAGTCAATAAGGGAGATCTTTTGTATATCTGTGATATCAAGGAGTTTTCAGATTTAAACCTCTACTTGGATGAACTGGAAGAAGTAAGAGGAATCGATGCTCACAGACATCTTCCTGAAAAATTGGTGTTTAAGTACAAGGCAGGGACAGAAATCACATGGCCTCTTCACATGATTCTTGAAGAAAGCTATTCTGTATTAATAAAGATCTACTCATCCTTCAAGAAGAACTTTGGATTTAATGTGACTGCAAGGAGATTAGTTCTAAAGAAAATTGAAGAGCTAAGGATTAATAAAGCCAAAGATGCACTACCAAAAACTCTATCAATTCCCTTCACAACAAATAGAGTGCATTTGAGGCCTTATTGGCTGATGGAATTCATGGATGACAAGGGAGTTTGAAGATTCTTTAGACTGAATGGCCAATTGAGTATATCTAGCAATGAGACTCTATTGGAAATGCAAGAAAAATTGGATCTATCTGAAGCTGATGAACTTGAATTCCACAGACAACTCTAGAATCAAATAGAAGAAAACAACAAGAAGCTTGGGAAGAAATCCAGATAATCAAGGAAATAGAATCATCTGCTCAGACTAGATGAGCACCTTGAAAATGATTGTGAGAAGTCTTTGTACACTTTGCTTTGTTAGATTTTCAATAAATATTATGTAACAACAAGATTGTAGCATATTTCTGCAAGCAACAATGTATAGATTCTGTAGGAATAAATAAGTCATGTTGACTACTAGTTGATATACAGAAGAGGATGACTAATTGTAAATATAAGATGTCTTGTAATTCTGTATAAATGAAATGGAGTCAAGTGACAGAAAGGTTCCCGACAGATAGTTCACAAAGGATCCTGACGGATGATCAAGAATGTCCCGACGGATGATCTAATTCAAATAGATGTTTACAGTGACAACACAGTCACATGTGTTGGGTGTTTGTAAATGGAATGTGGCAGTCTAATTGCAGGTGTTGGAGAACAAAGAAGCATTACCATTTCCATGTAATTGTGAAGACAGTCAAAGTTATTGGAAAGAGTAATGAAGCAGCATGATTTTAGACTAGATATATTTTGTTTTATTGTCTTGTCTTATTGTCATGTAACTTGGTGATATATAAACCAAGTGTAGCAAGTAGAACAATTAACTAAGCAAGCTTTTCAGAGAAACATATCAAGCTATATTCTGTAAGCATTTCTCTGTAGTTTTGTTTATTCAAACTTGTAAAGCAGCTATGAGCTATTCAAAGCTTCACAGGGTTCTCAATTGATATATATATATGGTGGATACTTTCAAATACACCAGGAAGTTTTAAAAGCTTATGTTTTTATTACTTAGTGTATTGATTTCTATCACTCTTTTATTCTGCACCATTGCTAATCAAACACTGTTATATTTATCAAGTTAGAACATTCTTTAAATTTGAAAAAGTAGCCAGAATTACATTCAACCCCCTTCTGTAATTCTTGTTGAATTGTTAGGGAGTAACACAATTTGGTCCGTTGTGGGAACATAATGAAGTTCCACAATACCATTCGTTATATGATCTCGAATGAAATGATACCTTATATCAATATGTTTGGTCCTTGAATGCTGAACATGATTGTTCGAGATTTCTATGGCACCTGTGTTATCACAGTAGATAAGAATATTCTTCAAATCAAGTCCATAGTCTCGGAGTTGGTTTCTCATCCAAAGAAGTTGAGAACAGCAGTTACCAGCAGTAATGTATTCAGCTTCAGCAGTAGATGTAGAAACTGAATGCTGCTTCTTACTAAACCAAGAAACCAATCTTCTTCCAAGAAACTGACAGCTTCCTGAAGTACTCTTCCGATCAATCTTACAACCAGCGTAATAAGAATTTATATAGCCGATGAGATCAAAGCCCGTATCTTTAGGATACCAGATACCTAGATTAGGTGTACCATTTAGATATCTAAAAATTCTTTGGATGACTATCATATGAGATTCCTTCGGATCAGCTTGGAACCGTGAACACAAGCATGTAGCAAACATAATATCTGGATGACTCGCAGTCAGGTAGAGTAATGATCCAATCATGCCTTGATAGTAAATGATGTCCATCTTCTTACCATACTTGTCTTGATCAAGTTTTGTGGCAGTTGCTATCAGAGTTTTAGCAGGTGTTGAATCTTCCAACTGATATTTCTTCAGAAGATCTCTGATGTACTTCATTTGACAAATGAAGATACCATCTGATTTTTGACTCACTTGTAGTCCAAGGAAGTAGCTCAACTCACCCATCATACTCATCTCATACCCACTCTGCATAAGCTTAGTAAACCTTGCACAAAGTGCATCATTCATAGACCCAAATATAATGTCGTCAACATAAACTTGCACAAATATGGTATCATCTTTTTGATTCTTATGAAACAGAGTCTGATCTATGACACCTCTAGTGAAACCATTTTCAAGTAAAAATTCTGAGAGAGTGCCATACCATGTTCTTGGCACTTGCTTTAGACCATAAAGAGCCTTGAAGAGAAAATAGACAAAATCTTCAAACTCAGGATCTATGAAACCAGGGGTTGTTCCACATAGACCTCTTCTTCAAGCTCACCATTCAGGATAACACTTTTTACATCCATCTGATATACCTTGAAGTTTGAATGTGCTGCAAATGCTAAAAACATTATGATGGCTTCAAGTCTAGCAATTGGTGCAAAGGTTTCATCATAGTCAATCCCTTCTTCTTGAGAATATCCCTTAGCTACCAATCTCACCTTGTTCCTTGTTACTATACCATCTTTATCAAGCTTGTTTCTGAAAACCCATTTTGTGCCAATCACTGATTTTTCTTTAGGTCTGGGTACAAGCTTCCACATTTTCTATCGTTCGAACTGATTGAGTTCCTCTTGCATAACAATCACCCAATCAGGATCCTCAAGAGCTTCATCTACTTTCTTTGGCTCCATTTGAGATAGAAACCCAGAATAGTAACATTCATTCACTGTAGCTCTTCTATTCTTGACTCCACTATCAGGATTACTAAGTGTCAAGTTCCGAGGGTGGTTTTTACTCCATACTCTAGGTCTTGGTAGACTATCCCTTGATGACTCAGCATTTCCAGAATTTTGTTGTGTGTGACTATCGGATCCTTGTTCTTCTCCTTGTTCTGCTCCCCCTGAGTTGTTGCCAGCTTGATCTACAGAATCTGAAGCTTGAGGACTAGTCCCTGAGATAGTGTGACTTGTCTCATGACCATTACCTTCAGAATCTGCATCAGAATTATGATCATCAGGATCATTTCCATTTTCATTATTGTCTGGAACAACTTCAGGCTCATCTTCTCCATCAGAAAGATCTTAAACATCAAGATTATCACTATCATCTTCCTTCTGAATAATTAGGAGCTTGGCGTCATCAAATGTTAAATTAAGGCTTTCCAATACCTTTTGATCACTAATCACATACACCTTGTAAGCCTTTGACTCCAGAGAATAGCCCAGAAAGATACCTTCTTCAGTTTTAGCATCAAACTTGCCAAGATTTTCATCGTCCTTAAGCACAAAGCACTTTCCTCCAAACACGTGAAATTATTTTACTGATGGTTTCTTGTTGGCCATTAGGTTGTAAGGGGTCTTCTCGTACATCTTGTTGATCAGGGTTCTCTTTTGAGTATAGCATGCAGTGTTAATTGCTTCAGCCCAAAAGTAGGTAGGAAGATTGGCTTCATTAAGCATAGTCCTTGCAGCTTCGACCAATATTTGATTTTTCCTTTCAACCACTCCATTTTGTTGTGGAGTCCTTGGTGCTGAAAACTGTCTTGAGATGCCCTTCTCGACACAGAAATTATTCAGCTTTGCATTTCTGAATTTTGTTCCATTATCTGATTTGATTGTTCACACAAGCACTCCAGCTTCTGACTCAATCTTGTTGATATGATTAATAATCATATCAGGTGCTTCATCTTTTGAATGTAATAATAACACCCACGTGTATCTGGAATAGTCATTAACAACCACTAAGCCATATTTCTTTCTTGACATAGACATGACGTTGACAGGGTCAAACAAATCCATGTGAAGGAGTTGTAGTGGTTCAGAGATGTTAGTCATTGTCTTCTTCTTGTGTAATGCTCTCTTTGACTTTCCCTTCTCACATGCTTCACAAAGTCCATCAGGACTAAATTCCATCTCGGGAAATCCTCTCACCAATTCCCTCTTAACCAAGGAATTCATGGTCTTGAAGTTCAAGTGGGAGAGCTTCTTATACCATAACTAACTTTCATCTGGAGAGGCTTGACTATAGAAACACATTACTTGACCATCTGCAGAATTCCAGTCAGCTACGAATAAATCACCCTTTCTAACTCCATTGAGAGTCAGCTTTTCATTTTTCTTATTAGAGGTCAAACACTTCTCCTTCTTGAACAAAACTTCACATCCTTTGTCACAAAACTGACTGATACTGAGAAGATTATGCATAAGACCTTCAACTAGAGAGATTTCTTCAATGATGACATTTCCAATTTCCAAACAGCCATATCCCGTAGTATAACCTTTGTTGTCATCTCCAAAAGTATCCATTGGGCCAGCTTTCTCAACAATCTTTGATAGCAGGGCTCTATCTCCAGTCATACGCCTTGAACATCCACTGTCCAGAATCCACATGACCTTCTTATGCTTAATGCCCTGAAAATAAAAGTGATTAAGTTTTCTTTGGTACCCAAACTAAGTTGGGTCCAGAAGACTTAGAAGCATTTGAATATATAACATTTCTCTTAACAGAATTGACAGGATTAACAGTTTTTGCTTTATCATTGACTGTTTCCTTGTCACTTTCAGAAGCACCAACAGACTTGCTCTTGGGCTTGGTGAAAGGTGCCACTTTCCAAACTTTAGGAGGGCTTACGGTCTTTGATCTACCAGTATTCTTACTAACATGCTTATCAAGATCATGAGATGTATTATGTGAGTGTGTGGAATCAAGATAAGTGTGCATGAAAGATACTACACATGGCATGCAAACAAATTTATCGCACTTAGAAACTTTAGGCATGTTAGGCATGTTATGCAAATAAACATTCTTAATATTGTCTACTTTAACCTTTCTACAAGCATGAGTAAGGTGACCAGCAAAACCACAGTTATTACATAACTTTCTAGGGCCATTAGTTCTTATCCTGCCATTTCTACTTCTATTCTTCTTATTCTTGGAACTAAAACCTAGTCCGGCAAAAGATAAGTCAGAATCACTAGCAACAGACGTAGGTTTATTTGCCTTTTGTCTCCTTGAGAGCTCGAGATCCTTAACAAGCATCTCATGATGAATATAAAGATCATCTGCATCAAAGGGCTCAACAGTAGCTTTCTTAAATAGAGGCTTCTTAGCTTCCTTCAGAACATGAGGTATACCAAAGGGATTGACAACTTTCTCTACATGGTCATTTTCAACTACTCGTTTCTTAGAAGCTTTTCTAAGTTCGTCCTCTAGACCTATCCCAACCTTTCCACTTACTACTTGATCAACTATGAGCTTTTTAGCAAGATTTGCAGAATCAGTAAAAGCATGCAATTTAGTTTCTAATTCTGCATTCTTGTTCTTAAGCTTTTCCTCTGTCTCAAGGTGCTTAGTAATATTAAGCTCTAAATATCTATTGCTTTGCTTAAGATTCTCAACACTGACCCTATCTAGAACTAACTTATCATTTTCATCTTTAACTTTCTTTAGTTCTACTTTAAGGTCTTCGACATCAAGCAGAGTACATCTTAGTATAGTACTAACGTTTCTATACACTTCTTCTACGACATCATGTTGTTCAATACATTCCTTTGTATTGCATCGTGCCTTAAGATAGTGATGAGAAACAACATTTCCAGACACTAGGACAGTCTTCCTGAAGGCGACACAGTGTTCATTCTCACACAAGTTATCTGGAGGTAAAGCACGAATAGTTGGAAATGTTACCTGAGAAGAAGATTCTGCCATCAATGCAAGATTTCCATATTACTCTTCTTCATCATCAGTTTCATCCCATCTCTTCCCCTCATCTATGTAAGATTTCACTGGATACTTCCTTGAGCTACCTGAGTCCTTTTTCTGATAAGCTTTGCCTTTATCCCTTGTTTGTTGAGGCTTCCTACATTCAGTGGCAAAGTGCCCAACCTCATCACAATTATAGCATCTGAACTTGCTTCTATCAACCATCCATGTCTTGTAACCTGATCTAGAAGATGAACTTAACCTCTGGCCATGGTTGTTGCTTCCAGAACCCCTAAAGCCTTGCTTCCTTCTAAACCCGATGTTACTGAACATCCCAGCTAAGTTAGCCATAATAGGATCTTCCATGCTTTGCAGCTCCTCAGTGGTGTAGTAGTCACTTAGATTCCCAGAGAGGTTTCCATCATCTATCTCAGCCTCAAAGAGCGTTTCAGCTTTAGACTTAGGCTTTTCAGCAGTAATGCCAAGCTCTTTGATTTCATTGGCTACAAGAGCAGTTGTATTGAGTAGTTCAACATTTTTGTTATCAACTGTGCCACCACCATAGATGATCTTTCTTTATTCCTGCTTCATTTTATGAGTCTTCAGGTTACCATATAACTTCTCAAGTGTCATGGTTTCAAAGTCGACACGCCCACGAACAGATGAAGCCTTATTCTCTAAGTGGGGAGGTAGAACTAACATAAACTTCCTGTTGACTTTCCTCTGAGGATAAGTCTTGCCATGAATACTTAATTCATTTAACAGCTTATTCAGTCTTTCAAAGACTTGAGTAATACTTTCTCCGGGCAAAGACTTAAAGGCCTCATATTATTAAGTCAAGATATCTAATCGATTCTGCCTGACATATTATTAAGCAGTTCTATGGTTTCTCACATGTGCCTTGCACTCTCACAGACTATAATTTGGTGACTCATATCATCATCCATCGAATCCACCAAAATAAGTTGCAGGCCTTCATCCAGAGCTATCAGTTCTTTGTCACGTGCACTCCATTCAGCTTTAGGATATGACATTCTCATATTAAGCAACTCCGTAAGATCCTTCATCGACATATGTCTTCCTTCTCTCAATACTCTCATATACTCTGGATTTGACGCCCGAATATATAATGGCATTTTCTTTTTCCATAGATTATATCTCGATTTATCAAACTGAGGAATCTTGATACTACTAACTTTATGAGAACTCAACTTTTCAGATCTGAGAAAAAATTGTAATAAACCGTCTCAAAATATGATAACCCAGTCAGTCAACAATACCAAACCAGTCAAGTCAAAACCAATAAAACCAAATCAGATCTACACACCGAAAACACTCCCAGACTCCGTACAACCAAAATCAACAACAAAACTTTCTAATCTAACGTATCAGATCTGTATATCAATCAACAAGCTCTGATACCAATAGTTAGGTCCAAATGTACATACAGAGGGGGTGAATGTATGTTCTTCGTTTTCTAAAATTAATTGCAGCGGAAAATAAACCTCGAAAATAAAATAAACAAACACTAAGAGATTCACGGAATAATTCTTATTATTAAGAAATTAAACCATAAAGGTTTGCTTATAACTTCAAATATAAATAATTTGAAGTAAAAAATATAGAGAGAACCAAAATAATAGCTATCAATCTAGGGTTCTATCTATCACTCTAAGAATTTACAGCTTCTATCAAAAGATATTAAATACAATCAAGAGAGATTTAAATAATGAGTGTTACAAGTTTGTAAGGCTTTAATTGGTGTGGAACAAATTGGGCAGCACTTCTCTCCTTAATTTCAATAAATACAATCAACCAACTCTCTAAGAAATAAATTCTTCAGAGCTTTGCTTGAATATTGTAGAGAAGTGTTTTTCAATCTGCTGCAATTCTTGATTATGTAGGAGGTAAAATTTGTGGAGAGATAGAGGATAACACGTGGATAATTTTCATCCAGGAGTTTCAATTTACAGCTTGCAGGAATAATTTGTATGGCGACTATATTGAGGTACAAGGAGAAGTGATTTTCCTTAAATTATTTTTGCAAACATCAAGCTCTGTGTGGCGACCAAGGAGAGGCTCTGTGGCGACTTACTGTATGAGCCGACTTTGCCTTAGATTTATATCTGTCTACGGAGACTACATGCAGTAGTAGAAGGAAATTATTTGCATCTGATTTTCTTTTTCTCGACAGGTAGAAAGCAGCACGGGAGGAGAAGTTCATGTGCTTTACACGACAAAGACACATGAGGGAGTCGACATACGTGATGCTCGCGTGCGAGTGGATCAATTGAGGAGGACGCCTGCCGTTTTTTCTTTGTTTTTACTTTTGTATAAATAAGAGCAGCAAATATTGAATTCTTTTAAGGCACCCATGAAGGTCTTGATTGATACACACTGTATTCATTTGTTTCACTTGTACGCGGCCCCACCATGTGGCTGTCTTTGCATCAAACAACAACAACAACAACAAGGAGTTGGTTGTTTCTTTCTTTTTCTTGCAACAAACAATTATTTCTTTTTCTTTTAATGAACAATCAGCCGAGTAACTCATGACCATTTCCTTCTTTGCAAATTGTCCCTGTTCTGATTTCTTTTGTACAAAACAGAGACTGCATGCATAAAAAGAAAACTGGTTGGCTAATTTAGAAAAAAATAAATATTTGTTATTAAATTAAATAAATAAATAAATAAATGATATTTTATTTATTTATTTAATTTAAATTATCAAATATTACATATTTTTCCAAAATTAGATATTGATATTAAATTAAATAAATAAATGATTTGAGTTTCATTTATTCATTTAATAAAATCAATTTTTAATTTATTTATAAAATCAATTGAGATATAAAATTAAAAAAATAAATGAATTAATTTCCATTATTCATTTAATAAGAAATTAGTTATTGATTAAAAAATAAATCTTGTAAATCCTCCGGCTGTACTCCACTGTATCTGCAGGCCTTCTAATCTCCGGGATTTTGTACCTTAAAATATTTCAGTCTTCGCGAGTACAAAAACCACTTAACAATGTTCCTAAAAATAATACTCCATTTCTTTTCACGGATCACTAACGTCTCGTGCAAGGATCTGGTTCACAGACGACTAGTTTCGCTCTCAGGCCTTCGTATTATACCCATATAAACCACTGTTAAGATTTCTACCAAATATAACCAACTTCACGGGGAATCCTTGAGGTCTTCACACTGATCTTAATAACTGCTTCGAATGACTCCAACCTTATTCCTCCGATGCCTGAACATATTAATGAACTTCATACGGATAACTGTTGACGTCTTCTTTACTGCAGCTACCAAAACCTTTTGTGCATATACCCAATAAATAATATGTATTGATTCCAGTGGAACATAGATTATTTCAAAGTCCTTGTTCTATGTTGAGTTATCCAAACCAGTATAGTTGAGTTACACGTACACCTTCAATCTTGCTCAACACTCTTCGCCTTGGTTGTATTTGTGCTCCTTGGTCTTCTCGATGTCTTCTCCTTAAGCTCTGTTAAGAAAAGCGACTTTAAGTTGTCTTTATATAGAAGCCCAATTAATCTAGAAGCCTAGAAAATCCTTCGTATAACTACAACAGGATTTTAAAATCCCGACATGGCGTGGCCGCGTGCTTCATCAGCGCAGGCGCACTGTCCTTCTACTATTCTGGCGCGGGCGCGCTGACCTTCTGGAAAAACTGAATTGCTTCCTTTATTTTGCTAGTTCTTGATGGCTTTCCACGAGCAATCTTCACAACACCTTCTTAACACCATTTTAGCATCAAAGCAATGCGAAATCTCCTTGGTCCCTTATATATGCCGAAAATGCAAAACACTATAAAACACATCAAAAACATAAATAACTTGAGTACAAAACACCAATTCGAAGCTTTTATAGAGCATTCTAAGTGGACATAAATGCCAATTAACACACCCCCAAACTTGAACTGATGCTTGTCCTCAAGCATAAACAGACTCAGAGAATCAAGAAATAAATATGCATGAACGCTACTATATGAATGCAACAATCCCCTCAGAATAACTAAACCAACTGATGAGCAACATCTCAATAAATGCATTTATTCACACAAAGATCAATCAAATACCACAAATCAACTTACAAGCCAGAAACGTGTGTGTGTGTGTGTGTGCAAATGCTTGACATATTTACTATCGCAACTAGATCAATAATCATGCTCACTATTCATCAAGGCAATCACAAGGTTATAAATCGAATAAACACTAAACTCAAAATGACTAACAACACTTCAATTCTTATATCGGAGTTGTTACATGGATTCATGCTTTTATTCACAACACATAAATAATCACAGATATGCTTATTTGATCATGCACTGAGTGAGGTCCATAAAAGACTTATGCAATAATACCCATGTAGTGAGTGTTAGGTTAGTGGATCCCAGACTATAAAAGCCTTATGTCACTAGGCACGAAGTCCCCTAAGAACTTAATAACTCGAGTATTAAAGAGCCCACTCGTGATCAATTATACGTAACACATTATTCAATTTTTTTTCCTTTCTTTTTTTTTCTTTTTTTTTCCTTTTTTTTCAAATTTCTGAGCGAGTGTGTTTCGCTCCATCTCGCTCAACCCTAGACTACTCATATAAAATGAGCCGGCTACTAGCCATTTGACACCTAGCCACAACTAGCATTAAAATCCTATATTTTTCTCCATTTTTTTAAATATCCATATTATTTTACCATTAAGAGAACATCAAACATTCTAAACATAAACATTTAATTAAACCTCGACAAACAAGCAAACCATGATCATGATCTAGCACGCAAGCAACCTATAAGACTAGTGAAAAATCTTGCTTGTAGCATGCAAATCATCTCGATAAGACTTAACATTCCTAAATACAATATCACTACACTAGCATCAATATCACACATCAATCAGAAAAGTAAACTTAAGGGATCATGTTATAATACAAATGCAACTATATGCAACATACTAACATGCAAAATAAACAAAAAAACTACCACATGGCAAATATGCAGCTATATGAACTAAACTATCACGAATATGCAACTATATGGACTCACACAAAACATATATTCCTTAACTACAACACCCAAATTTAAAATATTCACTGTCCTCAGTGAAGGTAATAGTAAGGAATTAGGCATACCTACTCGGAACCAGGATCATCATCCTCAATGGGTGGAGTGTCAGGAGTGTCGGGAGGCGGGTACACAGAGTCCTCACCGAAAATTGGTCTTTGGATATCAACTCATGTGGCTCTGAATGCAGTCTTCAACGCTTGGATAAGGTCCTGTGCAAACCGAATATGGATGTCATGCAGCGCATCCATCCTCCTCATCAAGCGCCTATACTGCGCTGAACTCAAACCAGTACTGCCCTCAACATCCTGCTTATGCTGCTGTGAAGGATCGGCCTCGCCCAACTGAGCTCTCCATGCTGCTCTGCTCACCTGAGTCGTACCACCAGCATAAGTCTGATCAGCCGGACGGCCACCCGGCAAGTGGTCATAGGAGTAACCAAGCCCCTTCTCATCCGGCTTACCTTGTCCCCACTCCTGCATTACTGCTATCGTCGAACTGTCAATCGGGGCACTAGGGATCTGCAGCTGCTCATGTGCGGGCTAATAAAATCCAACGTCCACATAGAGCTTCGTCACAATCGATGCATACGGAATAGAACCTGTAGTGCTCCCTCGCAGAAACCTCAATATACCCTGATAAATCACAGACCCCAATTCCACATAATCACCCTGCTGAATACCTCATAACAGCTTTTCCCGGTCCACCGTAACATCATGCATATTTGATGAAGGCATAATGTTAGCACAAATAAAAGAGTTCCATGCATGGGCATACATGTTCATGCACGAGGCAGGGAAAGTGGCATACTTATTCGTGCCCCTCTTGAACTTCTAGTGAGTCTCAGGCACACAAGACGTAGCAATAATCAAGTCCAAGTCAAAATCCTCGCCTGTCTTCGTCACCAATCATCCTGACCCTCCTGCCTCTAGGGCTGGTTAATCACCCTCCGAATCGAATCTACAGTACAATCCACCGTCAATCCCTTAACTACGGAAGACCCATTCTTCTCCGCGTTCGCGTAAAACTCGTGAACCACACTCATGGACACAGCAGTTGATGCCTCACAAAAAGTAATCTAACCCATCTCCACAATCATCTCAAGTAACTTACCATCCCTTCCCGATGGCAGAAAACCTCGCTCCTTGGCTATGGATTTCAAAAGCAGCCTCGTATACTCCGCCTCAGCCTCTGGAGTATCAAACCTGGGCCTCACACCCCCCACACTAGAAGAATCGGTGGTGCTGCTGCTAACTTGGGTTCGTTGTCTTTTGGGTGCCATTGAATTCGAATAAGTTTGAGAGAAACGATGTGTGTATAAAAGAGATTTATGTTTGAGAATTGAGAAGTGATGGAGAAGATTGTGTATAAGTGTGTGTATATATAGGGTATAAGGATTAGAATTAGCTTTAGAATAGAAGTGGGAATTGATTAAGGGAATAATGGGAGTAATGGGGTGATTGAAATTGATTTGGAGAGGGAAATATGGAAGGTGGGAGAGGGAAATTCGGATGGAATTAATTTTGTGTTTGAAATTTCTGATTTTCTGACCTTTTTTTTCAGGTCCAGGGAGCCAGCGCGGCCGCCCCGCCTGGCAGCGCGGGTGCGCTGTGTTTCTGGAAAACCAGCACGGCCGCCCCGCATACAAGCGCGGGCGCGCCGTGCTTCTGGAAAACCAGAGTGGCCTCCCCGCATACCAGCGCGGGCGTGCCGTGCTTCTGTAGTTGACACTGAATTTTTTTTTCTGATATTTTTGTGATTTTCTCCTTGTTTTCTTCTTCCTCTATCTACTAATGTACAACAAACTTGGGTTGCCTCCCAAGAAGCGCTTATTTTACGTCGCTAGCTTGACGGAGAATTGCGAGATCAAGTGGATAATAAAACAGCACTAACCACCTCACGATTTACCGTATTCCCATAGTAAAGCTTCAATCTCTGTCCCTTCACCTTGAACGCTTGGCCTGGATTATTCTCAAAAATCTCCACCGCTCCATGTGGAAACATAGTTTTGACAACAAATGGCCCTGACCACCTGGACTTCAACTTTCCAGGAAAAAAGATGGAGACGAGAGTTGAACAAAAGAACTTGTTGCCCCGACATAAATGTTTTGAGCACTAGACCCCTATCGTGCCACCTCTTGACTTTCTCCTTATACATTTTGTTGTTCTCATATGCTTGAAGCTGAAACTCGTCGAGTTCATTCAATTGAAGCATCCTTTTCTTTTCTGCTGCATCCATATCAAGGTTCAACTTCTTCAAAGCCCAATATGCTTTATGCTCGAGCTCCACAGGCAAATGACATCCTTTACCATAAACCAACTGAAACGACAACATGCCTAGAGGAGTCTTGTATATTGTTCGATATGCCCAAACATCCTCATCCATCTTCAAAGACCAATCCTTCCTTGATGGACACACAACTTTCTTTAAAATACGCTTGATCTCACTGTTAGATACCTTAGCTTCACCATTAGCCTGAGGATGGTAGGCTGTAGCAATATGATGAATGACATTATATCGTTGCATCATAGTAGTGAATGTGCGATTGCAGAAATGCGATCTCTCGTCATTGATTCTGATTCTTGGAGTCCCAAATCTTGTGAATATCTGCTTATGAAGAAAATTAAGCACTACCTTTTCATCATTTGTCGGCAAAGCCTTGACTTCAACCCATTTCGAGACATAATCAACTGCTAACAAGATATACTGATTATTGTAAGATGAGTAAAATGGCCCCGTGAAGTCAATTCCCCAAACATCGAAGATCTCAACCTCGAGAAGCACATTAAGAGGCATCTTGTCCCTCTTGGACATATTACCAACACGCTGGCAGCGATCAAACTTCAAAACGAACTGATGCACATCCTTAAATAATGTAGGCCAGAAGAATCCCGCTTGAAGAATATGAGCTACTGTCTTTTCTCCACCATAGTGGCCTCCATAAATAGTCGAATGACAGTCTCGCAAGATACCCTCTGTCCCGGTGTACGGAATACATCTCCTGATGATTTGGTCAACTCCTTGCCGAAACAAGAATGGCTCATCCCACATGTACCACTTCACCTCATGAAGAAACTTCTTCCTTTGAGCAGAAGACAAATCTGGAGGCTTAATATTGATCACAAGGTAATTCATAATGTCTGTGAACCACGGTTCTTCCTCTTGCACCCCAAACAGCTGCTCATCAGGAAAAGACTCATTTATCGATGTCTGTGAAGTTGCACTTGGATCTTCTAAACGAGAGAGATGATCAGCGACTTGATTCTCAGTACCTTTCCTGCCCTTGATCTCTAACTCAAATTCCTGAAGTAAAAGAACCCATCGAATCAGTCTAGGCTTCGAGTCCTTCTTCGAGACGAGATAGCGAATCGCAACGTGATCAGTGAAAACTATCACCTTCTTCCCAAGCAAATAAGATCAAAACTTCTCAAAACCATAGACAATAGCCAAGAGTTCTTTCTCGGTAGTAGTATAGTTAAGTTGAGCACCATTGAGGGTCTTACTAGCGTAGTAGACCACATGAAATATATTGTTCTTCCTTTTCCCAAGAACTGCTCCAACTACATAGTCACTTGCATCACACATCATTTCAAAAGGTTCATCCTAATTAGGTGCAGTTATGACAGGTGCCGTGATCAAGCTCTTCTGTAAGCTCTTAAAAGCAGCTAGGCACTCGTCATCAAACTTGAACGGGACATCTTTCTCTAGAACATTGCACAACGGTTTAGATATTTTAGAGAAGTCCTTGATGAAACGACGATAGAAACCCGCATGACCAAGAAAGCTGCGGACTCTCTTAACTGAAATTGGCGGGGAGGGATTTTCAATGCCCCCACCTTGGCTTTATCCACCTCAAGACCCATACTAGAGACCTTGTGCCCAAGAATGATAACCTGTTGCACCATAAAGTGATATTTCTCCCAGTTGAGAACCAGATTGGTCTCAACACACCTTTTAAGAATGGCGCAAAGATTTTGCAAGCACTCGTCAAAAGAATCCCCAAACACAGAGAAATTGTACATAAACTCCTCCACATTCTGACCAATCATGTCTGAGAAGATAGTCATCATGCATCTCTGAAATGTGGCAGGTGCACCACACAAATCAAAAGAAACTCTTCTAAAGGCAAAAGTCCCAAACGGACAAGTGAAGGTAGTCTTTTTCTGGTCTTCTAGAGCGATGCAAATCTGATTATAACCCGAATAGCCATCCAGAAGACAATAGTATTCATGCCCAACCAACCTGTCAACCATCTGATCAATAAACGGAAGAAGGAAGTGATCCTTCCTTGTAGATTTGTTCAGCTTCCTGTAATCCATGCAAACTCTCCATCCCGTGAGTGTTCGAGTAGGAATGAGTTCATTCTTCTCATTAGCAACAACTATGGTGCCTCCTTTCTTTGGCACACACTGAACTGGACTCACCCAAGAATTGCCAGAAATAGGATAGATGATCTCTGCATCTAGCCACTTAAGAATTTCCTTCTTCATAACTTCTTTCATGATCGGATTAAGCCTTCTCTGTTGCTCAATAGTTGGCTTGCTACCTTCCTTTAGCAGAATTTTATGCATGCAATAAGAAGGGATGATTCCATTGATATCTTCTATAGTCCATCCAATTACCGATTTGAACTCTCTCATAATTCTTAAGAGCTTTTCCTCATCACTACCTGAAAGGTTAGATGCAATAATAACAGGTAAAGTAGATGCATCACCTAAAAAATGCATACCTTAAGTGTTTCGGCAATGGTTTAAGCTTGAGTGTAGGAGCTTCCTCAATAGATGGCTTGAGGCGCTTTGGAGATTTGTTCAGCTCCTCCAATCCAAGAGATTCAAAAGGCATATCAAGCCTTCACTTCTAAGGAGAAGCATTCAAATATTGCAACTGCTCATCACCTTCATCATCTTCACTATCTGAATTCCCTAACAAGGCTTTCTCTAAGGCATCAGACCTTAGCATTTGATCGAGTTCTGAAGTAACCATAAAATCAACCAATTCCAACTTTAATCACTCCTCACTTTCAGTAGGGAATTTCATGGAATTAAAAAAATTGAACATCACATCCTGATCCAGTACTCGCATAGTGAGCTCACCCTTCTACACATCTATCAAGGTTTGGCCAGTAGCAAAGAAAGGGCTTCCCAAGATTATGGGAATCTTCTTATCCTCCTCGAAATCAAGAATTATAAAATCAGCAGAAAAGATGACTTTGTCCACCTTAACCAAGACATCCTCCACAATGCCTCGTGGATATGTAATAGAATGATCGACCAACTGCAAGGACATATAAATTGGCTTTAGATCAGGAAAATCCAACTTCTTGAAGACAGACAAAGGCATCAGATTGATGCTAGCTCCCAAATTTCATAAACACTTTTCAAATGACAAGTTTCCGATGGTGCAAGGAATAGTGAAGCTTCCAGGATCTTTAAGCTTTGGAGGCACAACACTGCATTCCTCCGTAAGAGCGACAGTCTCTAAGTCATCGAGCTTCATTTTCCTAGAGAGAATACCTTTCATAAACTTCGCATAACTAGGCATTTGTTCAAGAGCTTCAGCGAAAGATATTTTGATATGAAGTTTCTTGAAAACTTCCAAGAACTTAGCAAATTACTTATCCAGCTTCTGCCTCTGCAGCCTCTTAGGAAAAGGAGGTGGAGGATAAACCTATGTTTCCCCTGTATTATCCTCAGGAGGACTGTTGACAATAGCTGTCTTCCTTGGTTCCACTTATGCTTCCTTCTGCACTTCTTCTTTAGCCACAACTTTAACTTGTGGAACTGGAGATTTTTCGGGATTTGCAACCTTCCCAGACCTCAATGTGATTGCCTTGACCTGCTCTTTAACTTCCCTCTTGCCTGGCACTTCAGTGTCACTAGGGAGTGTACCAGGTTATCGATTCAACAAGGCATTGGAAATTTTCCCAATTTGATTCTCCAAGGTCTTGATAGAAACCGCTTGGCTCTTGCACATGAGCCTTAATTCCTCAAATTTAGATTTTTTATTAGCTTGTTGCAGTTGGAGTTGTTGTCTTGGTGCGTATTGCGGTTGCTAAAAACCAGGAGGGTTGTATTTCTTTGCAACATACTGCTAATAAAGCTGTTGTACCGCATTCTGAGTGTTGCTCCAGCTGAAGTTAGGATGATTGCGGTTGTTGGGATGATAGGTGGCTGGAACTGGTTGCTGCGACCTTTAAAAATTGCTCACGAACTGAGCTGATTCACTAGAAATAGCACACTGCTCCGTCTCATACGCACCAGCACAAAGCTCACTGATACTAGTGTTCTGATTAACTCCAAAATTAGCCAAAGAATCCACCTTCATTGTCAAAGCCTGAAGCTGAGCAGCTATAGCAGTAGCTATATCCACTTCCAGAATTCCTGCTAACTTGCCTTGAGGCATTCTCTGAGTTGGGTTTTGGTATTCATTAGCAGCCATCAGTTCAATCAATTCATAAGCTTCATCATAGCTTTTAGCCCTTAAGGCTCCTCTTGAAGCTGCATCAAGCATGGGTCTAGAAGTTGCACAGAACCCATTGTAAAAGCATTTAATGATCATCAAGTTAGGAATCCCATGATGAGGACACAACCTGAGCATCTCCTTGTAGCGATCCCAAGCCTCACACAAAAATTATCCAGTTTGCTGCGCAAATTGAGTAAAAACATTCCTGAGTGCAGCAGTCTTTGCCATAGGGAAGAATTTAATGAGAAACTTTTGAGCCAGATCTTTCCAAGTAGTAATAGATACTGGTGGTAGAGAATGCAACCAACACTTTGCCTTATCCCTCAGGGAGAATGGGAAAAGCCTCAGCTTTATAGCATCTTCAGTAACTTCATTGAACTTGAAAGTGTCGCAGATCTCGATGAAAACTCTGATGTGCATATTGGGATCTTCTATAGGAGAACCCCTAAACTAAACTGAATTCTTGTATCATCTGAATCGTGCTCGACTTGATTTCAAAGGTGTTAACCGCAATGGCTGGCCTGATAATGCTAGACTGAATATCATTGATCTTCGACTTAGAATAGTCCATCAAAGCCTTACGATTCGCTCATTGATCTCCCATTATGACCAGAGATTCTTCTTCACCTTTCTCCTCAACAAAAACTTCTTCAACTACTTCCTCCGCCTTATCCAGTGTTCCCTTGCGAGATCGAGAACGCGTTAGCATACACGCTCTCTAGAGTACTTGAAATACAACAAGTACCCAAGTAAGTACAATATCTGAGTCAGTGAACTTTAACGACCACTGATGACAAGCACATAAACTAAAAATTAACACCGAGTACCCGGCAGCGGCGCCAAAAACTTGTTAGGATGAAAATACGCGCTAATATTCACGCAAGTATACGCGTTCGCAAGTAATATAGAATTAATTATAGTTCTTTCCCACAGAGACTGGTTTAGGTTAATTTCAATTAATGTACATATACAACGATGGTATGGTTATTATTCAATGCTAAGATGATAACAAGTTGAGATTGTTTATAACTAAGATTATTAATTAACATGCAGTTAACTAAGAGATTAAAAGGTTGATTTACTTATATAACACAAACATGGGATTCTAACTTCTTTACTACTTCATTCAATAGCCTTTTGTTCTTATCCTTAGAATGCAATGGTGATGACAACTAATCAGATAACACGAAACTAGTAAACCGCCAACTGTCGTTGTACGAATACCCTACTACCATCCACAAAAGAGATAGAAGCTGAATAGACACCAATTATGTTGAGACCATATATGTCTATAGAATTTGACAACACAAAGGTTTAATGTGCAAGTTATTTATCGTGATTATATAGGGCAAGTAAGATGGTTAAAATTAACTATGAATCATGCATATCTAATACATGAACCAATGCTAGCATGGAAAGTTCTAAACCCCTATATCCACTTTCGCTTCAATAGAGATTAACACGCTATCTTATAAGTTCGCGATACTCATAAGACGAATAAGCACAACGAATACTAGGATATCATATAATCACCACACACTAAGGTATCAAAACATATTAACTATTGAAATCCATGAGTAAATTCGCTAGAACCCCACAATAATGATTAGCCCATAACCGAACTCATCATCACCGTGGGTTCCGATGAAAGCATGATATAATAAACTAAGTCTTTATAAAACTGAATAATGATCAAAGTACGCTAAACAAGAGTATAGGTTCAACAAAAAAGAAAACTAGCATCCAAGATTACAACTTAAAACAAAGAATCACAAGAATAAACTAGATGCTCTTCGTCTTGGTTGTATTTGTGATCCTAGGTCTTCTCGATGTCTTCTCCTTAAGCTCTGTTGAGAAAAACGACTTTAAGTTGTCTTTATATAGCAGCCCAATTAATCCAAAAGCCCAAAAAATCCTTCTTCTAATGTAACAGGATTCTGAAATCCCAACACGGCACGGCCGCGCGCTTCATCAGCGCGGGCGCGCTGTCCTTCTACTATTCTGGCGTGGGCGCGCTGACCTTCTGGAAAAACTGAAGTGCTTCATTTATTTTGCTGGTTCTTGATGGCTTTTCACGAGCAATCTTCACGACACCTTCTTAACACCATTTTAGCATCAAAGCAATGCTAAATCTCCTTGATCCCTTATATATGTCTGAAATGCAAAATACTACAAAAATACATCAAAAACACAAATAACTTGAGTACAAAACACCAATTCGAAGCTTTTATAGAGCATTCTGAGTGGACATAAATGCCACTTAACATCAAGAAAAACTTTGGCTTTAATATTGATGCAAGAAGCAAATACTCAACCAGATTGAAAGAATAAGACAAAGCTGGAGAGACCCAAATGCACTCCCAAGAGTCTTAACTATTCCTTACACTGGGGATAGAGTACATTTGAGGCCATATTGGTTAATGGAGTTCAAGGATGAAAAGAAGATCAGAAGATTTTTCAGACTAGAAGATCAGCTAAAGATTTCAAGTAATGAAACTCTCATGAGTATGCAGGAGATGTTGGATCAATCTAATGAAGATGAATCTGAGTTCTACAGACAACTCCAACACTTGATTGAAGAGAATAATGAAAAGTTGGGAAAGATGACTAGACAATCAAGGAGAAAATATAACTTGCTCAGACTAGAGGAGTACCTTGAACAAAGCTCGTAAGACTTGTGTGAACTTTCTTTTATCAACTTTCAATAATCTTGCAGCACTTATCATTTTATCTGCTATTAAATGAACTTTTTGTATAGAGTATTTTGTTATCATCAAGTCCCTCTAAATTTATGCCTACAATTCTAGTAGACATAAATTGGGGGAGATTGTTAGGAATACGTTGTAGGCTTGATGATAATTTACCCAAAACACCTTAGTAGATTTAATCAAGTAATTTTTGTAGCTCTCAATGGATAATTTTATTAGTCATCCGTTGAGAGAGTAGCTTATGTTTAAATAAGTCTTGGTAGCACATTCCTGCATATTGTAATGCCTTAGAGAACTAGAAGTTGTAGGATATTCTAAGTCATGTTGACTACTAGATTGATATGCCAAATAGGTTGACTAATTATAAATATTAGATGCTTTGTAATCTTGCATAAGTGAAATAGAGTTTACTGCTATAAAAATATTCTTAACGAATGTTCCACAAGATTTCAACGGATGATGAACTAGAGTCTCAACGGATGATCAACTAGACTCTCAACGGATGATCCAACAAAGTCTCAACGGATGATCCAACAGAGTTCCAATGGATGATCAAATTCAAAAAGCAGTTAATAGTGACTTGACAGTCACATAGGTTGATTTTATGCAAATCGAATGTGGCATCCTATTAACAGGTTTTAGAGAACAAACAAGCATTTCCATTTCCATGCCAACTTAAAGATATTCAAAGATGTTGGATGGAGAAATGGAGCAGCATCAAATTAGACCAAGACACTTTTGTCTTATTAGTTTGTATTTTTAACTTGGTGATATATAAACCAAGTGTAGCAAGTTAAAAATTAAGTAAGTGAGAACTGAGAAATAGAAAAAGCTGTATATGTTAAAAATTTCTCTGTTCTAAATATTTCATACTTGCAAGTAACTGTGTGCATTTTGCATCACATAATTCTCATAAATATATATCTCTGGTGGATAAGTTCAATCCACCAAAAAGTTTTTAATCCTTGTGTTTGATTACTTTGTGTTTGAATACTTTGTTATTTTCATTCTTCACTTTTGCATATTCAACACTGATATATTTGTGAGAAGTTCTTAAAATAAAAAAGAAACCAAGAATTATATTCAACCCCGTTGTAAGATTATTTGGGATTAACACTTGCCAATCAAGAGGACCATAAACATTAGTTATGTTAAAAAGCTCCCTATATTGGATAACTTTTAACTGAACCCATTGCCAAGATCTATTAAAAGCCATTCGTATGCACCGAAGTGTTACTATCCCAAAATATTAACAATCCCCCAGAAAGACCCTCTGAATTTTGAATCAACCAACCATATTGATCGCTACCCCAAATAGAATACTCCCAATTATTATTCCAAAAAGTACATTTTGTTTCCTGAACTTACAATATATTGGCCCTTCCTTTTTAATTGATTCCTTCGCATTCCTTCTAGATACACCACTACAAATACCCCTACAGTTCCAAGACAAGATTTTTAAATCTTTGACTGACATTTATATATTTTAATACTACCAAATATGAAAGAGTTTTATAACTCTCCCTGCTGCAATTTAGCAGCAATCAATTTATTTGCTTGCTCCTTATCCATCATCACCTCTAACCCAATACTTTCAGTACACTGCAATATTCCTTTAGCTTTATCTTCCAAAGAAACTTGCATAGCTTCAGAAATAGGATCCAAAGGATGCATCCCTTTGCCTAATACTGGACCCAGATTTCTACTGTGATAAAATCTTACCTGTCTTTTGAGGCCCTTCTTGAAGCCACAACCTATCTCAAAAGGATTTCTAACCTTTAAATGAATTTTCCTTAGTCTCCCTACAGCTCCTTTAATTTTAAGCTTGTTGAAGTCTAAACAAATAGATCCTTGTGAACTTGAATTTATGGTAGGAAAACTGTCCATAGTTTCAACTTCCTCTTCCTAATCTGACGCAATAGAAGAACTTTCTGAAGCAATTCTAAAATTTGGATTACACAATTTCCCCACTTTATTATAGTGATTATCTTTGTCTATCATCAAATTAGTTTCCGCATCTTCTGGTCTATCTGCACCAATTCTCTCAATAACCTCTTTCACCAAAGAATCCTTGACATATTTTGCAAAATCTTTGTTGTTGTCATCCAATTTCACTTGACCACTAACTTCATTCTGATCAGTCTCTATCCTCCTGCTTAGAACATTGTATTGAATAATACTAAAATCTACATCGTAAACATTCCCTCCTTGACCCAAAATATCACTGGATTCTGTCTGAACTTCTTTTTCCTTCAAATCTTTGTAATTATCTCCTCTAATCTTCACACTAGCACTTGATATTTGCATTGGAAGTAGCCTATTAATCAACTTATTCTGATCACTTACCTCAACAAATTTTATTGGGAATAACTTTTCTTTCACCTAAACCTGCATTTCTTCCTCTATTCTATCTATTTGTGTAGTTAGAAGGTACACAAAATGGTTAAAGAACTCATTCTTCTCATCTTGTTGGTATGTCCAAGAAACCCATTCCCCCAACCATCTAGTATAGCCTTTCAAATTTTCTTCTAACCATGCATTCATTAGTAATACCAATGCTTTATACCCAGACCATCCTTGGCACAATCAAATCTTCCTGCTCAAATTTTATGATCTTGCAGAATCACTTATCCAACTTACTCTAACCATCATCAGTCCACCTAGTAATATCATCTGCTTTAATCAAAAAATTTCTAGGAGTCGGCCCAATTTAATCTTAAATCTTAATTCCTTGAAGAAATAAGCTTATCCTGTAACTCTTCTGCATCCTCATCAACCAAAGAGAGGCCAACCAAAGTTTCAAATAGACCTTCCTCTGTATCAGTATCAACTACCGCTTCAATATATTCAAACATTTCTGTCCCCAAATATTTCTCTTTCTTTTCTATTTTTTCTTCCTAGTGAGTATTAGTCACCACAAACTTGCCCTTGGACTTTTCTTTAAACGATTCTTTTTTAACTTCATTCCCCTGCAAATTAACCCTGAATCTATTCGCTACTTTGCCCCCTCCAATTTATCGTTAACATTAATACTCATCCTAATTTTCGCAACCAAACCCCCTTTTTCTTTCACATTCAAAATAATTGTTCCAACTTCTAATTTCGCATCTAATTTCGCAGTAGTCTTAACAAATCCATACCTTTTATTCTTTTTATCCATCTAATACCCCTATTTGTTCCTTTAAAAACAACCCCATATAATATTATATAGGAATTAAAAGTTATATATCATAATGAAAGTATATTTTCAGAAATGATACCAAAGTGAAGTATATTTCTAATTATATCTAATTTATTTTAAAAAGTGTATTCAACTATTAAAATTAATAAAAAAATTATTTTATGTTTTTAATAAAAGTTTAAATAATCTAAACACTTAAAAAATTTAATGATTTATTATTTTGAAAAATAGTAAGTTTGCTAAAGCTACCAAATTAGTTATCGTGTCGTGGGTAATTCGATTAGAGCCCTACTCATGAAAATAAAATTTGAATCTAATTTGATATAAATTCGGAATCTTTAACATTATTGAAAGTTTTACATAAATATTTTTGCAATTTACCAGACCTTCAACATCAGGACGTATACATTCTCTTTTTCGCTCTTATCTTTACACAAAAAATAGATCCTGCATTCATCCATAATCATTGAATTGTCCATAAGAATCTTTACAATTCGAGTATCAAGGCAGAGGTGTTCTATTTGGATCTTCAAGGTTTGGTTATAATGGAGGAGAGTGGTTGCTACTTTAGAGATATTAGGAAAATTAGGCATTATTGATTTAAGAGCAAGAAGGAGTACAAATATTTTTTTGTCGGAAGGAGGAGTACATTTTTGTTGATCAATTAATCTACAAAAGTTAATAGTTCCATTTCAATTATAGCTATGTTATTAAAGAAACCTAAAAGAAATCTGACCAAAAAAAAATAACTTAAAAGAAATAGTTATTTTAAGAAAAATTAACTTTGATTTCCTCACAGAACTACTGGCTTAAGTTTCACTATCATTACGTATGTTAAGTTTCTTTTTTTGAATTATTAGTTTCTAAAAGCAATTAGTTGGTTCTGGATTTATGAATTTTTTCGGTGGTAAGCTTTGAGAAGAAGCAAAAGTTCCATGACTAAAGAAAAATCTATTTTCCTAATTTTTGATTAACAAACTTAACTTATCAAATATCCTGATCCATCCAGCTCATATCATGCAAGACATTTATTTAAATAAAACTTACCAAAACCCCTTCAAAACAAAAAAAGTTAAATCGAACTCACCAAAAACTTCTAAACCAACTAAATGTAACTGGTGTGTTCAAAAAGATAATACAACAAAATTATTCACATGAATTTAGGGATTTCTTTAATGATCATGGAAGTGAAAAAAGAACAAAATGGAGACTGGAAAACTAATTGAAGCTGAACAAAAAAAATATGGTCTGATTCTCACTTAATCAAATGTTACCTATATGTTTGGTAGGGAAAATTGTAGAACCCTGATTCTGAAATCAATCTATCTAAATCCTCTAATCCAACAAAAAAATCATCTGAGACCACCATACTTTCATTTTCATTACTAATTGCAGTACTACCGCTTGTCTCTTCAACCACTGGATCAATATTTTCTTCGATCTTTACCGGCTGCTGTTGGAACATTATGGATGACCACAAAGGAGTTGTTGGAGAGGCAGTAGAAGTTTGTTTTGGAGTCGTCACGGAGCTGTCCTGATCGGAGGAAGAAGGTTTATGCGCGGTGAATCTGGGGCGGTTTGTGCCAGCGAGAGAACTTCTGCGAGTTGGTTTGCTGTGGTTGTGCTCCGCTGAGTTATATGTTATGATAAACATTCCTGGATCAGTGCAACTTTGTTCTACTTGCTTTCTTGCTGAACATCCTTTTGAACTGCTACACTTGTAATAACTCCTGCAATTCATTTATTTCCATATAAATTAATCACAATTTCTGAATAATATGTCATAACTAAGTAGCTAGCCACAGTTTTACAATGTTTATCCTGTGTATTGTTTGTATATATATGTACCTTGGATAAGGGGAACCCTTGATAGGTTTCTGACCATATTTACGCCAAGCCCAGGAATCAGCAGATTGGCCTCCAGGCTGCAGCACCACTCTTTTGTGTTGATTCTTTCTGTTCAAGACAGAAAAAACACCGAAATATCAGTAAACTAAATTAATTTTGAGTTAAAAAATTTATATTTCAGTCCCAACAGACTTCTAAAAATGAACTGCACGTAGTTTTAGCTTCAGACTTCTTGAAATTCTTATTCCGCCACAGGAGGAAGGAATCAACTTGTAAACAATAAGATTAAGCAAACAATTAACAGACAAAACTCACCTCTTTTTGTAATTTACTGCATGAATTGTGCTGCTCTTAGCATTCTCTTTCATCTTAGTCTCTTCTAGCTCCAACTCCAAATCTTTACCACTGGACGAAGAACACGATGAAGTACCAACGGAGGCTTGTGAGGAAAAAGAATTATCAACCACTGGCTTGTAAACTTGATCCATTGAAAGAAGTGCATCATCATTATTATCAACAAATTCGGCTTCAAAAATACGAGGAAAATCGAAAACAAAATCATCGAAAGACGAAGACAAATGATCATCAGTACTAAATCCTCTGACCATGGCTTCAAGACCCCAATCTTCTTCCATGCTTGCAAATTCTCCCATCACAAAACTTGTATGAAAATATAACAATAATAAGATAAGCTCTTTATGTTGTGAAGATGCGAAACGAAGTTTTGTGATATATAAAGAGAGATATCAAAGTGTGTGAGTTGCGTGTGTATTGAGATAGATTGTTAGGCCGCAATGTGCGAACCAACTTGGGGAGAGTTTAGCTGTTTTCGAGTATATAAAATTGACTTTAGTAGAATGTCAAAGCGCAACGCGCATTCATCTTTACCAGGCTTTGCTTGTTCTATTTTAGTAGTATTTGACCAAGAGAAAATGAATACGTTTGTGACTCATGGGATATAAACGCCAAAAGTTTGCTTTTTATTTAATACCAACTGCATCACGATCATAGGATTGCCATCACAAATTTAAACATTATCCTTTGAGGCTTTAACTAGTGTCTAACGTCTCATTCTATTGGAGGGATTGCAAAAGAAAGTTTATAAATTTTCATTTCGCAGATACTATTTTTCTTAGTTTGTTTGCAATATTATTATATTTTAAAAATTATTACAAAAATACTGTTTATGATCAAAATTAATCATATATATAAAAAAAAATTGCGTTTTCACAAAAATGATTGATTTTTTTTTGTTTACATTTGAGCCTGGATCCGATTGCAAAATCGGATTTTTACAAAAAAATTGAAAAATTATATTTTTGAAGATACAATTTTAAAATTTTGCATTTTTGCAAAAGAAACTTTAGAAAAACGTATTTTTCAAAGAACCTCATCTTTCAATTTTAAAAAATTATATTAATAAGGCAAATCGGCTACCAAACAAGATTCCAAATCGACAGGAACAGATCTCCTATCGAAAATAAGACCGAGAAATAACAATAACTCCCTCGCTAAACAGTGAGCGACCATGTTGACGGATCGTGTAATAAAAAAATTTAATATTTAACTCCACTAGCATTCTAAGACACTTCATAATTATACTATCAAAAGGAGACCATATATTAATCTTAGTGCGAATAGCTTGTACGTACCACTATCAAACAATCCCATTGTGCTAATCCCATTCTAGCACCATCTCCCTTCGGCCACAAGATTTGATTCAACTTAAAATTTCTTTTACTTTTATTGCAAATTCTGGTTTAACCTCTCCCTTGAACACTTCTGATCTAACTTGCACGACATGACCTTGATCGTCCCTTTCTAGCAAACCAACACCATAATTCGAAGACTCGAAAAATAATACAGCATCTGACTGGACTCAAGAACTTGCTCCGTCTCCTTGTTACATCTCGATACAGAGCCTCCGTCAAATTATCTTGGATTTTTTTTCACTTTACAAGATACCTCTTTTTTTCACTTTATAAAATACCGCTTTACGGAAAGCACTACATAATTTATTTCACTCTTTTAATTATCCCCACCAATCCATTCTTTGCCTGCCAAATACTCCAGCACATGGTTGCTATCTCCATGAACATCACGTCATTTCCTGTATGTTCCAGCATTTGCTTTATTTATTCATCAGAAGTATAACCATCTGCACTTTGATTAAAATAGCTTCTGCGTCTCCAACATTGATTAGCAAAGGGAAAATGACTAGAATATGAATAATTGTTTCAGCACCACCATTGTTAGAGATGCACAAAAGGTCTATCGGGCCGGGTTTTGACCGGGCCTTAAAGAGCCTGGGCTTTGATCGGGCCGGACTTTTCGGATTTTGATTTTGACCGGATCGAGCCGAGTCGGGCCGGACTTTCGGAAAATGTCAGAGCCTGTTTGGGCCCACGAGACGGGCTTAACCGAGCTTTTTTTCTGGCCGGATCGGGCTTTTTTCTAATTTAAATCGGATCGAGTATTATTAGAGATTCCGAAGAATACATATGTTAGCAACTAGATCATCGTAAAAATGTATTAGTTTAAATGGAATATTTTATAAAAACATTACTTCGTTGAAAATATTTAAGTTCGGCAAAAAATAAACATGTTTATAGAATAATATGTTTTATCATTGTTATGATAACAATAATATCGAAATATATATAGTGTACTTATTATATTTCTTTTTTCATTATTTATGCAACAAAATATATAAATAATATTATTAATCACAAATATGTAATTATATATGTGTTTAAAGTATTATTTATATTTATAATAAATGTGAATTTATAATATATAAGAAAATATATTAGAATAATCAGATTATAATCAGACTTTTTTGGGCTTTTAATCGAGCCGGGCCGGGTCGAAACGCGGGCTTTTAACCGGGCCGGACCGAACATTGCCTAAAAATATAGGCTCCGTCGAGACCAGAAGCCCGGGCCGGGACCGGATCGGGCTTTGGCCGGACCGGACTTAGATTTTGACAGAATTACACTGGGTCTGATTTTCGGGTTCGGGTTTTTTCATCTCTAACCATTGTAGGTTGGACATATCTCACTCACCGGAACTCGTTTAAATAATTGTCTCAGTACCATTATTACAATCAAACAAATTGGGCAAATCTCTTACTCATACTTGATCGGAAGAATCCAACGATTTTTTTTCTAATTTCTTTTATAAGGTTTAGCGATTTTATGTTGCCCTTTTTAAAATTTAAGTGTAAATAAAAAAATTATAGAGTTAAGTGCTTTTTTTCACAAATATCCTTACGCTAATAAGGTAAGCTAGATATTGTACAATTATTTTCAGTGAATGCAACTTTTGGGTTCATACTTTTAAAAATCTTACTCCCTCCTTTTATTTAAATAGTTATCCACTTTCGATAGAAATAAATTTGTTTCAGAATAATTATCAAGTACTTTTTAATATTACTATTCAAATTATAAATTTAATTTATTTATTTTTCAAGATGAGGTTTACGAGCAACTATTGTATTACTAGTTTTTATTTTCAAATCTAATTATATAGCATAAATAATTTATTTATTTAATTTAGTCAATATAATAAATATTAATATTAATATATTTTATCACTTTTGTTAAAGCAAATTAATATACCAAAATTTTTAAAAGTAAAGAATTATTATAATACGGAGGGAGTAAAATGTATGATTCAAAATCATGTATGTCAAAAATTGTTATTGTTTGAATGATGTATACATTTTGCGAAAAAAAAATTAATTCAAACTGCCATGTGCAGCTGCAGCACTCTTGACTGAAAATGATTGACAAAGCTTAAAAGCTACCTATATGGCTATATCCATAACATCAGGGTCCACTTGCAGGAGACGTCTCACTGACATCATTATATGGTCATTCTAATATTTTATTATTTTCGTTTATACCAAATGTTTTTTTGTCAAACAAATACTGATAATTAAAATTAATATACTAATTATTAACAAATAAAATTATTCAAAATGCATCTATATACATGGAATCTTGACAAATAAAATTAAACATTTCTGAATCCGATCTAAATAAACCTAACCGAGTTTAAATTTCCACAAATCTATTAAAGAATTATGTACTCTTAATTGCTACTCACTCAATTTTTTACAATTTCTTTTTTGAGACGTTCATCTCAATTTTTAATATTCCAAAAATAGTAAAATTTTATAATAAAAAGAATAACTACACTCTCCTAGAACCACTAATTTAAAGATTAACGGGTTTCATCATTTTACCTACTTTTTTTACTCTTTTTGATTAAATTATATTTTTTCTTAACTTCCGTATCAAACCTCCTATATTTACTAATCAACGGGACGGGGAAGTAGTTTATAAAAACGTATTTATGTTATGGCAATATAATAAAGAATGGTGAAATAAATATTCAATATAGGTAACTTAAAAAATACTGCACGTATGTAGTTTCCCGGCAGCTTAGTAGATCTAGATCTAATGTTTCAGTCAAATATCCTAAATATTCTTACGAGTTATATTAACGTGAATTGTGCCCCACTGTCTTGCTCGTTACCGGATAGAATGTGTCTGAGTTCCCATTAATATTTATATCTTTTTATTAATATTATATTATTTTTTGCGAATGATTTTCTATCATGAATGGTCATAATCCAAATTCTGAGTAGGATAGTATTTTTTTCAATATTATATTAATAATTATTTTCAATATTATATTAATAATTATTTTCAATATTATATAGAATAGTTAAAATATATATCTAACTATCTTTTTGATTAGATAAGTCATTAAAACCTAATAATAAAATATTAGATTAATATATAGATTTTTTCATTTAATGAAAAAATAATAATTATACATAAATGATATAAATTGTCATTAGACAACAACAAATCACCATGTATGGTCAAAGTACAAAAGCTTTATGAAATGAATAAAAACACCATAAAAACATAAAAAGTCATCACAGATGACACAAGATCCAAGAGCATAGTTACGTAATATACCAAAAGGGATCAATTCACAATTGTTTCAATTTTTGAATTTAAGTATTCAATCAAAAATTCAAATACCGAATTTAAAAATGTTATTTGTTATACCCAAAATTTGACATTGAGTTGATTCGGGTCAAATGCGGATTACATACGGTCAAACCCGGTACTGTGTTGTGGAAGGATAGGACGCGTCCTGGCACATAGGACGCGCCTATATTTGATTTATATTTGATTTGATGCTTTATGTCTGGTAATAACGAAGCTTGGATATGGACGCGCCCACCTGTGGTAGACGCGTCAACATTGGGAAAATTGCTTGGTAAATGTGATTTTGTGGCAATGAAAGTTGGAGGACGCGCTTGTCTCCACTAGGGCGCGTCTTGTAGCTTTGGCACGCTATAAGGAACGGTTGATGAAGAAACGGGGTTGGATTTATGAAGGTGAGGACGCACCCAATGGGTTAGGACGCATCCTGTGATTGGTTTATGTGCTCTCAATGGTGACTTCAGGGAAAAACTTTTATGGAGAGGAGCAATGGAGGTTATTTTTACTAACGTATTTGTTGCAGGTACTCTTTGAAGAATTCCCTCCTTGAGACGGTCAAGGAGGGGGATGTCCGTGAAAAGCTTGAAGGCCTCCAGGGGTATGCCTGATGATTGAAGGCCTCCTTCTGTATTCAACGGGTGTCCTCGTTGGGGATGTGGGGTTAACTTTGGTGTGTGCTTTGGGAACTCTGTTCTTGCATTCAACGGGTGTCCTCGTTGGAGAACTTTGGAGTCATCCTGCACTTTGCACCCAAGAGCTTGGGATCACCTGTCCTGCTATCTGGTGGGTTATCCTCATACGGGGGACATGGACGCGTCTGACACTTGGGGTGAACCGTGGCTGTACCTGCGTCTGTATATCAAGGGAGATAGCTGTAGCGGAGTGTTATCCTTGCGCAGGGAGATGCACTATCCGTGAAGTCCTGCGATTACGGATGAGCCTTGGGCCTTCGCGGTTGGGCCTCATAGTTGGACATTCCTAAAGCTAGCGGAAGACGGACTTTGGGTGGGCTTCTACTGGACCTAGGAATAAGAAGTCTAAACCCATTAGATTTCTTGTTCTACGAGAACTACGTCAGGCTTGATCCCTATATAAAGGGTACGTAGGCACATTGAGAGGGTAAGAAGTTGAGAGCGGATAAGAGAGCCACCACTTACTCTGATCAATCTCAGCCTAAAATAATCACAAACCACCACACACCGCTTAAGTTTCCGGCAAAGAACCACCGTCACAGATCTTAGTTCCGGCGAGAAACCTCAATCTTTGTTGTTACCAGATTCCTCCGTCAACAAATTGGCGCTAGAAGGAGGGGTGCTAATTAAGGTCGTAATCTTAGGAGGAAAATATGTCTTATAATCGTGATGGAAGTTCTTATGATGGAAGTGACAGCAGATCTGAAGGAGAAGGCGGGGGAGGCTACACTCCCCATGAACCCTACATTCCCAGAAACATGGCAGATCCACCAAGAGCCCCGGATGTGCGGGGGACACCTCCAGTTCTCATCAGCAACGCTGATATCTTGGAGCAGTTGTACCGCATGGGGGATACTTGTTATTCCTAGTGAACTAACAATGAGATTTACAGAAGGGGGGTTGAATGTAAATCTCAAAACTTTTTCAAGTTTTGAGCAGTTTCAAAGGCTGTGTGTTTAAGATAAACAAGTGTGTGAATTGCTTTAAGCTAATACAGACAGATATATATTCAAGCACAAAAGTACAGAACACAACAGACCTTAAAAACTTTTCTGGTGGATTTGTTGTTCCACCAGAGATGGTATTTCAGAAAATCTGTGATTCAAGAAGTTGATCACAGCTGCATCCTAGTACAAACTAGATAATTTTTCTCAAGATTTTTCTAAACAGCTCTGGAAAAATTCTATTCTAATTACTAGCTGCTACTTGGTTTTTATAACACCAAGTTTACAAGTGAAGACAAAGATAAAAAGTACAATAATAAAATAAGTTCTCCACTTGTTTCTTCTCCATTTTACTCCAGTGCATTGTTGACTATTGCCTCTTTATACTAGAGTAGAACGGCTGCTTTTTCTGATGTTCCTGAAATAGGCTACCACATCTCAGTTGTCTCTGTCAACCCATGTGCCTCTGTTTGTAGGTACAACTACCACTTGTCAACTGCTATTCAACAGAACATCTGTTGAAGCCTTCATCCGTTGATGGCTTTATCCGTTGATGTGTTAGCAGTTGAAGCTCTATCCGTTGATGCACTCATCCGTTGAAGGATGTTATCCGTTGAAACTTTAGAGACATCCGTTGAAGCTTTGTTTCTCATCCGTTGAAGGTCTTTAAGTTATCCGTTGACACCATTTCATTTATACAAAATTACAAGGCATGAAATATTTACAATTGGCCTTCCTATCTGCATATCCTTTAGTAGTCAACATGACTTATAATTTCCCTCAACATTTAAGAATTATATCTCAAATTCAGAGACTGAAATGTGCTACAACACTAGACTTATTTCTAAGTAAAGCTACACCATCAACGGATAGCCAAAGTGGTCTTATCCGTTGAGGCTACAAACACTATATTTCTACTTAAGTGTTTTGTTAAACATATCATCAAACTAATGCACATATATTCCTAACAATCTCCCCCTATTTATGTCTATAAGAATTGTAGACATAAATTCAAGGTTAACTTGATGATAACAAAACACTTAACAAATATATGAACTGAAACTAAGTAGAAATTTAAAAGTGCTGCAAAAGTGTATGTACTAGAAGGTAATTGAAGATTTACAGTGTTTCCAAGGGTGCTCCACTAGCCTGAGCAAATCATCTTTTTCTTCTTTGATCCCTGGTTTTCTTTCCTAGCCCTTTGTCATTTTCCTCAATTTGGAGTTGGAGTTGTCTGAAGAATTCAGCTTCATCTTCATCACTGATATCCAACTTAGATTGCATTTCTTTGAGAGTTTCATTGCTGGCAATCTTGAGTTGGTCTTCAAGTCTGAAAAATCTTCTGACTCCTTTATCATCTCTGAATTCCATCAACCAATGAGGTGATTTGTGAATTGTAGTTCCCCTTTCTTGAATGAGTAAGGTTCTGGGCAAAGCATTGGGCTCCCTCCAAGTTTTCCTTATGTTGGCAATCTTGTTGAGAATTTCAGTCTTGGCAGTCCTGGTAAAGCCAGAATCCTTTTGTATGGCTGAAAAGACTCTGATCAAGGTAGAGTAGCCTTCATTCAGAATCCTGTAGAGAGGCCATGTTCTTTCCCCGGCTCCTTTGTATCTGAACACCAATCTCTCTGGTAGCTGTCTGTAAGCAGCAATTCCCCTTACATCCTCCAGCTCATCCAGATAGAGTTCAATGTCTGAAATTTCTTTTATGTCACAGATGTGAACATAATCATCTTTAGAAATGGGTGGCTTAGGGTTAGGTTTATGTTTTTGAGTGAATTTCTTAGAGTTTAGGGGAGGTGTAGATTTGGATTTTCTTTTTTGTTTCTTTGGTAGTGGAAGAGTGGTTAAAAAGGTAGGCAAATTGATGGTGTCCCAATCAATAGGTTCCTCTTTTGGGATGATTGGTTCACCATGGATGTTTATAGTGGGATCAGCAACAAAGGGTTCAGGTATGGAAGGTAGAGATTTAGTTTCTTCAGTGTTGCCTTCACTCCTTCTATGTGCCGTGGCCTTTCTTCTGTTTCCCTTCTGCCATTCCTCTTTTTCCTCCATGCTTTCACCAAATATACTCCCAAAAACCTCATCTAAGTTTGCAATCTTGTCTTCACCCCTGACTTCAATTCCTTTCTCATTTTCAACTAGACTTGACTTTAGCTTTTGTTCAAGCTTTGCTTGTGCTCTTTTGTCAGCCTTGAGTTTTTCAGCTTCTTTCTTTAACCTTTTGGTTTCTTCCCTCTTGGCTATTGAGAATTTGGGATGTCCTTGCATCACACATATGCTCTTTCCCTCTCTAAAGATAATAGCCATGTTTCTCCTTACTGCCTCATCCATGGTCTCCTTGTGTTTTATGATGCTAGTACCCAAAACTTTGTCTTCATCAGGCTTTGGAAGAGGAAAGTCCACTTCTTTCATCTGAGCAAAGTCTAGAGGGTTCTTTGTGGAGTCCTTGCTGGATCTGGTGTTGGGCTTGAGAACCATAGATTTTAGATTCTTGAAAGAAGTCTCTCCAACCTTATTTCTCCTTTCTGGCTTGTGCTCCATATTGATTGGTTCAACCTTTGTGCTATGTTTCACAGATATTGATTTATCTTGTGTTGAGCCAAACAGCTGTTGCATCCTTTCATCAATTCTCCTCCTTTGCTCTTTCACTTGAATTTCAGCTGCTGCTAGCTGGATTAAATCAATTCCATCAGGCTTTCCTTTGATTTGAATGATTGGAGAAGTAGTGATGGCAGGAACTAGCACTTTAGATATTTGGATTTTTGTAGATGGCTCTCCTTCCCCTTCCCTTTTACTCTCCCCCTTTTTGTTATCATCAAGGAGAGGGGTCAAGCCCTGTGCTTTGGCCAGCTGCATAAGTAGATTTGTTTGAGATTGTTGGTTGTGAAGAATGGTGGCCACAGAATCTTCAATAACTTGAACCCTGTCTTCCAATTTGGCCAGCCTCTTTTCAGTATGTGATTCCTTTTTCAATCTCAACAAAATGTCCTGCATTGTACCAAAGGGCATGACTGAATCCAATTTTTCAGAATTGTAGGATTTCAAGTCAGCAATATCCTTTCTGAGTTCATCCACACTCAGATTCTGTCTTACTTGCTGCAACTTCGTGAGATGCAGTGAGTCCAAGTGAGCTGTAAGGATAGCCTTTGTACCAACATGAGAAGTTTTCTGAATGGCCTGTTTGATAGTACTGATTTGTTTGACTAAGGAGACATTGAATTGCCCTGTTGTAGACTCCTTTGTGAAGGCCCATTCAGGTAGATTTGGAATAGAACTAGGGCCTTCATCTCCCCCTAAGTTCATGCTTCCATCAGAAGAAACAAAGTCATCATCATCAGAATTTACTCCAAATTCTTCAAATGACTCACCAGCTGTTGAAGGCATCTTGTTAATAGCAGTTTTGTCCCTTTGAAGAGATGCTGTTGTATGTACTAGATGTAGTGTCTTTTCTGCCTCCACATTGCCCTGTGCAGCCAATACTTTATAGGCTGAAACAGGATGAGTAAAAGTGTCAGCATCCAAGGAAATGTTATCAATTACAGCTTTGTAATGTTGCTGAAATTGTCTTTCCTTTTCAGCATCATTCACAATCATTGACTTACTAGCAATGGCTGGATCCATCCTTATATCTGCTGTACCTGCCTTTCTCTCATTTTCTCTATGTTCTTGCATCAGGGGCTCCCCCTGGCTCACACAACTCACTCCCTCACCTTCACCTACTAAGGTGGTACTCCTCTCACTTACTTTTGCCATGCTGGAAGAAATAGCATGCATATTTGAGCTCTCAATCTCTCCTTTTGCCTGGGAGCAACCCAGCCTCTCACTCAAATTGTCACTCCCTTCCCTCAGTCCTAGAAGTGATTGTACAGTAATCAAGTCTTCTACACTTGGAATTGTTTCAGTTGTGTGTGTAGAGACTATCAATGGATGAGGAATAGCCGTTGAAGGTGAAACTGATGGTATCAACGAATAACTGCTGTTAAGCTTATCCGTTGAAGAACAACCACTTGTCAACGGATGAGTGATATCCGTTGAAGAAGGAAAAGAAGTAGAAATTGAAAGTGATATAGCTGTTGAATCTGTGTAGATTGATATGAGTTTTGGTGACACAGATCCTTCAATTACATCTGAAAGAATTTGCGGGTGATCCAACAAATCATCTAAAAGATGATGATCACCTGTATTTGAGTGGGGCTCCTCCCTGAGTTGAAAGAGGGAGAATCAGGAATTGATGGGAATAACATATCCACATCTAGAGATGGTGAGGAAGTGTGTGGTGATTGATGTGTGTTAATTGTGAGAGAATGGGGTTGTGACTCCACATTTGTTGGAGCCACATCAAACTGAGTTTGAGAAGGCATAGATACAGATGGATGTATCTGTGCAGTGTGTGCACCCTTTGTAGAAGATTGGGTTCTAGCTCTCTTTCTTCTAATAAAGGCTTTTGTTGGTGAGTGTTTGGCTTTAGTGTCCCTCCCTCGTTTGTGTGTTCCTGGTTGGGAACTATTTTCAATAGTTACATCCTTTTGGGAGGATGCAGCTAGGGATATGCTAGTAACCTTTTCAACCACCACAGCTTTTTGAGAAACTGTGGCTTGGCTAGCTTGGGAAGCACTTTTCTCTCCTTCCTTATCCTGGGGGTTTCTTTGATGTTCACCCCTCCCCTCACCACTCACACCCTGTTCACTCCCCTCAGGGTTAATGGCAGGTGTTACAACTGTTGTCTTTTGAGAAACAACAGAGGTGGTTTTCTTTGTCTTTGATTTTGAAAGTTTAGTTTTGGTGACCTTGGTAGGAATCTGTTGGGGCATTGTCACAGATTCCATGGCCACACTAGAAGATAAAGAAATAGAGGGGTTGGAAGAAGTAGGAGTTGTAGAAGCAATTACCTCACCTACCTGAGGTGCATTCATGATTGGTAAATATACCAATGGCACACTGCTGTTGAGATCCATTCTCAATAAATCTGCAAGAACTCTTTTCTCTTGTGCCCAGCACTTGAGTTTATTATTCTCATTCGTAATGACCAAACCTTCAGCAACATGGTTAGCCAATAACATAAAGAATCTAGCATAATAGATGTTATTAGGTCTATTAGCTTTGTTACCTAATCTAGTACCCAATTCTAGCATAACATAGTTGCTAAAATTAAAATACCTATCAGAAACAAGCATATAGAGCATATTAACAAGAGATGAAGTTATGGCATCAAAATTGCTAATTTTCCCAGAGAAAACCTTGATAAAGGCATCCCCAAGAAAACTCCATTCTTTCCTAAGGCCTTTTCTTTTAATACTCCCTAAACTAGCAGAGTTAAGAGAATAACCTATGGAATCTAACATGCTGGATACATCATTATCAGTGTGTGGTGTCATGGCATTGTTCCCAGGTAATTTAAAACATGCTAGTAAGTCATCACAGTTAACACAGTGATTTTTACCTTTGAGAGTGAAGGAGATAGTCATATCTATGGAGTTGAACTCAGCAGTTGTCCAAATCTCCTCAACTACTTCACAGTAAATCGTTGGGGCTTCCAGTATTGCATAGCTAAGTTTATAGTTTTTGATGAAGTCCATCATTTTGTGATAATCTGAGTGGGCTTCATTCTTTTTTACCAAAGCTATGAAATTGTTCTTCTCATAGATGAACCCAGATTGAGACATAATCTTTACTACTGGTGCCATTGTTGTGAGTAGAAATTGCAGAGAATAACTTGAAGGTTTTGCAGAGAGGAAATGGTAAAAACTTTGAAATTTCAAGAAAGCGTAAAGTAAAAATGAAAAATCAGAAGGGCTTATATACTTTCTCAAATTAAAAAAAACATAAATAAGAGATTAAACAATAAATATGTGTAAGTGAATTTCAGCCGTTTAAGAATAAACTGTAAGTATTCTGAAAACTACCTTTAAAACAAATACATACAGCTGTATGTATGAGTATCAACGGTTAAGACAATAGAATCAACGGCTGTGAAACACTTGAATCGACTGATGTGATATTTCAACGGATAAGGTAAACTGTCATCCGTTGAAGAGCACTTCAGTTTTATCCGTTGACGGATAAAAATTCCAGAAATGTATATGACTTTCAACGGATAATGAACATCCGTTGACAGAACAATTTTGACTTTCAATGGATAGGGAATATCCGTTGATGGAATAATCTATGTTAAAAATCAAATTTGTTCTTGCAGCTAATACATTTCAGGCTTCAATTCAAATTGCAATAAGGACATGAATTTTAAGAGTAATTAAGCATACCTAGCTCACTTACCAATCTTGTGAATGTTGATTCATCAAGTGGCTTGGTAAATATGTTTGCAATTTGTTGTTCACTTGGAACAAAATGAAGTTCCACTGTACCTTTCATCACATGTTCCCTAATGAAGTGGTACTTGATATCAATGTGCTTGGTCCTTGAGTGCTGCACATGATTCTCTGTTATGGCTATGGCACTTGTGTTGTCACAAAAAATAGGAATTCTATCAACATGTAGTCCATAATCAAGCAGTTGATTCCTCATCCATAACACTTGAGATCAGCAACTTCCAGCAGCAATGTATTCAGCCTCAGCTGTAGAAGTAGAGACTGAATTTTGCTTTTTGCTAAACCATGATACAAGCTTGTTTCCCAGGAATTGGCAGGAGCCTGTTGTACTTTTCCTGTCTATTTTGAAACCTACATAGTCTGCATCTGAGTAGCCAATTAGATCAAAACCAGACTCTCTAGGGTACCAAATTCCTAGATTTGGAGTCCCCTTGAGATATCTGAAAATTCTTTTAATAGCTACTAAGTGAGATTCTTTAGGGTCAGCTTGAAATCTAGCACAGAGACATGTAGAAAACATTATATCTGGTCTACTGGCAGTTAAATATAAAAGTGAACCAATCATGCCTCTATAACTTATAATGTCCACAGACCTTTCAGTCTTATTTAATTCAAGTTTGGTGGCAGTGGCCATGGGAGTTTTTGCAGATGAACATTCTATTAAGTCAAACTTCTTTAAAAGATCATAAATATATTTAGTTTGACTAATGAAAATTCCATCACTAACTTGTTTAACTTGTAATCCAAGAAAATAGGTTAGTTCTCCCATCAGGCTCATTTCATAATTACTTTGCATTAGCTTAGCAAACTTTTTACAAAGCTTATCATCTGTAGATCCAAATATTATGTCATCTACATAAATTTGAACAAGTATACTAGAGCCATTAACATTCCTAAAGAAGAGAGTTTTATCAACAGTACCTCTAGTGAAGTGATTCTCCAAAAGGAATTTTGATAAGGTTTCATACCAGGCTCTAGGTGCTTGCTTCAGTCCATAGAGTGCTTTCAACAGATAATACACATAGTCTGGAAAATTTGAATCTTCAAACCCTGGAGGTTGACTTACATAAACTTCTTCCTCCAATTTCCCATTTAGAAATGCACTCTTGACATCCATTTGATAGACTTTGAAATTGGCATGGGCTGCATAGGCTAGAAAATTTTGATGGCTTCAAGTCTTGCAACAGGAGCATATGTCTCATCAAAATCTATTCCCTCTTGTTGATAATAGCCTTTAGCAACCAATCTGGCTTTATTCCTTATGACAATGCCATTTTCATCCATCTTGTTTCTGAATACCCATTTTGTGTCAATAGGACTCTTGTTCTTTGGTTTGGGTACCAGCTTCCAAACTTTATTTCTCTCAAATTGGTTCAGCTCTTCCTGCATAGCTAATATCCAATCTGGATCAAATAAAGCTTCTTCCACTTTCTTAGGTTCCTCCTGAGATAGAAAACTACTATACAGACATTCATCTTGAGTAGCTTTTCTTGTTTGCACTTTAGATGATGCATCACCAATGATCAGTTCAAAGGGATGATTCTTGGTCCATTTCCTTTGAGGTGGAAGATATACTCTAGATGAGGTGGCCTCAGTATTGTCATGATGTGAGACAGAGTGTTGATTAGTTGAAACTCCCCCTGAGTTGTTGGTCCTTTGCAGGGAACTTGGAGTTCTATCAACTGATGATGTAAATCGATTATCCGTTGATGAACTATGATCAACGGATGCTTCATTTTGTACTTCAACAGATGATGCACTATGTCTTTCAACGGATACTGCATTGCCTCTATCAACGGATGCAGAATTTTGTGCATTATCCAAGGGCATGTTTTGAATCCCTTTTGAAGAGTCATCTCCATCAGTCTCCTCTTCACTATCATCACAATATATCTCAATGTTGTCAAATTTGAGTCTCTCATGGTGTCCCTCATCTGTTAGTCCATCAATCTTTTTATCATCAAACATAACATGCACAGATTCCATAACAATGTTGGTTCTTAGATTGTAGACCCTATAAGATTTTCCAGCTGAGTAACCAACAAATATCCCTTCATCAGCCTTTGCATCAAACTTCCCTTTATGGTCAGATTGATTTCTCAGTATAAAGCATTTACATCCAAAGACATGAAGAAAGTTTAGAGTTGGTTTTCTTCTCTTGAACAACTGATAAGGAGTCATGCCTTTAGCTTGATTGATCAAAGAAATATTCTGAGTGTAGCAGGCACAATTAACAGCTTCAGCCCAAAAATATGTTGGTAACTTTGATTCTTCAAGCATTGTTCTAGCAGCCTCAATTAAAGATCTGTTCTTTCTTTCAACTACCCCATTTTGCTGAGGTGTTCTTGGAGCTGAGAACTCATGCATGATTCCATTTTCTTCACAGAACAGCCTCATTGTCAAATTCTTGAACTCAGTTCCATTGTCACTCCTGATATTCCTAACCTTCAAGTCAGGATGATTATTGACTTGCCTGATGTGATTGATAATGATTTCACTTGCTTCATCCTTTGATCCAAGAAAATAGACCCATGAAAACTTTGAGAAATCATCTACAATCACTAAGCAATATCTTTTTCTTGCAATTGACAATACATTGACTGGTCCAAACAAATCCATATGTAGCAGCTGTAATGGTTCATCAATTGTTGTTTCAAGCTTCTTTTTGAATGATGCTTTCCTTTGTTTGCCTTTCTGACAAGCATCACACAAACCATCCCTTGAGAATTCAACAAGAGGAATTCCTCTAACTAAGTCCTTTTTGACTAGATCATTCATTGTCTTGAAATTCAAATGGGATAGCTTCTTGTGCCATAGCCAACTTTCAAATGGACTTGCTTTGCTGAAGAGACAAGTAATAGATTCTGCATCAGTAGAGTTGAAGTCAGCTAAGTACACATTTCCTTTTCTAACTCCAGTTAGAACCACTTTGTTGTCTTTCTTACTGGTGACAATACAGGCTTCAGAATTGAAGGAAATTGTATTCCCTCTATCACATAGTTGACTGATGCTCAGTAAGTTGTGCTTGAGACCATCAACTAATGCAACTTCATCAATGATGACATTCTTTGTTGAAATCAAGCCATATCCCATAGTAAACCCTTTGCTGTCATCTCCAAAGGTTATGCTAGGGCCAGCTCTCTCCTTAAACTCTGTGAGCAGGGAGAAATCTCCTGTCATGTGTCTTGAACAGCCACTGTCCAAGTACCATAGATTTCTTCTGTTTCCCTGCACACCATAAAATCAATCAAGTTGATTTTGGTACCCAAGTTTCCTTGGGTCCATTCATGTTAGCCTTTCTCCTAGACTTCATTCCTCCTGCATCTTTAGACTTAGGTAACTTTGAGTCACCCTTGATCTTAGATGTAGTTGGTTAAGGTGTAGGGTTAGTCACAGAATCATTTAGCACATTTGGAATTTGATAAGGCATGGATTGTGCAAACATGTTATTCCACATAGGCATATTGTATGGCATTTGAGGCATACTAAATGCAGCAAGATAAGGATTGTTAAAATATGGCATGTTTGCAAAATGTGCATAAGGATTCTGTTGAGACATAACAGGCATATCATGCAGAGGTGATGCAGACATATTAGGCATGGAAGAGGGTACAGGTATGGGAGTTTTCTTAATAGATTTGCAATTAGCAGATAGATGATTAACACTATTACAATGCACACAGCTTTTTCTAGGAGCATACTTATCAGGTGTGTAATTGTTATGTTTGTTAACCCCTACCTTCCCATTTTTATTAGATTTCCTTTTAGTTTCCTTTTTATCCTCAACCACTTTGAGCCTATTCTTTAACTGTTCTAAGGTCATGTGTCCTATATTCACCTTACTGAAATCTTTGGATGTGCTTGCTTCTTCTTTGACAAAATTCTTGGAAGTTGAACCAAACTTTTTGTTGAGTTTCTTTAGATTTTCACTTTTAGAAACATCTGCCTGTTTTAATTGAGGAACCTTCAACGGATGCTCCTTTCTTCCTTCAACGGATAATTTTCATCATCCGTTGATTCCACATCCATTGACAGCCCATCAATTAATTCCATTTTGTTTTTGTTTTTATCCCAGGCAGTCTCACAAAATGATTCAATTCCTTGGACCTTGATAATTTGAGCACTAACATCCCTAGATGTCTTCCAGGCTTTAATCACCTCTTGCTCTCTCTCTAATTGATTAGAAAGTATTTCTACTTTCTTAACAGATTCAGCTAGTTCATTTTCAACAGATATACAATGTAGCTTAGTTTTCTCTAGGTCAATCAACTTATCTTCTAACACAGCATTTCTATTACTTAAAAACAGATTATTCTCTTTAATCCTACTATTTTCTTTAGCAAGAGATTTAAGAAACACACGCAAGTGATACAATTCAGTAGACATGTCATTAAAAGCATCATTGCACTCTTCTTTAGTAAGCTGTGTTAAATCAGTAGTGATTACCTGGTTGCTTGATGAACTAACTTCATTTTCCTCAGAATCAGCCATGAGAGCCAAGTTGACATATTCCACATCTTCATCCTCTTCTTCTCCATCAGCTGCCCAGTCTTTTTCTTGAGTAATGAAAGCCTTCTCCTTTTGCTTGAGCAGATCAAAATATTTCTTTTTGTAATCTACTTGGTCAAATTTCTTCTTTTCAGAAGTTGGCTTTCTGCACTCACTTGCAAAGTGTCCACTTATACCACAATTGAAACACTTGAACTTGGATTTGTCCACCATGTTCTTATGAGGTTTAGTGGATCTAGTGTTTTTCTTAAATTTCATCTTTGCAAATCTTCTGGACAGAAATGCAAGATGCTCATCAATACCATCAGAGTCATCTTGGCTGGAGTTGTCTTCATTCTCAGCAACTTGCTCCTTACCCTTGCTTGATTCTGATTTGCTTGTGCCATCTTTGGAGTTTAATGTTGATCTCACAGTTTCTTGTCTGCATTCTTTCTCATTTTCAGCTACCAAGGCAACTGAACCTCCTTTCTTTCTTCCCTTCTCCAATACCTCATCCTGTTCCAGCTCTAGTTCATAAGTCTTCAAGATTCCATATAATCTTTCAAGAGTGAAGTCCTTATAATCTTGAGAGTTTCTCAAGGAGACAGTCATGGGTTTCCATTCCTTTGGCAAGGATCTTAAAAATTTAAGATTTGAATCCTTCACCTGGTACACTCTACCATACAGCTTCAGTCCATTCAACAGCTTTTGGAATCTATTGAATGTGTCATTTAAAGATTTATTTTCTTCAAAATGAAAATACTCATACTGTTGAATGAGAAGCTGCATTTTGTTTTCTTTTACTTGTTCTGTACCTTCACACAGTAGCTGAACTGTGTCCCAAACCTCCTTGGCAGTTGTGCAATTTATCACATTATCAAACATATCCTTGTCAAGACCATTAAACAAAATGTTCATAGCCTTCTTATCCTTGTGGACTTCTTCTGTGTCTTCCATTGTCCATTGTGCTCTAGGTTTTGGAATGGATTGACCAACAACAATTGTGGCTGTAGCAACTGTGGCTACTTTGTGGGGAATGTGAGGACCATTCTCAATGCAGTTTACATAACCTTCATCTTGGGAGAGTAGATGAAGATGCATTTTCACCTTCCAATGGTGATAACTGTCTTTGTCAAGAACTGGGATTTTTACTCCAATATCCTTCTTACTCATCTTTGTAAGTTTCCAAGAACTTTAAACTCTTTGTATGTCAAGAGCCTGCTCTGATACCAATTGTTATTCCTAGTGAACTAACAATGAGATTTACAGAAGGGGGGTTGAATGTAAATCTCTAAACTTTTTCAAGTTTTGAGCAGTTTCAAAGGCTGTGTGTTTAAGATAAACAAGTGTGTGAATTGCTTTAAGCTAATACAGACAGATATATATTCAAGCACAAAAGTACAGAACACAACAGACCTTAAAAACTTTTCTGGTGGATTTGTTGTTCCACCAGAGATGGTATTTCAGAAAATCTGTGATTCAAGAAGTTGATCACAGCTGCATCCTAGTACAAACTAGATAATTTTTCTCAAGATTTTTCTAAACAGCTCTGGAAAAATTCTATTCTAATTACTAGCTGCTACTTGGTTTTTATAACACCAAGTTTACAAGTTAAGACAAAGATAAAAAGTACAATAATAAAATAAGTTCTCCACTTGTTTCTTCTCCATTTTACTCCAGTGCATTGTTGACTATTGCCTCTTTATACTAGAGTAGAACGGCTGCTTTTTCTGATGTTCCTGAAATAGGCTACCACATCTCAGTTGTCTCTGTCAACCCATGTGCCTCTGTTTGTAGGTACAACTACCACTTGTCAACTGCTATTCAACAGAACATCCGTTGAAGCCTTCATCCGTTGATGGCTTTATCCGTTGATGTGTTAGCAGTTGAAGCTCTATCCGTTGATGCACTCATCCGTTGAAGGATGTTATCCGTTGAAGCTTTAGAGACATCCGTTGAAGCTTTGTTTCTCATCCGTTGAAGGTCTTTAAGTTATCCGTTGACACCATTTCATTTATACAAAATTACAAGGCATGAAATATTTACAATTGGCCTTCCTATCTATATATCCTTTAGTAGTCAACATGACTTATAATTTCCCTCAACATTTAAGAATTATATCTCAAATTCAGAGACTGAAATGTGCTACAACACTAGACTTATTTCTAAGTAAAGCTACACCATCAACGGATAGCCAAAGTGGTCTTATCCGTTGAGGCTACAAACACTAGATTTCTACTTAAGTGTTTTGTTAAACATATCATCAAACTAATGCACATATATTCCTAACAATACTCTTAACAGTTTTCACTCAAGACTGAATACGGTGGAGCGTCGGAGGACGAGGAGAGGTCGTCGTTTTCCCCGTCACGGTCATGCCGTGGGGAAAGCGCCAGTAGTTGAAGGGGACACCCAGGGCAGCGCGCAAAACCCGTGAATCACTCCCCGGCGCTTGGAATATTCTGATGATGTAGAGCCTATTGTGGAGCTTGTGGATAAAGACACTGATGGTAAAGAAAGGCCTCACCTTGGTAACCAGGTGATGCCACACCCACATAGGTCTGGGCATATGATGGACGGGCGTCGTCGTGCGGAGAACACTCAAAATCAAGATGAGGAAGGAAGGGATCTTTCAACCTTGAAAAAAAGGCTTGGCATAAGGTTGGAAGACGATGATTTGAGGATGTTGCTGGTAGAATGGCAAAAGGAAGGAAATGCTGGAGAAACGAAGCCCCGTGACACAATGCGTGTGCCCCCTGCATTCCAAAGGGATGACGGGGCGCGGCACCGCGAGCACGAGCGTGCCCCTCCGCGTAGAAGGCCCGTGAATTACTACCGGGGATATTAGAGGAATGGACGAGGAAGGTTGGGATATCAACATGGTAGAGCACCCTACAATGGTAGGAGAGGTGGAGCACCTTCAGCTGGAGAAGCCCCTGCCGTTATTCTCGTAGCTTCCCACAGCGCTACAGGTAATGGGTCCAGGGCGCGTCCTCATGACCAGGACGGCGGGCGAATTCAAATAAGAATGCAAAATAATGATGAAATTCCGCAACACGGTCAAGAAGAACCTCGCGTGCGAGAAAATGTTCTGAACCAAGATGGTAATATGCCACAGCCGCAGCCTCAGGGTGAGGGGCGGCGAGATCCACCGCCACACCCGGGGGGTAATCACGGGGAATTGCAGCAAGTCGCTGAACAACCCCAACAGCCAAATATTCAAACAATTCCGGGAATAGGGACGTTTAATGTGAACAATCTCAAAAGATTGCCTAACCATCTTGAGGGAGGAAGGGTGACAGCAACTGTGCAGGCTCCTTCTCCTTTTGTTGCTGTTGTGAGGGAGGTGCAATTTCCTGCAGGATACAGGAACACAACCAATGACTTGCGTTTCCATGGGAACTCTGATTCCGTTGAATTCCTAGGGCGCTTCAATATTGAAATGGATGTATATCAGGTGCCTGATTTGGCTCGGTGCCGTCTCCTGGCGGCCACTTTTAGAGAAGGCGCTCAACAGTGGTTCCAAAAACTTGGTCCAGGTGTGATCACATCCTGAGAACAGATGAAAACTTTGTTTCTGACTCAATTTCAAGCTGCAGTGAAGTACACACCACCTGTTACCACCCTAGCTAATGTGAAGCAGAAGGAAGGAGAAAGTTTAACCTCATACTTCAAAAGGTTCAACGCAGAATCCACTTTGGTGATGGGTGAAACTGATGAGACACTAAAAATACTTCTTATAGCCGGATTGTGTGTGGGAATGGATTTCTGGAAGCACCTGCAAGGGAAAGACCCTGTGTCACTAGCTGATGTGCTTGCGCAGGCGAAATCATTCAAAGCAATTGAACAGTTGCTTGCAGAAACAAAAAAGAATGACATCACACATAACTCCAAGGGGCGATCCAAGAGAAGGGATAGATCCTTGAGCCCAGATTATCGGCGGAATGCTAGAAGCCCCAATAGAGTGAACACCGTGAACACGCGGAGAGAATGGAGCCCGCCATCGAACTACGAGAGGAGGGTCAGCAATTATACGCCGCTGGCGGCATCCATTGATCATATCTCTGAGGTAAATAAAGATAGAGGAATTTTCAAGAAGCCCGACCGTCTAACTTCATGGCAGAGCAGAGACAAAAAGAAGTATTGTGACTACCACGAGTCTACCGGCCATGACACCCATGAGTGTCGCCACCTAAGAGATGAAATTGAGGAATTGATTAAGGCTGGATACCTGGGAGAATGGATTGAGAAGGTGAAGCAACGCAAGGGAACCGGTGACAAGGGTAAGGATGAAAGACAGCCCCCGCGGGCGGAAGATGTTGAAAAATCAGCAGAAGTTAAGTTTCAGAGGGCTGGCAGTATCAGGGCAATTTTTGGAGGACACCCTTTTGTTGGTGATAGTAATCGAGCACTGGAAAGAAACGCGAGAGAAGCGCGACATCCACCGCTCACCAACATTCATAGCTTAGAAGACAGACCTCCGAAGGTCTTTAAGGGAGAGTCCGCTGATATTACGTTCAAGGAAAAAGAATCAAGGTGGGTGCATCATCCCCACAATGACGCGCTGGTGATTACCATGCTTATTGGGGCAATGAACGTACATCGAGTCTTCTTGGACAATGGGAGTTCTACGAACATCTTGTACTACAGCACTTACAAAAAACTGGGTTTCCCGGATAGCGACATGTATTTTGAAGATGCGCACGTATATGGCTTTACTGGGGAAGCAGTGAGAGTTATGGGTTCGGTCAGGCTTCCCGTCACGCTCGGGGAAGGAGCTTTGTCAGTTACTCAAATGATAGACTTCAAAGTGCTGGATCAGGATTCCGCGCATAATGTGTTGGTCGGTAGACCTTGGTTGCGAGCGTTCAGGGTGATAACCTCGATACATCACTTGATGATAAAGTTCCTAACACCAAACGGAGTTGGCAGTCTGAGAGGGTCGCAGTATGAGTCACGCGACTACTATCATAAGGCTGTTAAAGAATTCCGCAGGAGAAGGTACGAAGGAAAAGTTCTCCCATTTGAGGATGTAGAAGATATTCATACAAAACCAAACGGAGAGGTCCATGCCCACTATTTCGTTGAAGGCCCCGAAGAGGAAGAAACCTATGTCTCTAGGAACTCTTTTTGGACGCTGGGACATGTTTCGAAGATCCGTAGCGTGGAAGAAGTGGTGGTGAACCATGCAGAGGAGATCATACAACAGGAGGTTAACGGGGAAAAATTGGAAGGAAGAAGGGAGATTTTGCAAGGTCTCGGGAATAACTTCAAGGTGGATGCTCCTGAAAACAAGGACGCGCCCTTGAAGAATGAAAATAAAATTGAGGTTGATGCTCCTCCAAGAGAGGACGCGCCCCCTTCATCCGCGTTGCACAAAACTATGCCCTGTTTTGAGGTGGATGCTCCCGTTTATGGGGACGCGCCCTCGAATGCAAAAGTGGAAGTCAAGGATCCCCGAGACTTTGATTTCAATTTGGATCCCAGGATCCCCATGCCCGCCGAAAAGACGGGGACGACCGAAGACACAATATCTATTTCGGTTGACAAAGATGACCCGAATAAGGTTTTAAAAGTGGGATCCCAGTTGGATGATGAAACGAGGGGAAGTCTTACCCGCTTCTGAATTGCAAATCTTGATGTCTTTGCATGGAGTCATTCAGACATGGTAGGAATCGACCCAGAAGTAATGTGTCACCGGTTGAATATCTTCCCGAATTGTACATGCATACGTCAGAAACGCCGCCCGGTGAGTGGGGAAAGGGCGATAGCGTTAAAAGAAGAAGTAGACCGGTTATTGGAGGTGGGACTAATCAAAGAATCGTTCTACCCTGAATGACTTGCAAATCCAGTGCTGGTGAAAAAGCCGAATGGGAAGTGGAGGACATGTGTGGATTTCACAGATCTCAATAAGGCCTATCCAAAGGATAGCTTCCCGCTCCCAAAAATTGATCAGTTGGTTGACGCGACAGCAGGACATGCATTGCTGAGTTTTATGGATGCATACTCCGATTACAATCAAATTCCGATGTATGGCCCTGATCAAGAGCATACATCCTTTATTACTGACAGGGGGTTATACTGTTAAATAGGAATGCCGTTTGGCTTGATTAACGCTGGCGCAACCTACCAGCGGTTAGTAAACATGATGTTTAAGGACCAAATCGGGAGAACCATGGAAGTGTATGTGGACGATATGCTGGTAAAGTCTAAGGTGGCAAATGACCACATCAGGAACCTGATGGAAATGTTTGACATCCTAAGGAGGTTTCGCATGAAATTAAATCCACAAAAGTGTGAATTTGGCGTGGAGTCGGGAAAGTTTCTCGGATTCATCGTCAACCATAGGGGAATTGAGGCCAACCCCGCAAAGATCAAGGTATTGTTGGATATGAAGTCACCCACCAATGTGAAACAGGTGCAGAGTTTGACAGGGAGAATCGCCGCATTAAATCGATTTGTTTCCAAGTCATCCGATAGATGCAAGGAATTTTTCAAGGCAATTAAGTTAGCGGGGAAAGACTTTGTATGAATGTCAGAATGCGAAGAGGCTTTCAAAAGAATCAAGGAGCAACTGGGAAACCCTCCCATGCTGTCAAAGCCGTTGGATGGAGAATCTCTAATACTGTATCTCGCAGTGTCCGAATATTTGATCAGTGCAGTTCTGGTAAGAGAGGAAGATGGGCAGCAGTCACCAGTGTACTATGTGAGCAAGCGGTTGCACGACGCTGAAACTCGCTACACAAGCATGGAGAAACTGGTTTACGCCCTGATTCTTGCATCAAGAAAGTTGCGGCCGTATTTTCAAGCCCATAGAATTGAAGTCCGTACGGCATACCCGCTACGGCAGGTCCTTCATAAACTAGAGTCATCGGGAAGAATGCTGAAATGGGCTGTGGAGTTGGGACAGTTTGATTTGGAATATGTGCCCTGGACAGCGATCAAAGGGCAAGCCTTAGCCGATTTCTTGTTGGAATTTGATTCTGAAATTGACGATAAAGCTTTGGTAATGCTACATCAACCTCATGCTGAGGAGTCGTTGGAGGAATTTCCACATCCTTGGTGGATCTTGCATGTGGATGGGGCAGTTAACAATGGGGGAGCAGGCGCGGGTATAGTACTTGTGTCTCCCGAAGGTCATCATCTGATGAGCGCAATTCATTTCAAGTTTTATGCAATGAATAATGATGCGGAGTATGAAGCGTTGAATAATGGCCTGAAGATTGCTTTGGAATGGGGGTGCGAAACCTAATTACAAGAAGTGACTCAGAGCTGGTGGTGAATCAGGTGAACGAGGGATTTCAAGCGCGAGGCCCGCGAACATAATTATACTTGAGATGTACACAACGCCTGATTGGAATGTTCAAAGAAGTTAGGTTGGAATGTGTTCCACGGGAGAAGAACAGTAACGCGGATGCTCTGGAAAAAATGGGGTCGCAACAAGAGGCTGTGTTGTTAGGATCCATCCCTCTTGAAATCTAGGAGATTCCTAGTATCCCACAGATAGAAACTATGCAAGTGGATGAGGCTCCCAAGGAAACATGGATGACGCCCATTCTGGCTTACATTCGCGAGGGAACACTCCCCGATGATAAGTTTAAGGCTCATCGACTCCGCTATCAGGCTGCAAGGTATGTGATATACGACGAAGTTCTATACAAGAGAGGGTTCAATCAACCTCTGCTTAGATGTATCGAGAAGAAGGAGATTATATCATAAGAGAAGTACATGAAGGAATCTGTGGCAATCACTCGGGGGGTAGCTCGTTGGCAATGATAGTTTTGCGCCAAGGGTATTATTGGCCTACGATGAAAGAGGATGCTACAAACTTTGTCAGGGCATGCGATCGCTGTCAATGTTTTACAAATTACTCGTCTATGCCGGCAACGCTCTTGACGCCTATGGTAAGCCGATGGCCATTCGCTATGTGGGGAATCGATCTTATCGGAGAATTACCTAAAGCTAAAGGGGACGTCAAGTATGCAGTGGTTGCGGTTGACTACTTTACTAAATGGGCGGAAGCTATGCCACTGGCTACTATCACCACCAAGAAAATCAGGGATTTTGTTTTCAACTCCATCGTGTGCAGGTTTGGAATCCCTTACAAGCTTGTCTCCGATAATGGAAAGCAGTTTGATAGCAAGGAGTTGCGACAACTATGTGAGGAGTTGAAAATCAAGAAGGAGTTTGCAGCGGTCTATCATCCTCAAAGCAATGGACAGACAGAAGCTGTTAACAAAATAATAAAGCATACCCTCAAAACCAAACTGGAGGAATGCAAAGGAAATTGGCCTGAAGAACTCCCGAAGGTGATGTGGTCATACAACACTACACCACGATCTACTACGGGAGAAACACCGTTCATGCTGACTTACGGCTATGAAGCTATGGCCCCCGTGGAAGTTGGATCGGGATCGCTTCGCAAAGATTATTACAGGAAAGAAGATTCTGAGGTTAATCAAAGGCTTCATTTAGATCTCTTAGAGGAGACGAGGGAAAATTCTCAGCTAAGGCTAGCTGCGTATCAGGAACGCGCCACAAGGTATTATAACAAGAAGATAAAGGGACAATTGCTGAAGATGGGAGATTTGGTACATTGGAAAGTGATGCCCAACACAAAGAACCCCCAACATGGAGTGTTTGGAGCTAATTGGGAAGGACCGTACAGAATAAAGTTCATCCTGTGGAAGGGGACTTATCATCTTGAAGATATGGAAGGGAAGCTGGTTCTGCGAGCTTGGAACGCGGAACATCTCCGAAAGTATTACCAATAAGGTGCGGCTTTGGCCCCTTACATACCTCTTTTATTATATATTTAGGGGCTATGCCCGGATTATAGGCTAGAATTAAATAAATTCCTCCTAGCCTAGGGGGTAGTGCATGTACTACTTACCTTAGAACTAGTTGAAAGGTCATTTTTTTAAAATAATTTCCCCACAGAGCATAGTAGTCGTGGGACTCGTGCACTTTTGACAACAGAGCGCATTATAAATAAAATTTTGAAATTTTCCAAAAAGTTATTTGCTTGGTTTGCTTGGTTGCATGACGCGTCCTAGACATAGGGCGCGCCCTAAGTGAGAGTTCTATACGAATGATAACTGAAGTAGTGGCTGTCAAAAGGAACAATAAAACTCAAGTAAAATGGAACTAGGAAGTGTACTATTTTCAAGGACGCGCCCAAGCTATCTTGGTTGATGCTCTTTCAGTTGAATGTTTCCTTAATTTTGTCAAGACATAACTAAAAAAGAAAGACAGGTCCTTACTAAGGACGCGTCCTGCTTGAGGGATAGTATTTCTTTTAGATAAAGGTTAGGCGCGTCAAAATATTAGGACGCGCCCCATTGTGCTTTGTGCCTTGACTAAAATACACAAGTACGGCATAGTACCACGCTCATGTACTTTCCAGAGCAAACCAAGACGCGTTCAACTAGATAGGACGTGCCCACAACGTGTATTTGCTTGACCTGTGATAGTCCACAATATTACAAAGATGACACATGCACAAAACAAGACGCGCCCATGCAAATGACAGAATAGGATGCTCAAGTAAAAATCTGCATGGTTAAGCCATAAAAGCTTCATAAAAGTACAAGCGAATGGAGTTTAGCAATAGTCATTACAACTTGCAAGGCTTCAAGGGGCCCGTACCCTTAAAGTAGTTCAAAAAATAACTTCATAAAAAAGTGAAGGACGCGTCCTAGGCAGGAGGCGCGTCCTGAGGCTTGTCTTTGTCATCCGCAGGGGGAGGTTGAGTCTGAAGCGGAGCAATGGAGGAGAAACGAACATGAGATCTCTTGACGTCATAGATATAGAAGAAAGGTTCTTTCCAATCCCTTTCATGGTTGATCTTGCCTTCATTAAATCCCTTGTTATTCAGCCACTTGTTGACAACAAAGAAGTGATAACCAGGAATTGATTTTCTTATGCTGTAAAAAAACTGAATTCCTTCATGGAGGGCACGCCCAGTCTGAGGTTATGGTACATCATGAACAAAGCCCAAGCTAGTTTATATGAGTTTGGAGACAGTTGGATTGGGGCAACGTCATACCACTTCAAGATCTTTTTGATGTATGGGTGCAAGGGCGCGCCCACACCTAGAGAAATCAACTTTGGAGTAAGCACCATTCTAGGGATCCTTTGATTCCCGATGTTAAAGATATGTGGCCTCATGGTTCGAAGAGGGCGCGCCCAGATGCCCTCCATGTCATAATATTTCATGTGCCACTGGATCTCCAAGTCGGTTGCAGTTGAGTCAAGAGCTACGCAGGCCAGCTTACCCTCTTTTTTCCTTCTGGCATTCTTCTCTGCCTCATTCAGGGTACCAAGTCTTGCCCAGTAACAATCTACTTCAACGTCTGAAGGTTCCCAATGTTCTAGGGGAGAATCAGATTTCTGAGGGGATACAGGGTATGTATCGGGGTCAGGAACCCTCCTTTCAAATTCGCTTACGCTGTGAGGGGACGCGTCCTGAGAAGGAGCCGCGTCTAGGGATGCTGACGCATCCTGAGAGTTTGACACGTCCTGCTCTGAGACAGTCATGCGTTGGGGTCTTTGACTGGTGGTTGGTATAATCTCATCGTCGGTCCAATCTTCGATGACGGCCCTGGTATGGAGGATCGGGGTTCGTTGGCGTTTGAGTCCTTTCTTTTTTATTCTTGAACTTATGGGAACATGATCCATGGAATCGGAGCTGGAGTCAGACATTATAGAAGTCTTTGAGTTGAGAGATTCAAATATGCGTCTTTCTTTTTTGAGAAAGGAGCTCGTCTTATGCGATTCAGGGAAGTCGGGTTTGAAAGAGATCAGGTGCGGGGAGTAGATTCCAAGGCATTTATTGAGGACTTTAAACGGATGGAAAGGTGAGGAAGAAGACGCGTCCTCCAGCTGCAAAAGAAGGAATAAATATTTGAGGACGCGTCCACAAAAAAAAAGAGAAGGAAGAAAAGGCAGGGGAAAGAAAAGGGAAATGAATGATTGAAGGAAGCTACTAGATACATCCGGAGACGCGTCCTAGAAATCTACCGCAGAAAACGTGGTATGGTGACGCGTCCTAATAATCTTTTGGCCCTACATTACCTTTGTTAGGGACAGCTTAAACATGTCTTAAATAAGGAGATATAGGACGCGTCCTAACGGGAAGACGCGTCTAACATGGTTGCAATGTAGTGGAATTTTAATCGATTATAATCGATTTGGGGGAAGTTTTTCTGTAAACCTGAAAACATGTAATTATGGAATCAGAAGAGCAAATATGACCGAATTACAGATATATACACATATACATACAAGAAAGACTGAGAATAGTTTATAAAAGCATGAGGAATGTGAACGGTTTTTGCTCGTTTTAGTCGATTTGCTCAATGAAATTAAGGGATAATGGAAGATTTGTATACCTCGTAAGTTGGGGGTTGGATTAAGCAGCTTAAATTGAGTAATGGCCGGTGAAATTTCCGAGTTCTTGGATTTGACTTCTTGCAGCGGCGGTAATGGCGCTTTTGAGAGAGAGAAAAGAGGTTGGTGATGATGATATGATGAGGCCAGGGTATTTAAAGGAGAAGGGTGGTTATGTGGATGACAACTGTATGCTGCAAGTACAGAGTGAAGGCAAGGCACGTCCTGTGCCTTTGACGCATCCTGTGAACCAAATTTCATTGCTTGGATTTTAGGATAAAAATTACAATTTTTTTTTCAACTGCAAGTGGAATTTGGGGGGTAGTTGTTATACCCGAAATTTGGCATTGAGTTGATTCGGGTCAAATGCGGATTACATACGGTCAAACCCGGTACTGTGTTGTGGAAGGATATGACGCGTCCTGGCACATAGGACGCGCCTATATTTGATTTGATGCTTTATAGTCTGGTAATAACGAAGCTTGGATATGGACGTGCCTACCTGTGGTAGACGCGTCAACATTAGGAAAATTACTTGGTAAATGTGATCTTGTGGTAATGGAAGTTGGAGGACGCGCTTATCTCCACTAGGGTGCGTCTTGTAGCTTTGGCACGCTATAAGGAACGGTTGATGAAGAAACAAGGTTGGATTTATGAAGGTGAGGACGTGCCCAATGGGTTAGGACGCGTCTTGTGATTGGTTTATGTGCTCTCAATGGTGACTTCAGGGAAAAGCTTGTATGGAGAGGAGCAATGGAGGTTATTTTTACTAATGTATTTATTGCAGGTACTCTTTGAAGAATTCCCTCCTTGAGACGGTCAAGGAGGGGGATGTCCGTGAAAAGCTTGAAGGCCTCCAGGGGTATGCCTGATGATTGAAGGCCTCCTCCTGTATTCAATGGGTGTCCTCGTTGGGGATGTGGGGTAACTTTGATGTGTGCTTTGGGAACTCTGTTCTTGCATTCAACGGGTGTCCTCGTTGGAGAACTTTGGAGTCATCCTGCACTTTGCACCCAAGAGCTTGGGATCACCTGTCCTGCTATCTGGTGGGTTATCCTCATTCGAGGGATAGGGACGCGTCTGGCACTTGGGGTGAACCCTGGCTATACCTGCGTCTGTATATCGGGGGAGATAACTGTAGCGGAGTGTTATCCTTGCGCAGGGAGATGCACTATCCGTGAAGTCCTGCGATTACGGATGAGCCTTGGGCCTTCGCGGTTGGGCCTCATAGTTGGACATTCCTAAAGCTAGCGGAAGACGGACTTTGGGTGGGCTTCTACTGGACCTAGGAATAAGAAGTCTAAACCCATTAGATTTCTTGTTCTACGAGAACTACGTCAGGCTTGATCCCTATATAAAGGGTACGTAGGCACATTGAGAGGGTAAGAAGTTGAGAGCGGATAAGAGAGCCACCACTTACTCTGATCAATCTCAGCCTAAAACAATCACAAACCACCACACACCGCTTAAGTTTCCGGCAAAGAACCACCGTCACAGATCTTAGTTCCGGCGAGAAACCTCAATCTTTGTTGTTACCAGATTCCTCCGTCAACATTATTCTCATATGGAGTGAATGTAATTCAATTATTTTTTATCAAAGTTTAAGCAACATAATTAAAATAAAAAAGACTAAACACAATATTCGGGGTTAAGTTCTTATATTAAGAAAATTAACCACTAGAGTTTGCTTACAACTTTGAATACAAAGGATTCAAAGCAACAAGTACAAAAAGAATCAATATAATAAACTATCAAATCTTGGAATTTTCTTATTACTCTAAAAAGTTATATAATTTATCAAACAAGCTATCAAACTAAAGTTATATAAATAATGGGTCTGTTTTGCTGCCCCAAATAAGTAGCTTATTTGACTTATAAGCCCGTAAGTATTTGTCAAAAACAGTTTGTCGACCCAACTTATAAGTTAAATTTATGACTTATAAACTGATAAGTTGAATGTTAATAAGGACATATTTTTTCTCAACTTATTTTGATTTTTCACCTTTTTATTAATTTTTATTTTAAAATATATATTTGTAAATGTTATTTAAATTTAAAATTCAAGAATTAAGAAAATTGTATTTAAAAATTATTTAGTTTAGCTCATTTAAGTAAAAACAAAACTGACTTATAAATAAATTATCCAAACACTTATATAACTTATAAGTTTTTATCTACTTATCAATTAGCATTTTAAGTTACAAGTTACTTATTTTAAAATTTCTCAAACGGGCACAATGAGTGTATCTTTGCAAGTCTTTATAGTGTGTAGAAAGTTGGGTTGCACTTCTTCTTGTTAGATCAACAAAAATGCATCAAAAGAAGCTGAGAATAAATTTTGCAGTACTTCGTTATGTTGTTGAGAGAATTGTTACTGTTCTTGCTTCTGTTGATTGATTATATAGGCTGATTTAATTGATTGAAATTGTAATAACCCCAATTTTTGGAAATTTTGAAACCCTTATGAATAGTGATTTTGCAAATTATGCTGGATAAGAAAACTTTTCATGCCACACTATGTAGGGGTTCTGTTATGGATATTCTGAGATTTTATTGGTACTCTATAGGGCATATAAGTGTATGTAAAGATCGTCAGAATCCAAATTTGAACCTTTTGATTTTTCCCAGAAATCCACTAGATACGGAAAGAATTGAGTATAAGGTAACAAGATAAAAAGGATTTAAATTCAAGGATCTTAATAGAGGATCATAAAAAGGAATATAATGTATTGAGAAAGGTTAAGGGAACCTAAGTTATAAGATCCCCGGTATGATCCCTCAAACGATAAACGAAAGCGAAAGTTAAGCGAACCGTATAACAGATCAGCGGTCATTAGGCAAACAATTACGAAGTTAATCAAAGAGATTAGAGGGGATGATGTCACCCAACCAATGAGAAGAGGACAAAGAGGGGAGGATGACATCACATGATGACATAAGCATGACATAAGGGGAAGGAGATGTGGTTGGTTTATAACCACACAAAGACAAGGTTAATAAGGTAATTAACCAAAACAAAAACAAAACTACATCCACCAAGCGAAAACAAATCATTTCATCAAAACAAAAATTGTATTTCTCTTCACCAAGAACATTTGCTCTCGCCTTTTTCCATTTACAAAGAGAAGATTTTTCAAAATCCAAGTTCCAAGCTTCCTAAATTGGTAAGATAATTCTCTAGTACTCCTTATGCATAGTTATGGCTATCTTATGAGTTTAAGCCTCCAATTCATTCTTAATCTTCTCCAAGAAATCAATGAATAAGACAATGAATAGTGATTTCAAGATTTTTAACTTGATTTTTCTTATTTTTCCTTTAAGATCCAAGCATCTCTAAGACATCTCAAGGCTTCTTAAGGCTTCCTAGCTACTCACATCACTTCAAGGAAGGTATAACATCTCCAAACCCTAGCTTTACTTTGTATATTAGGATGATTTTGATAGTTATGGTAAAGAGTAGCTTGATGCTTGTTGGTTTAGAGTTTGGGTTGGAATGGTAGTGAATTGAAGGTTGAAATCTTATGGTTTGGTTAAAGGACTTAAGTATAGTTTAAATTCAAGTTTAAGAATAAGTATAAATTGTTAATGTTGAGTTGATTGGGGCTGTTATGATGTAGTGAGGATGAATTTTGGTTGTATGGATGGATTGGGATTGATTGGTGGTTGTTTTGGAATGGTTTAAATTTGGGAAATCGCGTAAACATAGCCGTCGTAATGTCCGATTTACTTTAGGATGTTTTTGTTCTTAACATTAGGACCCGTGAACTCACTGCTAGGTTTTGACCATTGCCATGATTAGATAGTTCATGTTATGAGCTTCGTTTTGATATGTAGTTCATTTGATTCCGATGTACGGTTTAGGAGAAACGGCTGTTTTAAGTAACGACGTTTCGCGAACAAAACATTACCCCTCGCCTTACTTTGAAACCTTGGTTAAGGACCTTAAATGACTATTTGGGGTAAGAAACAATTATTTAAAGTGGATTAGGCAGTTGGTAAGGTACTCGCGAAAGAATCGCCTCAAAACCCTTAATGGTTAATTTATTAAAAATGGTGGAGCCGAGGGTACTCGAGCGACTTAAGTAAATCGTTAAGCGCAAATGCGAACATTAGGACTCTAAATGGTTAAAGTCTAGTTTCTTAAGCGACCGGGGTCTAATTCTGACTTATGTTGTTGTTCATAGGTTATCGGACCCACTCTAAGCTTAAGTCTATCCGGGAGCACTCAGGCAAGTTTTCTATCCGTTATACTGTTGTTGTGATGTATACACTTGTATATGTATTATCTTGTGATAGATGCATGATGGTTAAATTAGCAAATTCTTGCGATATATTGTAGCATGTGATATGGTACATATGCATGCCTGTTTCGTATTCTTGCCATATATATCTGTTGGTTCAGTTGATAATACCTATGCTAGAGAATAGCGGTAATTTGCATATACCCTTAGTATAGGGACCCAAAGGTGAAAATATTTTCTAAAACCGGGAGTCGAGCATCACACAACAACAGATAGAAAAGATGAACAGGACCAAGCTCCCAATTCGCGAGCGGATAGGAAACGTTCCGTAGTTTCCTATAGGCGTTGATGTCGCTGTAGCTGAGGTAGGAACTACCAATAGGCTAGGATTTCAACTTTTGATGTACCAGACTTATGTATCTTTATCAATTGTAATAATGGCAAAGAAATGTAAATCTATTCAGAAACCCTTTTAAGGTGTAATGGCATATAATTTTGGAATAAAATGACTCGTGTTACTTTTGGATATTCATCTCTGAGACTATAACTTGTGGTGTGTGTGTTTATTATGGGGTCACAGTACAGAGTAGTTGATTGTTTATTAAGATTGGGTGTTATTAAGGGAAATGGAACTCGTGACAACCCGGATCCCCGACCCCGGATTTGGGGGTGTTACAGAAGTGGTATCAGAGCTAAGCGTTATAAACCTCAGAGATGATGTGACGTTAAGATAATAAGTTCACTAAGATGATAAGAACTCTTGCCAAGTTCATAGTCGGGCTACCTAACGTAGTACTGATAGTTAAAACCCTTATGGGAACCTTTATAAATATCGTGATAGAAGCGTAGTTCGTTATCGTATATGTTAGCGGGACTCCGAACCCTGAGGTTGAGGAGCAACAATGCGATGATGTTTCATTAGTTATTGGAGATCAGATTGTGGATCTAATAGAGCGTCCTAACACGGGACCGGATGATGTTCATATTGAGGATGTAGCGGTTGAAGATGTTGTCCTAGAAGGGATAGTTGCTGAGGAGGATCCTGACAAGAATGAATGAAGGACCACTGGTGAATTGATGACCATGGTTAGGTCGACTACCAGAGGTAGGATTGGTCGGTCACTACCGGAGGTTCGTTCAAGTTTGTAAAGATAGGAGCCCCTTTAACGCGGCTTACTCGTAAGACTAAGAAGTTTGAATGGACAGAGAAATACGAGAACAACTTTCAAGAACTGAAGCAAAGATTGGTGATGGCCCCTATTTTGGCATTGCCGGATGGAAAAAGGAGATTTTGTGATTTGTATTGACGCTTCGCATAAGGAATTAGGGTGCTTCTTATACAGCACAGCAAGGTAATCGCGTACGCGTCAAGGGAATTAAGGGAATATAAAATTTGATATCCCCATCTATGAGCTTGGGCTCATGGCAATAGTTTTGCCCTAAAGATTGGAGGCACTACTTGTATGGAGAGAAGTGCGAGAATTACCTAAGCCATAAGTGCTCTAGTACATTTTCACGTAGAAAGAGCTCAACATACGCCAGAGGAGGCGGTTAGAGCTAATTAAGAATTATGATTGGGAGATTCTTTATCATTCGGGGAAAGCCAATATGGTGGCTGATGCCCTTAGTAAAAAGGAGAGACTCAAGATGATAATGTCTTTTGGAGAGTTTATAAGAGGTTTTGAGAAAATGGAAATAGAAGTGAAGGTAACCGGAGCCGGTACCGAAAAGCTGTTTGAGATTGCAATACAGTTCAAATTATTGGAAAAGGACAGATTGTGCCAGAAAAAGTGATGAATGAAGGCAAAGAGCCAATAAATAGATAAGAGATTAATACCGAGAAAGAGGATAAGGGAATAATGAGATATTCCTACAGAATTTGGGTTCCAAATGTTCAAGAGCTTAAAGATGAGATCTTAGATGAAAGCTAGTTTGAGGAATAAGATTTAGAGCAAACCCTGAACGTGATAGTCAGGGAGGTCGCCATCAAGATAGAAGGAACCCATAACATAATGAAGTGGAAAATGAGGATTTTAACGTATAAGATAACCCCAAGTACTGGGAGAAGGATGAAACATTTCATACTAAGGAAACAGAAAGTCGAGTAAGGAAAGGAGACCCGAGACGGTACTCCTATACGACAATTCATGGACCTGTCTAAAAAGGACTTAGACTATTATCCCCAACCACCACCCTGAGGAAACAATGTAGTGGGAAATTCTTTCAGGACCTTTAAGTCGCTAAGCTCTCAGAGTTCCAAGGAACGAGCTGACCCATCCGAGGTAAGAGCCTAGATAAAGGAAATAGAGGAATCATTGAGATTCTGAATGATTGACGAATCACAAAAGACTATTTTTGTCACTTACCCTCCTAAGAGAGAGACCACCCGCTGGTGAAAGGCCAAGGAAGGCATGGAGCAAGAGATTATAATAAAATGATTTAAGTTCAGCCAATTATTTTCAGGAAAGTACTTCCCAAGGTTATGGAGATAGTGTAAAAGCTTTGAAGCCAGAACAAAGACAGACCAGTATGATGAATTATTAATCTAAGTTGTAAAAGTTGTCAAGATTCGTTATGATGACAAGAATCCCAGAACGATGTGATGCTTGAAGTCAATGATTAGTGGGTTCATGAAATAATGATAAGAGAAAGGAAAATAAAAAGAAACTGAAGGGGAAAGGAATATAAAGATAATAGAGTTTGAGGAATGATAAGGAAGTTGGGTATGGGGAAAACCTAAAGACTCGTAGCAATAAAAATAGAAAAGTATGCATTCATCAGGATGAGGGTGATTCACCATGAGTTAAAAAATTGATGGTTGAGGGCATAAGAGATACATATATTTTATCCCCTGTGAGTTGGGAGGATTCGAGGAAACCTTGAGATAGTTTGAAGGATAAATAATAAGACGCGGATAGACTAAGGAGACAAGAAAGTAAGAAAGTAGGAAAATTGGATGAAGGAAGTGATCTTCAAGAATGTGAAGTGTAAGACCGGTGGCTTGATACCCAAGGGAGACGCCAGGTATGAAAGATATCCCAACATTGAGATGACTGTTGAGATAAACAACAAAAGTAAATAAGGAATTATTAAGAAGAGGTTCACGTTGAACACGACCAATATCTTCCAGAACATCCTTGTTATCGTTACCAAATTAGGCAAGAAAAGCGGATAACCGTTGTTATCTTTTGAAGGCCATATCGATTGACCTCATTTTGAATACAGATGTTATTATGAAAATTAGGCATATACTATCGAGGTGGGAATGATTGAATACGACACCCTTATCAGGGATATATGACTTGATTTATCCATGGAAGGATGCATGTACCTTTTTAAAGGTGGAATTAAGGATAGAACATCGGTAACTTAAAACGAATCCTAGGGGAATGCCTAAAGGTTGGCATTTCACCCTTAATAGGGATAGTATGAGTTTTGACAGTATGAATTGGAAAGGATTAAGGTAATAACAACCTTTAAGAATCAGTGGAGAAATTTTTTTAGAAGTATATAGACAATGATTCTGGTATTAATGAATGGTATTTTGATATGCCCTGTATCTAGGGAATACAGGAGGAACGATTCAGAGATAACCTTAGAGGTTTTACAAGGAGAAAGGTAATATTCAAAATTCTCAAGAATAGAAATGTTGATAAAGGGAATATGACGTAATTATAATGATGCCAAGTGGGGCACGTGTTAAACCACGAGAAAGTATGGATCGAACCAGTAATGGTCGATATTGTTCAGGGCAATTAGGACTTAAGATAAAAGATGTTCTAAGTATGATTAAGAGTCAGTCGTGACAGTGATTAACCTCTAAGGACTGAGGCAATAACTTATGGAAAAATGGTGATAATTTTTTTTATTTTATTTTACTCATCAGATTTTAAGGAAAATATCTTCACACAAGCAGTGATGGGAAATGAGGTAGAAAATTAGTGAAAGTGGTTAAGATGACATTGATTGTAAGGATATATTACTATCAAGAGAGGCCAAAGAGGTGGCCGACACTTTAAGTGTAAGAGGATAATTATAGGCGCTTGTGCCAAAGGAATACAGTGATGATGGTTAAAGCTATGAAGGTTGTATTATGGTTTGGAAGATTGACATTCCTTTTGATGACTGTGCAATACCCAACTGTAATAGTAGTTGGTAAATGTTTAATTCGTGTAATCGCCATGAGCGGGCTATCTATCTCAGAAGATACTATCTTGAGATAAGCCAGGACCATGTTTCAAAAAGGACTAGACGAACCTTTGAGTTAAGTCTTCTATTTAAGGCATACGATTAAGAATGGTATTAACCTGCTATCATTGCTTTGACTGAAACTCTTCTGCAATTTTATCTACTTCATGGCATGAAAGTACGTCAGAGTTTAGAGTGTTCTTCATGAATTATGATTGGTGATTATGTTAACTCCTTAGAAGTATTCTATACGACATGTATGGACTTTGTATGGTTAGATATTAAGATTTCATGGAAAGTGAATGACGACAGTAGGTCAGTGGTGGACCATAGTAATGCAGCAATGATTCTGCGAGTAATGAGCTGATTACAACCGTGAGAGTTGTATTGGAATGGATGTTGAGATTGAGTACCACTAATCGGGTCGTGGTAGTGTATAAGTTATCATTGATAGACTAATTAAGTAGAGTATCTACCTATTGAATACTTATTCCCTCTTATGAAAAGAGAGTCGTATTACTATACGAGGAAGGTTGCAGTGCAAGCATAGAATTCTATTAACGATGATGTATAAAATGAGATTCCAGATTCGATTTTCGATGTCGAGGGAGTTTCAAAGGTGATTGAGTATAAGCTCGAGGAAGAGCATGGGTCCATAGAATGATGGGTGGAATAATAAATATTTAAGCATGTGAAATGCGATGCGATAATACTTGATATATATACACATATGTTTTGTTCTCCTATGACAAACCTCTATAGTTCAGAGGTAGGTTCCAAGCCAGATATTTTGTGGCAGTATATTTTTTTCATATATATAATTCTCTTCAATTCGTTCTTGTCTCTTCTTTTCATTTCATATAAACTGAGAAGAACAACCCTTCCAGAAGGGGAGGTATTGCCGAATGACTATCTATCTGTGTGATAGAAGCCGAGTAGGATACCAGCTATTGTTTAATTGCTTGTCAAGTACTAAAGGCTGACCACCTTCTGTACTAACTATGCGATATAACAAGTGTTCACGATCATAGTGATCTCTCAACAAATTCATTTACTTCTATATGATTGATCAAACTCTGGGAAATAGAAACAACTAAAAAAGGAGTAATAAAGTTGTGGTAGTATTCGGAAGGGAAGCACATTCATGATACTAAGGTTGACGTGGTTATTAAAAGGTTATAGAATGCTAACGAGCAAAAGTATAACCGGTATAACATTAGGAACGAAAGGTAGTAGCGATTACGAACTGGAAAAGAATGGGTATTGAGAAGCAAAAGCTCTAATGCTAAAAGCTATAATGAGAGACTGTGCAATAGACTTGAAAGAATTTGGAATGATCACTTAACGCAGATTGAGTTTTCTCACGATAATAGATCGTATGTCAGGTATCGAGATGTCGTCTTATGAGATCTTTGAGGGAAGAAAATGTCGATCTCCCTTATGTTAGGATGAAGTGGTAGAGCGCAAGATGCTCGGACCAGCAGTGGTCCAAAGGACCAAGGATATGATAGATCTAATCAGAGGACGGCTGTAGTAGCCCAAGATGGACATGATAAATATGTTGATTTGACACGAAAGGACAAGGAATAGGAAGTAGGGGACCTAGTGCTGTTATAGGTATTCCCTTGGAAAGGATTGATGAGGTTCGGAAAGAAATAAAAGCTAAGTCCACAATTTGTTGGACCCTTGGATATAGTAAAACATATTGGGAAGCTAGCATATGAGCTAGCCCTACCCCTGAACATGTAGCAAGTTCATAACATGTTCCACGTATCAATGTTAAGGAAGTGTAATTCGGATGCCAGATAAATAAGGGCATATGAGCGCATAGACATGCAACCCGACGTAACCTATATGGAGCAACCAATAATGGTTATAGAGTAAAAAGGAACAAGTGCTTAGGAGAAGGGTTATCAAACTAGGCAGAGTTTGGTGGTAGGACCACAATATGGGAAAATTTACTCGAGAGTTAGAAAGTGCAATGCTAAGAGAGTATCCCTATTCATTTTTATCTGATTCCGGGACGGAATCCTTTTAAGGAGGGGAGACTGTAATAACCCCAATTTTTGGAAATTTTGAAACCCTTATGAATAGTGATTTTGCAGATTATGCTGGATAAGAAAACTTTTCATGCCACACTATGTAGGGGTTCTGTTATGGATATTCTGGGATTTTATTGGTACTCTATAGGGTATATAAGTGTATGTAAAGATCGTCAGAATCCAAATTTGAACCTTTTGATTTTTCCCAGAAATCCACTAGATACGGAAAGAATTGAGTATAAGGTAACAGGATAAAAAGGATTTAAATTCAAGGATCTTAATAGAGGATCATAAAAAGGAATATAATGTATTGAGAAAGGTTAAGGGAACCTAAGTAATAAGATCCCGGGTATGATCCCTCAAAAGATAAACGAAAGCGAAAGTTAAGCGAACCGTATAACAGATCAGCGGTCATTAGGCAAACAATTAGGAAGTTAATCAAAGAGATTAGAGGGGATGATGTCACCCAACCATTGAGAAGAGGACAAAGAGGGGAGGATGACATCACATGATGACATAAGCATGACATAAGGGGAAGGAGATGTGGTTGGTTTATAACCAAACAAAGACAAGGTTAATAAGGTAATTAACCAAACCAAAAACAAAACTACATCCACCAAGCCAAAACAAATCATTTCATCAAAACAAAAATTGTATTTCTCTTCACCAAGAACATTTGCTCTCGGCTTTTTCCATTTACAAAGAGAAGATTTTTCAAAATCCAAGTTCCAAGCTTCCTAAATTGGTAAGATAATTCTCTAGTACTCCTTATGCATAGTTATGGCTATATTATGAGTTTAAGCCTCCAATTCATTCTTAATCTTCTCCAAGAAATCAATGAAGAAGACAATGAATAGTGATTTCAAGGTTTTTAACTTGATTTTTCTTGTTTTTCCTTTAAGATCCAAGCATCTCTAAGACATCTCAAGGCTTCTTAATGCTTCCTAGCTACTCACATCACTTCAAGGAATGTATAACATCTCCAAACCCTAGCTTTACTTTGTATATTAGGATGATTTTGATAGTTATAATAAAGAGTAGCTTGATGCTTGTTGGTTTAGAGTTTGGGTTGGAATGGTAGTGAATTAAAGGTTGAAATCTTATGGTTTGGTTAAAGGACTTAAGTATAGTTTAAATTCAAGTTTAAGAATAAGTATAAATTGTTAATGTTGAGTTGATTGGGGCTGTTATGATGTAGTGAGGATGAATTTTGGTTGTATGGATGGATTGGGATTGATTGGTGGTTGTTTTGGAATGATTTAAATTTGGGAAATCGCGTAAACATAGCCGTCGTAATGTCCGATTTACTTTAGGCTGTTTTTGTTCTTAACATTAGGACCCGTGAACTCACTTCTAGGTTTTGACCATTGCCATGATTAGATATTTCATGTTACGAGCTTCGTTTTGATATGTAGTTCGTTTGATTCCGATGTACGGTTTAGGAGAAACGGCTGTTTTAAGTAACGACGTTTTGCGAACAAAACATTACCCCTCGCCTTACTTTGAAACCTTGGTTAAGGACCTTAAATGACTATTTGGGGTAAGAAACAATTATGTAAAGTGGATTAGGTAGTTGGTAAGGTACTCGCAAAAGAATCGCCTCAAAACCCTTAATGGTTAATTTATTAAAAATGGTGGAGCCGAGGGTACTCGAGCGACTTAAGTAAATCGTTAAGCGCAAATGCGAACATTAGGACTCTAAATGGTTAAAGTCTAGTTTCTTAAGCGACCGGGGTCTAATTCTGACTTATGTTGTTGTTCATAGGTTATCGGACCCACTCTAAGCTTAAGTCTATCCGGGAGCACTCAGGCAAGTTTTCTATCCGTTATACTGTTGTTGTGATGTATACACTTGTATATGCATTATCTTGTGATAGATGCATGATGGTTAATTAGCAAATTCTTGCGATATATTGTAGCATGTGATATGGTACATATGCATGCCTGTTTCGTATTCTTTCCATATATATCTGTTGGTTCAGTTGATAATACCTATGCTAGAGAATAGCGGTAATTTGCATATACCCTTAGTATAGGGACCCAAAGGTGAAAACATTTTCTAAAACCGGGAGTCGAGGATCCCGAGTAGATTATATATATATATATATTTATATATATATGGTTATAGTTTTCAAAACTATTAATCGAATAAGGTTTATTCGATAACTTTATATTATTTAATGAATATTATTTCGAATATTCATTCGAGGGCTTATGACTCAGCTTATTTTATTTATTGAATATTATTTGAATATTCATTTGAGGATCTATGACTCCAATTATTTGCTTAGATATATTCTTTATTTTATTAAAGAATAAGGTGTCGATAATCAAACTTATCTTTGATGATTCAAATAAAGATAGTACTTTCGTATCAGTATATCTTTGGTTAATTAATACTCATTTCAAGTATAAGTTTTACAACATCTACTTCAATTATTTTTATAAAGATTATTCTTTATGGGAATATTATTTAAATAATAATATTCAGATATTTTCTAATATTGGGACTGATTTATTTTATTAAATCAGCATCACTCCAAACATTCTTAAAAATGTTTTGCGAGTCTTCAAAGTGATTTTTAAAAGTTAGAGCGGATCCCAAAACTCATTTTTATATTTAAGATCCTCCTTTCGAAGGGGATTTAAATACTCGCTCAAAACCTGAGGGATCCAGTTCTGTGGTGTGTTTTATATTCGCAACAAGGTTGCTGTCTTGATAAAAGAATTTTGATTACTTACCCAACACTAGGGAAGTAAAATTCTTGGAACAAGTTAATCCATTAACAAGCATCGCCTGGGAAATATCGGTGAATTTTCCTTTCCAACTAGATACGACTTCTTGGTGGAGCCGTATCAACAAGTTTCTACTTGGGGAAAGGGGGACGAGCTTTACGTTTCAGAGTCTTGGATTTCATCTGAACTAGGAGTGGTGTAAGTGGTCGAGTGGCGCCGGCCCAGCCTTATTATATTGGCCCAAAATGGCCTGGAAGTTCCGCTAAGACGGTCCATTTCTTAGGAGTCCAGTGTTCGGTTGACAAGTAAATCCGACAGGTTCTCCTCTACATGTACAAAATGGTGGGGTTGTACTACTACGACTGATCATCGTAAGTGGTCTTCCTGGCGCGGCAAACTCCCGTAATGAGTTCATCATCCAATTGGATATTTCTGCAACACTACCCAGAGCACTTCGATAGAAAGGCTACGGTTGGGCGGTTGTTGAGTGTTGGCAGGGTCAAGTTTTCAAAATGATGTGTGCATCAAATGAAGTATCTCATAACTTCATTTTATTTTGATGATATTTTAAAGATTGATTCTATACAAGTTTTGTCTTGTAGCTTAATCTATGGGATGAACTATTTATACATTGAACGGTAGTAGTTAAAGTAGTATTCGGAAAAGATATAAGTATATTGGAGTATCTTGTAACTTCATCTTTTAAACTTATATCTAGTAAATGATTACCTTGTGCATGTCAAAGATTTTCAGAAAAATGTTGAGACAAGGTTAGATATATGAGATCACCTTGCAACGATATTTTTGTACAGTTATAAACTGGAACTCTGTGTATATTATGCATGGAAGAGGACTTCCAAGATTTTGAAAAGTATATATGTATATATACTGAATATTTTGCGACTTCATCGCATTAAGATATCAAACTTGGTTCATTTCTTTTGACCAAGACTTTCATTAGTACTATGAGAAGGCTCATATATTGTTAATCATTATACATATTATTTTGGTGGGCTTAATGCTCACCCTTGCTTTCTTCTTTCATCACACAACAACAGATAAAAAAGATGAACAGGACCAAGCTCCCAATTCGTGAGCAGATAGAAAACGTTCCGCAGTTTTTTATAGGCGTTGATGTCGCTGTAGCTGAGGTAGGAACTACCAATAGGCTAGGCTTTCAACTTTTGATGTACCAGACTTATGTATCTTTATCAATTGTAATAATGGCAAAGAAATGTAAATCTATTCAGAAACCCTTTTAAGGTGTAATGGCATATAATTTTGGAATAAAATGACTCGTGTTACTTTTGGATATTCATCTCTGAGACTATAACTTGTGGTGTGTGTGTTTATTGTGGGGTCACAGTACAGAGTAGTTGATTGTTTATTAAGATTGGGTGTTATTAAGGGAAATGGAACTCGTGACAACCCGGATCCCCGACCCCGGATTTGGGGGTGTTACAGAAATCTTGGAGAAGGTGTTAGGCTGCGTGGATACATTGAAATCAATTATTCAAATCACCAAGTATGTTTCATTGTGCAGGAAGGCGACCATCTGTGCTTCGTTGCATCTTAGAAGGCGACAACCTCTATGACAAGGCCTAGAAGGCGACCTAGACCCACGAGGATAATGGTAAGAATAAAAATTTGAAAATCAGATTATCCGAATTTCCGATCCGGTATCCAATTAAAAAAATTCGTAAAATTAGATATCCGATCCAAAATAACCAGACCAGATATCGGGTTTGGATTTTTTCATAAATTTGAATACGGATTCGGATCACATTTTTACAAGAATTCGAATATCCGTATCCGATCCGGTTTTTAATTTCTAATAGAAAATTAAGTTATATACGAAATAGATAACAATTACTTGATTTTTTCAATAAAAATTTAAGAGTATCATAACCAATAGAATCAATATTAGACATTTATATTGAACTAAGTTCCTTTATTTTCTTTTTTTGAATATTCTTAATCCTTTCTTTTTTTGAATATTCTTAATCATTTTGCCAATAATCTTAAGTTATGTGAATTTATTATTTTTGTTTTTTTTTTGCTATTTAAATGTCATATTATGCAGTGTTACTATGTTAATCGTTAGTCGTTTGTAAATGAAATAAAAACCAGAGTTGTATTCTCTATCAATTGTGCGTAGTTCATGTTGAAAAGAAAAGGATGCACCAGATTATGTTTGGCAGTAACAAACTTGAGATTTAACCATGTATATTTTACTTAAGTCCACAAGTGTCAAAAGTTATGAACCTTGTAACAAGTACATAATACTAAGATTGAGTTCAAAATTGTGTCCAACGATTTCCATATTTTTTTTCTAATAAAAATCTTTTCGTACCTAATATTATGGCTAATGTTTATAGTTGGTTAAGTAGATTATCTCCGTGTTTTAAAAACTTGTAAAGATATTATTTGGACCTGGATAATCTATTTTTTGATCCGATTTAAACGGATATCCAAATATCCGGATATCCAGTTAAATCAAAATCGAACTAGAATTTTAATAATTCGAAAAATTCGATATCCGGTTTCACATTATATAACTGGACTAAATACCTGGTTTTGCTCACCCCTACACGAGGATTCTAGATGGCGACCTTAACCTTAAAGAAAAGTACAAGGCGACCTCAATTGAATTACATGGCGACCACAACCTTCAAGAAAGATCAGAGGGCGGCATGCTTCAACGAAGAAGGCAGCGTGAGCTTCTCCAAGAGCTTGTGTCACATTGTGCTTGTTTACTTAGACAATTTTTTGAGTTTTGAGGCCTTAAAAGGTAACCTATGGTCCCACAAACCCTAGAAAGCGACCTCACCTTGCCTTAGAAATAATTTGAAGCCTTAATGCTTATTACAAGGCGACATGCACATATAGGAGTTGACAGGAACCAAAAGTATAGCGACCGAACATTTAACCATGTATTCCTTGAGATTTTGATGGTGACCGAGGTGTAAACATCTTCGAAGTAAGAGTTTACTTTATATTTGAGGTCTTGGAGCCAACAAAATCTAGGTTAAATGATACTGGAGCTACGGGTGCAGCCACATGGCATCTAGACTTATATTTTTAAAAGTTCTTGATGGCGACCGAGGTATAAACATATAAATACTAGAGTTTACTTGTCATTTTAAGACTTGGAGCCAACAAGAATTATAAGGAATGTTCTTGTAATTGTGATCCACTGAGGCCTTCTTGTCCTTGAATCTTTAACCATGATCTTCGTAGTCTTCTAAGTTGTTCCTCTTCCAATATTCAAATATTTGAGCCTTCATAATATTCATATGACATTGTGCTTCATTATGAATCCTCACTTGACAATCTTTCTAGAGATGATACACAGTTTCCTTTCACGGATCACTAACGCCTAGTGGGATGGTCTGGTTCACATACGACTAGTTCCGCTCTAAGGCCTTTGTATTATAAATTTATATTGCAATGTTAAGTCTTCTCTAACCTTCAATCAACATTACCTGAACCCTTGATATCTTCACACTAACCCTAAGAACTACTTTGAACATCTTCAACATTATTACTCCAATGCATTAACATATTAATTAACTTCACCCGGACTTTTGTTGGCGACTTCTTCACTGTATTCCTTAGAACCATATGTGTATATGTTAATCCCAAAGTATCTTAGAAGGGGGGTTGAATACGATACATACAATTTATTTTTATTCTTTGCAAGTTCTTCATTTATAGTGTGGAATTAAAATTGACATCAATAAGTTCTAGGAATATATCATTTTATTAATATAAATCTTGAATTTGCTACACTCTAATTAATTCCGATTATCTACAATAATTTCGACAGCATAATGTTATAAAATACAAGATTAATAAATTTGATCTTTAATGGAGCTCTCATATTTTACAGTATTTTACAGTATGTTGCTGAGGAAGATGAAATTCAGTTTTTAAACATGGATGAATGACAACCAAATATTGAAAATTCCTTCATATTTTTAAAACTAATTAACCAAGTCCTTAGAAGGAGACTGGAACCTTCAAGGCGACATGTTTAACTTTCAAGGCGACATAAGCCTTCGTTAGCTTTCACGTCTTCCCATTCCTTTCCTTTTCTATTACCCACCAAGATTCTCCCCCTCTCTCTTCTTTTGTTGTCTTCCTTACTAATGCTCTCTAGATCCTTTCCTTTGATTTTTCCATCTCATTTTGAACTTGAGCATAGGTGGAGTTGATGATTTATGTACCGGAATAGAACAAACAGTCATCTGAGAAGGCTTCTTCATCTTCAAATTCTTGATCATCAGTGACCTTGATCTCCTCTTCACTATACAGAACCATAGGTTAAAACTCAACAATAACATCTCTCTCGTTTATATGTCCTTATCATATATGTTTTCATCTTTTTCTTGAGTTTCTAGAGTTTCAGGAAAGATATCTGAAAGCAAATTCCTTTGTTGTTCCAGTATTTGACTTATGTGATCTTTTTTTTATAATAGTTTCCTCTTGAGATGTTTTACACTTTGAGATTTTCAAGAATAACCCTTCATCTTCTTTGTTCACCTATCTTTAGATGCTTCCTCCTTACTTTCCTCTTCTTACCTTTCTCCCATGGAGGTGTATGTAAACGGATCAGTGACTGGGTCAGAGATTCGAATATTTAGCATATTTGCAATGTCTGCTTTCTTTGGTAACACCTTCTCGATCTCAGTTCTAGCTTGTATGACAGGCGTAACAGAGGCAACAAAATCTTTTACAGCTTCAACCATGACTATTTTCTCTTGAGTCTGAACATGTCGAATATTTTCTAATTTTTCTTCTTGAGCTTCACTCTTTTTCTCCCCTTCAGTTGGGTTATCCTCCTGAATCAGAGCTTTGGTTGATTGAGATATAAGTATATTTTCAACAAGGTCTAACCACTTTTCATAGGTTTCAACAATATAATTTGTGGCATCTTGTGTCTCCCTTATTTCTTGCATAGCTATTGCCAACTTTTTATTTAATTTCTCAATGATTGAATCTTTGAAGTCCATTTCTTGCTTATGTTTGAGTCCCAGATCAGCGACTTCCTTTTGATGTTGTAGAACTAGTTGTTCCATGTTGCTACAGATTTCTTTGTCCCTTCGCTCAATCATGGTAACAAATCTGGCATCATGATCATTTAAGATATCATATAGATCTGATTTGAGAGTATATTGTGAGATGTCTATTTGATGTATTGTTTGGATGATGGGTGTCTCACTTGGATTCTCTTACAGTGTTTCTCTCTGCATTATATCACCCAGTTTAGGGGCAATGGTGTCACTCAAACTCATGATTTATGTTTCACTCCACTCAGAGCTCTGAATATCATGTGTACCTGCAGAGGAAATCACTAGAGCCATCCTTAAAGAGGTCACTAGTGGTGCAATGGGGTTTCACAAATCCCCGTCCTTGTTCAAGACAAGTTTCATATCATCCATAGATGATTCAGTCAAGGTTTTAATCCTTGTAGGAGTCATTGAAGCCGTCATATTTAGAATTTGTGCTTCAATTCTCTCAATCTATGAACATACTTTTTCCCTTAGGCTCATCAGATGAACTTAATTCATTTTCAGTGGGTTACCAACTTGCACCTATGTCAAGTCCCCTATCCGCAAATGCATCCAGGGTATTTTTTCCTGGGGAGGTAGGTGATGTAATTTCAGTGGAAGTGACAACAACACCTTCTCCTAACACATGTGATGGAAATTTTTCGACTGAAGAAACGACACAGTAGATTTCCTCGTCAATGCTTCCTTAATGTACGTAAGCTTACCTTTTACAATAAGATTTATGATTTGGGGAGGTGATACTGTTTCAGATGCATAGTCGACTGGAAAATTTTGATAGAATCACCCTGTTAAGAGAATTAATCTAGTAACTGTTTTGTGCCATTTCATCATGTACATCCTGTTGGAAAGATGTAAGGGGTTCAGTAGTTGCCTCAATTTGAATACTCCTTTCTTCTTGGAGAGGTAGAGCTATGGGTTCTCTCATTACATCATCCTCATATACTGCATGGTCTACAGTTTCTCCCTCAACACTCTCAGTTAACATTGGTTCATTATTCACCAGGGGTTAAGTTAAAGAATTTGGAAATTCTGGGTTTGGTTCTAAAGATGGGTTAGGACAATCTGAGATGTGATAGTCCATATCTTATTCATAACCCTCTTGGAGGATGAGTGTGAAAGATGAAGTGTGTACATTTATATCTTGAATATAGCCTAAATCAACAAAAGTATTAGAAGTAGAGGTATGTTCATTACCTGGAGAGAAATATGGCTTATACATGTCTTGATCTTCTAGGATAGGTTAAACTCTTGCTTCTCGTTGACTCTCTTGAACTTCTTCCTCTTTTGGTGCTTCATGCTCTCCCTCACTTTCACTCTGCTCCTAAGGTTCTCCTTGCTCTAGAGCTGGCTCTTGAGATAGCTCTTGCTCTTGTTCCTAGAATTGCTCAGCTTCAACTAAGGGTGTAAATGATCCAAACTGTTTGTGAGATACTCGAGCTCCACTCGTAAAAAAAATTGGATTCGGCTAAAAAATATTCAAGCCGAGCTTGAGCTCGAGCTTTTTAAATTTTTAACCGAGCCAAGCTCGAGCTTCAAACTACTCGGCTCGTAAGGTTCGCGAGCCTTATCGAGCCTCTATTATTTTTAATTTTTTTATTATAAATAAATTTTTATATCAATATTTAATATTTTTTATATATTATTTATATTTTATCGAGTCAAACTACAGCCGAACCGATCATACTTTAAGATTTTGTTACTATTTAGTGAATTAATTCGAGCTTTCGAGCCGAACTCGAGCCTACAGAAATTTTCACAAGCCGAGCTTCGAACTTGAAATTAAAGGCTTTGTCGAGCTTGAGCTCAATCCCTAACTATTTTAATCAAGCTTGAGCCAAGCCTGGAAATATTTGACTCGGCTCGGCTTGGCTCGATTACACCCCTAGCTTCAGCTAGAGCTGCTTCAGCTTCTTAATAAGTTGTTTCTTGCTCTTGAATTGCTATATATTCTTCTTGAACTTGTTGATCAATACTAACAAAGCGCTTCCTCATTTTTTAAGTTAATCAGGGATTAGTTCCACCTATATTATTATTGTCATACAGTTGTTGATTCAACATCTGTGTGATAGTTCTGACTGTTATATCAAGAAAATTAGGTAAGTGTTCATCACTGAACTGTACAAGTTGACCTGCTGTTAAATTTTTAGATATAACAATCTGCATGAACTTGGGATACACCAGATGTTGTTCTCCATTAATGATATGGTCAAGAATCCTTTGCATGATTAGACGTCCAAAGTTGACATTGATATTAAAGGCTGATGCATATCCAATATTCTGAAGAGGAATAGTAAGAGCATGCCATTCACCAATCTTAGGAGAGAATACATATGATATTACAGTAAAGAACATATTCCACTCCTTTGGTAGATGCTTCTTGTAAAAATATCTAGGAAGCTTGTCATCCTCAGCTATTGCACAGATACTCTGAAAGAATGTGAGCGAGTCATCAGAATTAGGATCTTCGACTTGGTTTGCTGTGGGAAGTTGTAAGTGCTCATTGAGATCTGTTGTGCAAGACATGCCTGTACATAACAAGACTAAGTCATATTGGAAGCCCTAAGGTTAAGTTGTATGATAATCTATATTTGTATTATGTAATTATATTCCTTGAGTCCGTAAAATTGTTAGTAGATCAGACTGGGAGTTTTGTTTGTGAACAACCTTCTAGCTAAGGAATAAATTCCGGAAGAAGATGAAATCCTGATCATGCCTCGGAGAGAAGTGTAGCAGCTTGGATTTGAATAATACTATTCTAGAAAAAATGTTCTAAGTCAGATATTGACAAGTCACAGATCAAGGGATATCGAGAAATCTGTCAAGAAGTTCAAAATAACTTATCGAGAAGTCCCAAGAGATATCGATAAGTCAATCTACATGTAGAGATCTCAGATATCGACAAGTCAAATTTCCTATATAGAGAACTGGAGATATCGACAAGCCATTTCTTCATGTAGAGATCTAGAGATATCGACAATTAAAAATCCCCATGTAGAGAACCCAAGATGTCGACTAGCCAAAAACCTATATCGAGAACTAGAGATGTCGAAAAATTATTCTACATATCGAGAACTAGAGACCTCGACAAGTCACTTATATATGTCGAGAACTAGAGACCTTGACAAGTCACTTATATATGTCGATAACTCGAGATATTGATAAGTTATTTTATATATCGATATGTTACTTCTTTATAGAACAAAAGAAGATTTTAACAAACTATCTCAAATTCAAAATACAGAAAATTTCAAGATTCAAGATTACTGGTCAACAAACAATTATTCACTGAATTAGAAAGACTACAAAGTAGCTTGAAGAATACAAGATCAAGGGCCAAGATTCACTGGACAAAGGATGTTCACAGACCTACAAGATTCTGCACAGACTTGCTAACACTAGAAAAGGAAATATATAAGATAGCTTTAGAAACCGTGTTAGTATATTTTAGTGCAAGTTTTATAATCGCATATTGTTGGTCTATAAAGCATGCACGGGTCCTTAGTTTAGAAGTAACAAACAGATCTAGAAAAATCTTGTATTCTCTCTCAAGATTTATAGCCGAGTTCTTATTTCTAAGAACACATATTTATAGCAAAACAGACTTGATTAATACAAATTAGTGAGTTTTTAATAAATTATATAATGTGTTTATTATCAGATAATTTATGTCCATAAATTCATATATGCTTTGATCAACTTAAGCAAACATTTTCAAAAGATGATAAAATACAAGAAACACATTCACCCCCTGTGTTATATTTCATTGCACTCAATATCTAACAAGTGGTATAAGAGCAAAATCTGAAAGAAAACAGATAATGATCTTGGAAGAATGAGTGCTAAAAAATTAAGCAGTATCAAGATACCTGTCTTTGAAAAGATCAACTACAAACTATGGAAGAAGAAAATGATGTTGTTTATAAGGATGGCCAACCCTATGCACATTCAGATTCTAAAAAATGGACCCTTCATTCATATGGAAAGGGTTCATGAATCTAGAGATGAATACATGGTCATACCTGCACACTATGTACCTAAAGATCCCTCAACTTACACAGAGCCTGAAAAGGAAAAAGTTTTACTAGATAGCCGCTTGTAACTCATATTAATTGAGTCCCTTGATAATGTGATGTACAATAACATTATCAATTGCGAGACAACTAAACAGATCTGGGAGAAAATAGAAATACTATATGAGGGAACATAAGAGGTTAGATCTAGTCAAATAAGGATCTTGGTTTCACAATATGTGGGTTTTATGTCTAAACCTAAGGATAATATAACTAAAGTTTTTGAAAGGTTCAATAAGCTGATAAATGATTTACAGCTTCATGGAAAGTATTATGAAGCTGAAGAGGTCAACCTTAAATTCTTGCTCACCCCTTCTGATCATTTGGAACAAATAGTATTTCCTATTAGAGAAGGAAGAGTTTAAAAAGAATAACTCTGGAAGTCTTGTCTGGTATCTTGAAAACCTATGAGCTGGAAATGTTACAGAGAAATTCATTGAGAGCTGGTCAAAGGTATGTTATTGAAGGATTAAGTGCCTTGGTAGCCAATGACATCAAAACATCTGATGATGAACTAGAAGCTCAGACTACAGTTGGTCAAGCTGTTGAGCAAAAAAATAAGGAACCACAGAAGCAAGTCATATTGAAGCTAGAGGAGGATGAATTCTACACCCTTGATGAACTAGATTAGATGGACCAGTCAATGGCTTACCTTACAAGAAAATTCTCTAACATAAGAGTTAATAAGCCAAAGTACTTCAAGAGTAAGGGTCAGACATCCAACAACAACAACAATTGGAAAGAAAAAACTCAGTTTAATTCATCTGGAAAATGTGGCTACAAGTCAGGGTCTGTTGATAGATCAAAGATAAGGTGCTATAACTGTGATAAACTAGGTCACTTTTCCACCGAGTGTATAAATCCAAATAAAGTGAAGAAAGATAAAGCTTATTTCGAACTAGAAGCAAAGTATGAAGCACTCTTGGGAAAATAACAAGGGAAAGGCTTACATTGCAAAAGGCAAAAGTTGGTTAGATACATATGATGAGGATGACTGTGAAGAATATGTAAATTATGCTCTCACGGCTCTAGAGTAAAAAGAATCATCTGCATCCAAATCAGAGGTACCAATTCTAACCATAATTGAATAAAATGCCACTCAATATAAAGAAACTGTTGAGAAAATGAGTGTAGAGATGTTTCATATTCATACAAGAATGATTGCAGCTACTGAGAAAGTGAGTAGACTATCAAAAATTAATGAGAAGCTTAAGATTGAAAAACAAGAGCTAGAACTACAGGTTGTTGGTCTTGAAACAGTCAAACAGAATAGTAAGTACCTCAAGAACAAGTTGAAGTGTGCTGGAGAAGTAGAAGCAGTGTTAAGTGAAAATATTGAGAAAAACGATTTGAAGCTCAAGTCATAAAAGAATGCATCTCAGTTGGTTGGTCAATATCATGAGAAAAATAAACCATATGCTAACATAGCTATTGGTTTGGAATATGAGGCCTTGAATTCTCACAAGAAAGCTGAAGTTGACAAAGGAAAAAAAAATAGTGAATCCTGATGTTCATGTGATACTGAAGAAGGTTAATACATGTAACACCCCCAAATCCGGGGTCGGGGATCCGGGTTGTCACGAGTTCCATTTCCCTTAATAACACTTAATCTTAATAAACAACCAACTACTGCGTACTGTGACCCCACAATATACATACACACACACACACACCACAAGTTATAGTCTCATAGATGAATACCAAAAATAACACAAGTCATTTTATTCTACAATTATAAGTCATTACACCTCAAAAGGGTTTTTGAATAAATTTACAAATTCTTTGCCATTATTACAATTCATAAATATACATAAGTCCGATACATCAAAATTTAAAAGCCTAGCCAATCGGTAGTTCCTACCTCAGTTACAACGGCATCAACACCTACAGGAAACTGCGGAACATTTCCTATCCGCGCGCAAATTGGGAGCTTGGTCCTGTTCATCTTGTCTAGCTGTTGTTGTGTGATGAAAGAATAAAGCAAGGGTGAGCAACAAGCCCAACAAAATAACATGTATAATAATTAACAATATATGAGAATTCTCATAATACTCATGAAAGTCTTGGTCAAGACAAAATAAACTAAGTTTGATATCTTAATGCAACGAAGTCGCAAAATATTTAGTATATATATACAAATATACTTTTCAAAATATTTGACATCCTCTGACATGTATAATATACACAAAGTTCCAGTTTATAACTATATAAAATATCGTTGCAAGGTGATATCATATATCTAACCTTGTCTCAACATTTTCTGAAAATCTTTGTCGTGCATAAGATAATCATTAACTAGATATAAGTTGAAAAGATGAAGTTACAAGATACTCCAATATACTTATATCTTTTCTGAATACTACTCGAACTACCACCGTTCAAGCTATAATCAAGTTCAAAAGTTCATCACATAGATGAGACTACAAAATAAGACTTGAATAGATTCAATCTTTGAAATTTCATTCAAAAAAAATGAAGTTACGAGATACTTCATTAAGTCCCGATATATATATACACCTATATATATCTCATACTTTCCTTAAAAACCTCTGTTATGAAAAGTATAAACAGAGTTATAATATCCAATGAATTTGGAAAGAAGAAAACCTTGGCATAAACCTGATATCTTGCTGATCAAGCAAAGATACCAATTAAGTCACCTTTTCTACTAGTAGATGGATGAATCCCTAACTGGTCATCACCCTGGCCGCATTGGGACCTTATGTTGGACTGCCACTCAGCCACTTACGCATTGATGGACTCCCACTGAGCCACTTACAATTTTATGGACTCCCACTGAGCCCATGTCGCCTATGCCAATGCATTTTGATTGGGCTTACTTCCCGAACATTGGGCATGTAATCAAATTCTTTTATCAAATTAGCAACTTCGTTGCGCCAAAAATACACCACGGAGCCAGATCCCTTAGGTTTTGAGCAAGTATTTAAATCCCCTTCAAAAGAAAGATCTTAAATTTGAAAATGGGTTTTGGGATCCGCTCTAACTTTTAAAATCATTTTGAAGACTCGAAAACATTTTAAAGAATGTTTAGAGTAATGATGATTTAATAAAATAAATCAGTCCCGATATGATAGAAAATATTTGAATATTATTATTTAAATAATATTCCCATAAAGGATAATCTTTATAAAAATAATTGAAGTAGAAGTTTTAAAACATATACTTGAAACGAATAATAAATAACAAAAGATGTACGTATATGAAAGTACGATCTTTATTTGAATAATCGAAAATAAGTTTGATTATTAGTCAAAACTATCGAATATACCTTATTCGATTAATAGTTATAGAAAACTATATATATATATATAAATATACATATATTATACTCGGGAATATCGACTCCCGGTTTAGAAAAATATTCACCTTTGGGTCCTCTATACTAAGGGTATACGCAACAACTGCTTATCTCTAACATAGGCATTATGTAGTTTATCAGCATTTGAATTGATAATAGAATATCAAGATTACGAAACAGGCATGCATATATATATATTATATCATATCAACATACTCCAATATATCGCAAGACTTTGCTAATAATAACCATGCACTTATCTCAAGATAATGCATCAATATATTGCATCACAACAACAATATAACGGGTAGAAAACTTGCCTGAGTGTTCCGGGGTAGACTTAAGCTTAAAGTGGGTCCGGTAACCTATGAACAACAACATAAGCCAGAATTAGACCACGGTCGCTTAAGAAACTAGTCAAAACTCACTCATACCCTAACGGTCGCTTACGGTCGCTTATGCGCTTAACAATTTGCGTTAATCGCTTGCGTACCCTCGGCTCCACCAATTTTAATAAATTAACCGTTACGAATTTTAAGGCAACTCTTTCGCAAGTACTTTACCAACTGCCTAATCCACCTTACATATTTTGTTTCGTGTTTCGATTAATCATTTAAGGGTCTCAATTATGGTCTCAAAGTTACTCGCGGTTTCGGGGTTCGCTCGCGAAACACCATTACTTAAAATGATCATTTCTCATCGCTCGTAACTCGGATTTAGGAGAACGACATATAAAAACAAAGCTCATAACATGAAATATCTGAACATGGAAAAGGTCAGAAGCTTACAGTGAGTTCACGGGTCCTAAAGTTTCAAGCAAAACAGTCTAAGGAAAATGAGCATTACGACGGCTATGTTTACGAGATCCCCAAAATAATTACCACTCTAAATCCTCATCAATTCACTCACAACCACCAACATAACAATATTAAACCATCATACTACAAACTCAGTCCCAAACTCCAAGTTTTACCAATTTATCCAACCAATCAAAGACCCAATATTCAAAACCAATACAAATCCACCAAAACTACTTATAATCAAAGATCAAGCCTTAATACTAACAATTCTTCAATATAACTTAATGGAATCATAAAATCAAAGCTATGGTCTGAATTTTATACCTTCCTTAGATCCTTAAACCACTTACAAGATATTATAATCTTTAATAGAGCCTTGATTTATGTTTATCATGTTCAAACTTGCAAAGGAGTTTAAGAAATGAGTTAGAACTTTTGGAGTTACAATTAGTCCTATTTAAAGAACTGTAAATATGAGGGATTTACCATGATTATTTGGACGAGACTTGTGAACAAGAGTTGTAGGCCATCTCAATAGCTTTCCAACGAGCTATAGAATACAACATTTGAGTGAGTATTTAAGGAGATATGGCAGTTTGAAATTGCTGGTATTATTTTGGCCGAGAGCAAGAAGCTTGGAAATGGGGGGAGAGAAATGAAATGTTGCTTGGTTGATTTTTTTTTGAATGAAATGAAATGCTTGGTTGAAAATTAACCTTTCAAAATATCTTTGCTTTTGCTTTAATAAAGTGATGATCTCACCTTGATTACATCATTACTTGGACACTTGTTCAATCCTTATGGTTGGATGATGTCATCCTCCCCTAATCCCTTTGATTAGTGTTTAATTACTTGGCTAATGACCGCTTATCTGTTATACGGTTCGCTTAACTTTCGTTTTCGTTCGTCGTTTGAGGGATCATATCCGAGATCTTATTACTTGAGTTCCCCTAAACCTTTTTCAATATTTTATATTCCTTTTATGATACTCTCTTATTATCCTTGAATCTAAATACTTTTAAGCATGTTACCTTATACTCAATTCTGTCGATATCTGATGGATTTTCGGGAAAAAACAAAGTGTCCGGATTCAAATTCTAACGATCTTTACATACACTCATTTACTTTATGGAATACTAATACTATCTTAGAATTTCCATAACAGTACTCCTATATATCGTGGTCTGATAATTTCCCTTAATCAGCATCATCAGCAAAAAGTTACTATTCATCAGTGTTTAAAAAATTCCAAAATTTGGGGCTATTACAGTCTGCCCTCCTTAAAAGGATTCCGTCCCGGAATTAGATTGAAAATGAATAGGGATACTTTTTTAGCAGTGCACTTTCTCACTCTCAAGTCAATTTTCCACATTGTGGTTCTACCACCAAACTCTGACTAATTTGATAACCCTTCTCCTAAGCACTTGTCCCTTTTCGATCTATAACCCTTCTTGGTTGCTCCATATAGGTTACATCCGGTTGCATGTCTATGGGCTCATATGCCCCTATTTGTCTGGCATCCGGATTACACTTCCTTAACATTGATACGTGGAACATGTTATGAACTTGCTACAAGTTCGGGGGTAGGGCTAGCTCATAGGCTAACTTCCCAATACGTCTTAATATCTCCAAGGGTCCAATAAATCGTGGACTTAAACTTTCCTTTCTTTTTAACCCTCATCAATTCTTTTCAAGGGAATACTTTTAACAATACAAGGTTCCCTCCTTCATACTCTTTGTCCTTTCGGGCCATACCGGCATACTCCTCCAGTCGATTTTGGGCTTCTACTAGTCATCCTCTGATTAGATCTACTATGTCCTTGGTTAACTGGACTACTTTGGACCTGAGCATCTTGCGCTCTCCAACTTCATTCTGATACAAGGGAGATCGACATCTCTTTCTGTATAGGGCCTCGTAAGGCGACATTCCGACACTGTCATATCATCCATCGTCGTAAGAAAACTCGATACGTGCTAAGTGATCATTCCAAATTCTTTCAAGTCTATCGCATAGACTCTCATCATAGCTTCTTGCGCTATAGGTTTTGCTTCTCAATACCCACTCTTTTCCCGTCCGTAATCATTACTATCTTCTGTACGTAATATTATACTGTTACACTTTAGTTTGTTAGCGTTCTATAAACTTTTAACAATTGCGTCAACCGTAGTATCACGAACGCGTTAGATTCGGAACACCACCGCACTGATACTACTTGCTTTCTAGCTGCTTCCATCTTCGAAAGCTTGATCCAATGTATAGAAGTAAAAGATTTTATTGAGAGATCACTATGATCATGAACACTTGTTACATCGCATAGTTAGTACAGAAGGTGGCCAGCCTTTAGTACTTGACAAACAATTAAACAATAGATGGTATCCTACTAGGCTTCTATCACACATATAGATAGTCATTCGGGAATACCTCCCCCTTTTGGAAGGGTTGTTCTTCTCAGCTTATACAAAATGAAAAGGAGAGAAAAGAACAAATTTAAGAGCATTATATAAAAAAAATATACTGCAACAAAATATCTGGCTTGGAATCTACCTCTGAACTATAGAGGTTTATCAAAGGAGAATGAAACTTAAGTATCTATATCAATATCCAGTATTATCGCATCGCAATTCACGTGCCTGAATATTTTTTCTATTCCGTCCATCATTCTATATACCCATGCTCTTGCTCAAGCTTATAAACAATCACCGTTGAAACTCCCTCGACAACGAAAATCAAATCTGGGATTTCATTCTAGACATCATCGTTACTAGAATTCTACGCTTTCCCCACAACCTTCCTCGTATAGTAATATGACTCTCTGTCGATAAGAAATAATAAATATTTAATAGGTAGATAATCCACTAGTTAGTCTATCAATGATAACTTATACATCACCACGACCCGATTAGTGGTACTCAATCTCAACATCCATTATAATACAACTCCCCCGGTTGTTATCATCTCATTATTCGCAGAATCATTGCTGCATTACTATAGTCCGCCATGGACCTACGGTAGTCATTCGTTTTCTTTGGAATCTTAATAGCTAACCATACGGAGTCCATACCTGTCGTATCAAATTCTTCTAAGGAAGTAACATAATCATCATTCATGATTCATGAAGAACACTCCTGATCCTGATGTACATACATGACATGAAGCAGATAAAATTGCAGAAGAGTTTCAATGAAAGCAACGATAGCAGGCTAATACCATTATTAACCATATGTCTTTATTAGGAGACGTGAAGCTCAAAGGTTTATTTAGTCCTTTTATAACATAGTCCTCGCTTATCTCAAGATAGTACCTTCTAAGATAGGTAGCCCGCTCACAGCGATAACATGAATTAAATCTTTACTAGACTACTATTTCGGTTGAGTATCGCACAATCATCAGAAGGAATGTCAATCTTTCGTACCATAATACCACCTTCACGGCTTTAACCATCATTATTGTATTCCTCTGGCACGAGCGCCTGTAATTTCTCTTTTACAGTTAGAGTGTCGGCCACCTCATTGGCCTTTCCTGATAGTAATAGTTTCTTATAATTAATGTCTTTTGAACGATCTCCAACTAAATTTTCTACCTCATTTCCAATCACTGCTTGTGTGAAAATGCTCTTCCTTAAGCTTTGGTGAAAAAAAAATCACCATTTTTCCATAAGTTATTGCCTCGGTATTTAGAGGTTAACATTATCACGACTAACTCTCGATCATACTTAGGACATCTCTTATCTTGGGTCCTTCTTGTTTTCACCAATCCCAACCTTCATTGGGTCAATCTATACTTTCTTATGGTTCAACACGTGCCCACCTGGTATTATTATAATTACGTAATATTTCCTTAATCAAAATTTTTATTCTTCAGAACTTTGAATATTACCTTTATCCTTGTAAGACCTCTAAGGTTATCCTTGAATCGTTCCTCCTGTATTCCCTAGATACAGGGCATATCAAAATACCATTTACTAATACCAGAACCATTATCTATATACTTCTAAATTTCCTCCACTGATCCTTAAAGGTTATTGTTACCCTAATCCTTTCCAATTCATACTGTCAAAACTCATACTGTCCCTATTAAGGGTGAAATGCCAACCTTTATGCATTCCCCTAGGATTCATCTCAAATTATCGAGGTTCCATCCTTAATTCCACCATTAAAAAGGTACTTGCATCCTTCCATGGATAAATCAAGTCATATATCCCTGATAAGGGTATCTTATTTAATCATTCCCACCTCGATAGTCTATACCTAATTTCACAATAATATCCTTATTCAAACTGAGGTCAATCCATATGGCCTCCAGAAGATAACAATGGTTATCCGCCTTTGTTCTGGCTCTAAAGCTTTTACACTATCTCTATAACCTTGGGAAGTACTTTCCCGAAAATAATTGACTGAACTTTAATCGGTTTATTATAACCTCTGGCCCCATGTATTTCTTGGCCTTTCACCAGTGGGTGGCCTCTCTCTTAGGGAGGTAAGTGACAAAAACAGTCTTTTGCATTTCGTCAATCATTTAGAATCTCAAATGATTCCTATATTTCCTTTAGCCAGGCTCTTGCCTCGATTGGGTCAACCTATTCCTTGGAATTCTGAGAGCTTAGCGACTTAAAGGTCATGAAAGAATTTCCCACCGCATTGCTTCCTCAAGGTGGTGGTTGGGGGTAAAAGTATAAGTTTTGTTTAGGCAGGTCCATGAATTGCCCCATAGGAGTACCGTCCTGGTTCCCCCTATCTTGCTCGACTTCTGTATTCTCAGTATGAAATGTTTCATCCTTCTCTCATAATCGGGGTTATCTTATACGTTAAAATCCTTATTTTCCACTTCATTATGTTATGGGTTCCCTCTTTCTTGATGGCGACCTCCCTGACTATCATATTCAGAGTTTGCCCTAAATCTTATTCCTCGAACCATGACTTTCATATAAGATCCCATCCTTAAGCTTTTGAACATTTGGAATCCAAATTCTGTAGGAATACATCTGTTTGGTCACACAACACTGTAGAAGGGTGTTGAATACAGTGTAAAATACAATCAAATCGATTTAAAGCACAAGTAATAGAAAAACAGATGTATTCGATATAATAAACTCTGTTAGAATGAAACTGTTCTCTCTCAGTGATGAACAAATATCACGAGAGCTGCTAGGTTACAATTATATGATCTTCTCGATGATCATAACTCTTATAGAGTAAACCTATGTCTGTGTTTATATAGACACACAGTTACAAGATAACTTCTAATTGATATTGAAAGGCATATGTCATAGCCTATTTGTTTATTCGAGGATTTAACTCAACTCAAATAAGAATGTAATAAGTAAATAGTGGATCTATCGTCAGAGAGATCTCACAGAGTAACATATGTCAAAGGATTAAGAATCATTGTTCATCTACAGACTTGATGACTTAATTCACTGGAAGAAGCTCAAGCAATTGATCAAGCCTCAGTGATATAAATCAAGATTGTGGATTTAATCAAGTGACAGAGATATCGATTAATTACAAGGATTTAGTCTGAAGAAAATCAAGAGTATCAAGGTCAAGGCATGAAGAAACGTCACGGAAGTTAGTCACTCATGAACCAGACAGTACATCGAGTGTCTAGTCACTCATGAACCAGACAGTACATCGAGTGTCAACATTGAAGTGGTGGAATTGATTCATATATTTCAGTGATTTTCAGAAGATATACAGAAGAATGGATGCTGCTCAAGATTAGTATTAATTCTCTATTAATTAATTAAGTCATATAATTTAATTAAGAAAATAAATTATATCTGCAAAGATTAATTTATTTGATTAATTGAATTAATTGATTAATTAATTCTGAATTAATATTAAGTTTTTTCAGAATTTAAATTGGTTTAAAAATCTGTTTTAATTCAACAAGACAACTGATTGTATTAGTATGACAATCGGTATGACAATCAATAGTCATACCGAAAGTCATGCTAATTCAAAAGGATTGTCTTACCAGAATTATTATAGGATTTAAATCTATTTATTTTCAGCAAAAACAATCTGATTGTCCTACCGAAAGTCTTGCTAGTTCATTCTGAATGTCTTGCTAGCTCTAAAGATAGTTCTACCGAAAGTCTTGCTAAGCCAAAGAGATTGTCGTGCCAGTTCATTTCCATTCGGCTGTTTTGATAAAAGAAGCAGAAGACATTCATTCAAAGATATCATACAGAACACACAAGTCAAGAACACAGCAGAAACAAAAGCAAATCATTTCATTTTTCATCTGCTTTATTCAAGATCAAAATTCTAGATTGTAAAGTTAAATCCAAACCACTAGAATTATTTATCTTGTTCTTGTGTAACAATCTAGCGGATCAAAATCCCTAGAACTTAATCTCAAATTGCTTATAGCATTTGATCTTTTTTATTGCAAAAATAGAAAAAGTTCATGTTGAATTTATTCTAGATTTGTGATAATTGATTTGAGATTAATCCCTTGTAAACGATACCGTTGTTGTAACACATTTCAAGTTTAATAATAATTTTATTTAACTTGAATTTTGTTTCACTTTTTTATTCCGCATTTTATTCGATTAAACGGTATTGTTTGTATTCAACCCCCCTTCTACAAACATATTGAGACCTAACAGATATGGAATATAATTCTGTCTCCTAAAATATATCAATCAGATATCTTATACAATTCTTCTAGTCCTCTAACTCTTTCCATGCATATCTTCTTCTTGTATTAGTCTCGATCTTCTTTCCTGTCAATCAGCTTCCTTCCTTAACTTTTAGTCCTCCAGTACTTAAGTTCTGATATCCATCTTCTGATATTATCTTCTGATAATCTAAGTCCGGACTTCCAGTAAGTCCTGATTCCAATAAGAAATGATATTTCCTGTTAGTTAAGATCTGAAAACTAAACATGAAACATATTAGACATGACATCTCAAATATATCCAACAATCTCCCCCAACTTGTAAATTATGCAAGAATGTACAAGTTAATAGATTTGATGATGTCAAAAACATTTAAGTTCAAATGCAATAAGAGTTTAATAAGACTATTAATTACAACTTACAAAACATCCAGCTTTACCAACATCACTGAATCAATCTGAATCCATAATGATTCTTAACAAAATCATTTATCAGATTATCTTCAGCTTTCTTCAGAACTTCAGCTAACTGTGCTTTGACCTGCATCAGCTCTTTTTCTTTAATATCACCAATTTAATAAATGGCTGTTCTGTGAGCTTGAATGGATGTTCTTTCAAGTCCATCACCAAGTCTAATAACTTTAGGATGTGAAGAGTTTTCATTATAACATAAGCATCTTCCTTTCAGAATAACTTCCACCTTAGCAGAATTCTTCAGTATAGGAATTTCTCTTCCATCACCTTCAGTAATCATTGGACTGTAATGAGAAGTCTTTGTACCAGAGATTCTGAATAGATCTCTTATAGCCTTCAAAATGTATTCTGACCATCTTCTTGTAACATCAGATTTTACTTCCAGAAGATAGTGAATATGTTGAAATATTTGAGAGGTACCATGCATTGATCAACAACCTGAACATTAATGGTAAATACTATTCTATCAGGGAGGTCAACAAAAAGTTCCTTTTAACACTGCCAACTCATCTCGAACATAGAATCACTGCCATAAGAGAAGCAAGAGATCTGAGTGAGATTTCTTTGGAAAGGCTCTATGGTGTGTTAAAGACTTATGAGTTGGAGCATATTCAGCAGAAGGAAGTTTACGGGAAAGGAAGAGTGGTCAGCACGTCTACTGCTCTAGTAGCTGATGAACAACAACAACAACCACAACATCAACAATCTCAACAGTCAGAAAGAATGGTACAGTCTTCCAAGGTTGAAGAAAATGTGATAGTAGCAGAATTTGATCATCCTACTACAAATGAATCGGGAGATGATTTTTATTCCTTGGAAGAACTGGAGCAATTGGAGGATGAGTCAATGGCCCTGATTGTCAAGAGATTCTCAAATGTCAGATTCAAAAGGAATCCCAAGTTCAAGTACAAGTCCAACTACAACAGATTCCAGAAAGGTGGATCTTCATCCTCTAACACCAGCAGTGGTGGGTACAAAACAGGGATGGTTGATCGAAGCACCATTCGATGCTTCAACTGTAATGAGTTGGGACACTTTGCCACATAATGCAGGAAGCCAAAACAATTTAGGAAGAACTCTTATGATTCTAATCAGAAGAGTAAATCTAAAAGGGCTTACCTAGCAAAGGGAAGAAGCTGGGATGATACTGACAGTGAAGATGAAGAAGTTGGGAATCTTGCTCTCATGGCTAGTGATGCAAATACCTCATCGTCAAGAAAAGAGGTAAAATTTACTGATGCTGAATTAGTTTATCATCTAGGAGGTTCCTTAGATTGTGCTCGTCGTGATAATGAATTGTTAAATCAACAAATCAAAGACCTTGAGAAAGAGGTCAATGAATTAAGACTTGTGCACATTAATCAAGATAAATTAAAAGAACAAGTATCTTTTCTAGAGAATAGAGTTGACTGTTATAGACAACTTGAAACTATTCTCAAAGACAAGATCACCGGTCTTGAGGCTAAGGTTAAAGCTTACTTTAATTCTTGTTCGAAGTCCAAAGAGTTTTACAATAAGCAAGCTGTTAATCAAACATCCGGAATAGGTTATGATTACAATGCTGCTATTGGAAAATTAGGCATAAACTCCCCTCCTCATGTCTGTGCTAAAGGCAGGGAAGTACCACATGTGCTTAAGGGTGTTGATGAACCCCTCTATAAAGAATCAATTGCTGAACCATTTGATGAGACCTCATTTATCATTCAAGAAGAAATCCGTGCTGAAGATAATGCTAATGAGAAAGCTGTCTCCAAGTCAAGTGTGTCAAAAGTTCCAGTCAAGGTTGTGAAAGCAACTGAGACTAACTCAGACACACATGAGTTGGATAACACAAATGCCATATCTACCATGCATAAGTTGCCTATTGTTAATCCCTCTCATAAAGCATGTGGTGTTTTTGATTGTATGTCTTGTGCTTTTAATCTGATGTATGCTTATTTTAATGGTAAGCATGTTTCTAATGATAAGACTACTCCTCGTCAGCATGTGAATAATAGAAAGCATGATAGGTCTAAGACTGCTAGTCCTCCTAAAGCTAGAAAGGAGACATTTGTGCCTAAGCCTAAACAGAAATTTGTCAAGGCTGTTCACAAGGTCAAATGTCCAGTCATTGAGAAAGTTGAGAATATTAAAATTAAGAATGTTATTTTGCCTGATAAAGGCCAATTTTACAAATATGCCGGACCCAGCCAAGCTTGGGTTCCGAAGAAGGTCTAATTCATTTGTATTGCAGGGCATTAAACAGGTACAACCGGTAGTGTGGATTCTTGACAGCGGATCGTCAAGACATATGACCGGAGATAGAGCCCTGCTATCAAATATGGTTGAGAAAGCTGGCCCAGTGGTTACCTTTGGAGATAACAACAAAGGTTTAACGGAGGGATATGGCTGTTTACTAGCTGGAAATGTTATCATTGAAAATATGTATGTTGTGCAAGGACTTGAACACAATCTGCTTAGCATTAGTCAGTTCTGTGATAACGGCTACAATGTTTTATTCGACAAGCTGAAGTGTCAGATTCTGCACAAGAAAAGTGAAAAACCCTCCTCGATGGGAATCCGGAAAGGAAATCTGTTCGTAGCTGACATGAACTCTGGAAGCAATCCTGAAGTCAATTGTTTCTATGCAAAGGCATCGTCAGATGAGAGTTGGCTACGGCACAAGAGACTTTCTCATCTCAATTTCAAAACAATGAATTCTCTTGTCAAAAGAGAATTGGTCAGAGGTTTGCCTCAGCTGGAATTCTCCCCAGAAGGACTATGTGAGGCTTTCCAGAAAGGAAAGTCAAAAAAAGCAAGTCACAGAAGCACTGACACATCTTCCATAACTGGTGTTTTACAATTATTGCACATGGATTTATTTGGACCAGTTAATGTCCTTTCGATGTCAAAGAAGTGTTACTGTCTTGTGATAGTTGATGACTATTCCAAGTATACGTGGGTTTTATTTCTTCGCTCTAAGGATGAAACACCACAAGTTGTGATTGATCATATCAAGATGATTGAGTTAGATTTTAATGTCCCTGTGAGAGCAATAAGGTCAGATAATGGAACAGAATTCAAGAATTCACTTCTCAATGGATTCTGTACAGACAAAGGGATTACCAGACAATTTTCAGCTCCTAGAACCCCTCAGCAAAATGGAGTGGTAGAAAGGAAGAATCGTACATTGATTGAAGCTGCAAGAACGATGTTAAGTGAATCAGGTCTTCCAATGTACTTTTGGGTTGAAGCTGTCAATACTGCATGTTATACTCAGAATCGAACTCTAATCAACAAAGACTTCATGAAAACTCCTTATGAGATTTTGAATGAACAGAAACCTTCTATAAAATACTTTCATGTATTTGGTGCCAGATGCTTCGTGCTCAAGGATGGAGATGATCGTCGTGGTAAATTCGAGGTAAAGGCATATGAGGGTATTTTTGTTGGATATGGAAGAAGATCATACAGAGTGTATATCATTGATCAACACAAAGTAACTGAAAGTGTCAATGTTACATTTGATGACACTAAACTCCCTAGTATCCAAACTGAAGATCCTTCTGAGAAACTGAAGTTTGATGATATGTCAGATTCAGAATCAGAACATGGTCAAGAACCTGAGGTTGTTGTTGGTGAAGAACCTGTTAATCATGATGATACTCAAGGTAATAGTGATGGAAACTTTGGCAATAATGGAGATACCACTGCTACTGACGGAGAATCTTCAAGTCAACATGGCAACAACTCAGGGGGAGATGTTGAAGGATCATCTAGTAGGACACAACATCCCAATGAATTTCAAGGCGAATCATCAAGATCAAATCTTCCAAGACAGACTATCTGGAATAAAGCTCATCCTTTTGAGTTGATTATTGATGATCCAGATGTTAGAGTCAGAACTAGACGTGCTACTCAAAATGAGTGTCTGTTCTCAGGATTTCTTTCTGAGATGGAACCTAAGAAGATTAAGGAAGCACTAACTGATCCAGATTGGGTGATTGCTATGCAAGATGAACTCAATCAGTTTGAACATCAACAAGTCTGGAAACTGGTACGTAGACCTACACACAAGAAAGCTGTTGGTACTAGGTGGGTATTCAGGATTAAACTAGATGAAGATGGTGTGGTTACAAGAAACAAAGCAAGACTGGTAGCTAAAGGGTATTCTCAAGCTGAAGGAATTGATTATGATGAAACCTATGCTCCAGTGGCTAGACTAGAGGCCATCAGGATATTTTTGGCATTTGCGGCATTCTCTAACTTTAAAGTTTATCAAATGGATGTAAAGAGCACCTTTCTGAATGGAAAGCTGGATGAAGAGGTATATGTAGAGCAACCTCCTGGTTTTGAAGATCCAGATCATTTGGATTTTGTCTTCTTTCTTTTCAAGGCTATCTATGGACTCAAACAGTCTCCGAGAAAATGGTATGACACTCTCTCTGAATTTCTTATTGAAAATAGCTTTATTAGAGGTGTCATAGACAAAACTCTCTTTTCTAAAAAGCATAAGAATGATACAATATTAGTCCAAGTCTATGTGGATGATATAATATTTGGGTCTACTAATGATAATCTCTGTAAGAGATTTGCTAAGTTAATGCACAGCAAATTTGAAATGAGCATGATGGGAGAGCTGAAGTTCTTTCTTGGATTACAAGTAAATCAAAGGTTAGATGGAACTTTTATTTGTCAATCCAAGTATCTCAAAGAACTCCTCAAAAAGTACAATCTAGAGGATTCTGCATCAGCAAGGACTCCGTCAACTACAGCTGCCAAGCTTGGACCATGTGAAAACTCCATTAAGGTAGATGTCACAAGCTACAGAGGTATGATTGGCTCGTTACTCTATCTTACTGCAAGTAGACCAGATATTATGTATGCTACATGCTTATGTGCAAGGTTCCAAGCGGATCCTAGAGATATTCATCTCGTTGCTGTTAAACAAATCTTAAGATATCTTAAGAGAACACCAAATCTAGGTATTTGGTACCCTAAAGAATCTGGTTTTAACCTTGTTGGATATACAGATTCAGATTACGCAGGAAGTGTTGTTGATAGGAAAAGCACCTCAGGGAGTTGTCAATTCCTAGGTAGCAGACTAGTCTCATGGTACAGCAATAAACAGCAAACAGTTTCTAATTCAACGGCTGAGGCTGAATATATTGCTGCTGCAAGCTGCTGTGCTCAGATCTTGTGGATTAGGAATCAGCTACGGGACTATGGCTCTGTATTGAACAAAATTCCTATTTTATGTGACAATACAAGTGCAATAGCCATCACCAACAACCCTGTGCAGCACTCGAGGACAAAGCACATCGACATCAGGTATCATTTTATTAGAGAGCACGTCGTGAATGGTACTGTTGAACTATTTTTTGTTCCAACAGAAGAACAAATAGCAGATATTTTCACTAAACCTCTTGATGAATCCACATTTACCAAATTAGTTGGTAAATTGGGTATGTTGAATAGCTTTAGTGATTAAACTTGTGAATATCTGAAATATGTTCTTGAGTGAATTTACAAATGAATTTTTCTTAAATGAAAAATTCATTTGCAAATTTATTTTATCATTTTCCAATTTTTTTGCTTATTTCTATGTAATTTTTATTATCTTATCTTATTTATTTACTCAACTTGTTAATTTTAATGTCTCAGAATATTTTATTTTCTCTAAAAATATTTTTCTATGAATTTAATTTGTTAAAATTCAAAAGAAATCTATTTTTGGACTGAAAATATTATTATCTCTGAAATATTTTAATTATTTTAATTATGTAAATATTTTCTGCCATATTCATTTCAGTTTTCTGTAATTGTAATATTTTATATATTCTGTTTTTTGTGTTATGTTTTTAACAGTTTTTATGTTAATTATTCAGTATATTTAAATACTTATTTTATGTTATACAAGAATGACAATCGGCAAGACAATTGAAATTGTCTTGCTGAAAGTCATTCCAGTACTAATACTTGTTTATTTTTAAATCAGATTAATTTTATAACTGGCAAGACAATCGGTATGACTATTGATTGTCATGCCAGTAATAAAATTAATATCAGACATATTATGTTTTATTTTGTACTGGTATGACAATCGGTATGACTATCAGATTGTCATACCAGTTATATATTATTATTTGTTTATTTGTTTGTTTTGTTTTGTTTTTTTTTTTTCAGATTTGCCTTGTATGACAATCGGTATGACAATCAGTAAGACTATCCCGAATTGTCATACCAGTTGTCTACTTATAAGTTTTTTTTGTTTTGTTAAGTCAGTCATTCAGTTTTTGTTAAAAAAAAAATTTCAACAGTCTATCAATCTCTCTCTTATTTCTCTCTCTCTCTCTCTCTCTCTCTCTCTCTCTCTCTCTCTCTCTCTCTTTCTATTCGATCAAGCTCAACCGCCATTGTTCTCTGTGTCTTCCTTGCTCGAGTTTTTACTCAGCATACTAAAACTTCACTCCTGTGTTATATACATACACATATATACGTACAGGTGTGCTGCCAATTTTTTTTAAAATCGTTTGCACTTCGTTTTGTTCCCCTCAAAATCGGGTTGGGTTTGTTGATTTTGGGTATTTTTAATTTTAATTTCTGTTTTGTGTCTTTTGGCTTTTCAAATCTGCGTTTGTGAGTTAAGAATTTTAACGAGATACATTTCTGTCTAAATTTTTCGATTATAATTAATTTAATTCGAATTATTAAATTAATTTAATTAATTCGAATTTTCTTAATATTATTCTTAAAATTCTGAAAGTGTGTGTCTTATTATTATTTTAAATGGCTCTCAATTTCCAAATTGTTTCGCATAATCTTGTTGGTTATTTTAATCCAGATAAATGTGATGCAGAAACATTTAAGCCGTGGATTAGATTTTTAAATGACCATTCGATTGTTAGCTCTGCTATTAAATCAAATGTGATTTTAAATGTTGATCTGCTAAGACTGATTTGCACAACCTCTACTGTGGCCGATGATTTTAAATCGTTTTCATTCACCGTGGCAAACACACAGTATGTGGTTGATGAAACAGTCGTCAATCGAGCTTTAAATTTTCCTATGGACAATTTCTGTAATTTGCCCTCTGAAAATGATATTTCAAACTTTTTCCATGCTATTCACTATCAGGGGGTGATCAATTTAACCAAACTTTCAAAATCCAATTTGGTGTCTGAATGGGACATTTTCTTCGATACACTTTCTAAAGTGTTTGCCAACTACACTAAATCTAACTTTCACAACATCACTTCCACTCTGCAGTATATTGGTCTTGCGGTTGTTTTCAATCAAATGATCAATTTTGGCAAACTTCTTTTACCCATTCTCTTGAGACGTCTCACTACTGCTTTACGTGATCATTCTACAAATCGTAGGGACTCGTGTTACTATGCTCGTTTTCTCATGCTTATAGCAGATCATCTTCTCACACCTGAGCACAAAGCCCTTTTTGCTAACTCCGCAGTAACCGAACCCCCTCCTGTAAGCAAAAAGATTTACACCCGCCAAGACACAACCTTCAAATTCATGCAAGTTCCAGTACTTGTATCTGCTTTCATGGCCACTTATATTCCCTTACCTATTTTCAATCTTCCCGGTCATGAACAGCAAGCTCAACCTCCAGTGGTTCAAGCCACCCAGGCTCCTCCAACATCAGATGCTCTTCCATTACAGGTAGTAATTCCTCACTCTCACTCCATTCCTACTTCTGTTGAAAGACCCCCAGTGGTTGATAGGGCTGACCATGAAGTTGTAGAACCACAGCTTCAATCCCAGGTCATAGAGACAAACACAGTTTCACAATCTATCTCAACCTCTCCCCCACTGTCTAAAATGTTACCCAGAAGGTTAATAGGAAGTAGTGTATTGGTGGATGTGAATGAACCCTCAGCTCTTCCTCCTCCGAAGAAAAGAAGAACATTTACTGAGGCATCTTAAAGCCCATCCTTGTCCTCCCAACAGGACATGGACTTTGAAATGGCCACTGAACAGTTACTAGAAACATCCTCTCAACAGGATGAATCTATTGAAATTCGCCATAGGGCCATGACATCTTGTACTGAGTCAAGCACAATTCCATTACTCACAATGGAACCATACATACCCACAGATGTTATTCAGGACACAGAGCGAGGAGTGCACATATAGTCGGTTAAAAGTGCCTGCCATAGTTACGGCAGAAGAGCAGTTACATGCTTCTGAGGGAAAATCTGACTCTCAGCCACCTTTAATAGAGTCATTTTCTCCCCTCCCAGATCCAACACCTCTGGCTCCCTCACGGAATTCTCCACTCGCAGATTTATCTGGAGAAAGTGGAGGGCAACTCGGTCAATCTATCCCTGAAGCAATTCAGACATCTATTTCACATGTGTAAGTCATATGTCATAGCCTATTTGTATATACGAGGATTCAACTCAACTCAAATAAGAATGTAATAAGTAAATAGTGGATCTACCGTCAGAGAGATCTCGCAAAGTAATATCTGTCAAAGGATTCAGAGACAAGGTTCATCTACAGACTTGAGGAGTTAATTCACTGGAAGAAGTTCAAGAAGTTGATCATGCCTCAGTGATATAAATCAAGATCGTGGATTTAATCAAGTGACAGAGATCTCGTCAGGGTATCAATAAATTACAAGGATTTAATCTGAAGAAAATCAAAGTGTCAAAGTCAAGATATGAAGAAACGTCATGGAAGTTAGTCACTCATGAACCAGACAGTACATCGAGTGTCAACGTTGAAGTGGTGGAATTGATTCATAATTTTCAGTGATTTTCAGAAGATTTGCAGAAGAATGGTTGCTGCTCAAGACTAGAATTAATTCTCTATTAATTAATTAAGTCATCTAATTTAATTAAGAAAATAAATTATATCTGCGAAGAATAATTTATTTATTAATTGAATTAATTGATTAATTAATTCTGAATTAATTCTAGGAATTTTCAGAAGTTTAATTGGATTAAATTCAAGCATTAAATCAGCAAGACAATTGAAAATGAACTAGCATGACAATCAGGATTGTCATACCGATTGTCATGCTAGGCCATATTCAATTGTCACACCGAAAGTTACTCTAGGAGGATGATTGTCTTGCTAGTTCATTCTGATTGTCATGCTAGTTCATTCAGATTGTCTTGCTAGTTCATTCAATTGTCTCACCGAAAGTCTTGCCAGCTATAGGATTGTCATGCCAAGTCAATTCTATTCGTTTGTTGATTTAAAAAGAAGCAGAGAAGCAGCAACTTATTATCCAGAACACAAAAGTCAAGAACAAAGCAGAAAAGAAAAACAAGAAGAAATATTTCATCTTTTCATCTGCATACTTCAAGATTAAATTTCTAGATTGTAAAGTTAAATCCAATCCACTAGAAATCTTTATCTTGCTCTTGTGTAACAATCTAGCGGATTAAAATCCCTAGAACTTAATCTCAAATCGCGTTTAGCATTTGATTCTAATTATTGCAAAAATAGAAAAAGTTCATGTCGAATTTATTCTAAATTTGTGATAATTAATTTGAGATTAATTCCTTGTAATCGATACAGTTGTTGCAACACCTTTCAAGTTTAATAATATTTTTATTTAACTTGAATTTTGTTTCACATTTTTTATTCCGCATTTAATTCGATTATTCGGTACTGTTTGTATTCAACCCCCCCTTCTACAAACTAATTGGGACCCAACAATTGGTATCAGAGCCTTCTGATTAACGAACAAATCAAGATCCTAGACTTTTGTGATTTTTCAACTCTTTGAATTTTTATTCATTCAAAAATTCATAATGACTTCACATAAAGTTGGAACCGTTAAAATTCCACAATTTGATAATGAGAATTATATTATGTGGAAGAAGAAGATGCTCTTATTTTTACAAGTTGCAAATCCCAAATATTCAAACTTGTTAAAGAAGGGTATAAAAACTCCGATGGTTATTGAACCAGAGGTAATAATAGATGGTGTGGTGACTACTAAAGCTAGAACCTATCCAAAAGAGCCCGAAGATTTTACTCCTGCTGAGAAGGAAGAAGCCTCCTTGGATGCCAGCCTTCAATTAATATTAATTGATTCCCTTGATCCCTTGATGAACAGACATGTGATGAACTGTAAAAATTCCAAACACATGTGGGAAACTATTGAGGTGATTAATGAAGGCACAGAGGAAGTTAGGGAGAACAAGTTGGAAATCCTAACCTCTGAATATGAACATTTCAAATCAAATCCAGGAGAAGGAATTACTGAAGTGTTTGAGAGGTACAATGCGTTAATCAACAACCTGAACATCAATGGAAAGTATTATTCAATCAGGGAGGTCAACAAAAAGTTCCTTTTAACACTGCCAGCTCATCTTGAACATAGAATCACTGCCATTAGAGAAGCTAGAGATCTGAGTGAGATTTCTTTGGACAGGCTCTATGGAGTGTTAAAAACCTATGAGTTGGAGCAGATTCAACAGAAGGAAGTCTACGGGAAGGATAGAATGGTCAGCACATCTACTGCACTTGTAGCTGAAGGTCAACAACAACAACAATCTCAACAGTTAGAAAAAATGGTACAGTTTTCCAAGGGTGAGGAAAATGAGTTAGTAGCAGAATATGATCCTCCTACTACAAATCAATCAAGTGATGATTTTTATTCCTTGGAAGAGCTGGAGCAATTGGAAGATGAATCAATGGCCCAAATTGTCAAGAGATTCTCCCATGTCAGATTCAGGAGGAATCCCAAGCTTAAGTACAAGTCCAACTACAACAAATTCCAGAAAGGTGGATCTTCATCCTCTAACACCAGCAGTGGTGGGTACAAAACAGGGATGGTTGATCGAAGCACCATTAGATGCTATAACTGCAATGAGTTGGGACACTTTGCCACAGAATGTAGGAAGCCAAAGCAAGTAAGAAAGAACTCTGAAAGGGCTTATCTGGCAAAGGGAAGAAGCTGGGATGATACTGACAGTGAAGATGAAGATGAAGGAAATCTTGCTCTTATGGCTATTGATGGAAAAGCTTCATCGTCAAGAATAGAGGTAAAACTTTCTGATGCTGAAATGGTTTATCATCTAAGAGGTAACTTAGATTGTGCACGTCGTGATAATGAACTGTTAAGTTTAAAGATCACAGACTTTGAGAAAGAGGTCAATGAATTAAGACTTGTGCACATTAATCAAGACAAATTAAAAGAACAGGTATCTTTTCTAGAGAATAGAGTTGACTGTTATAGAAAACTCGAAACTATTCTCAAAGACAAGATCACCGGTCTTGAGACTAAGGTTAGAGCCTACTTCAATTCTTGTTCGAAGGCTAAAGAGTTCTACAGTAAGCAAGCTGTTAATCAAACATCTGGAATAGGTTATGATTACAATGCTGCTATTGGAGAATTAGGCATAAATTCCCCTCCTCATGTCTGTGCTAAAGGGAGGGAAGTACCACATGTGCTTAAGGGTGTTGATGAACCCCTCTATAAAGCATCAATTGCTGAACCATTTGATGCGACCTCTTCTGTTATTCATGAAGAAATACGTGCTGAAGATCATGCTAATGAGAAGATTGTTTCCAAGTCAAGTGAGTCGAAAGTTCCAGTCAAAGTTGTGAAAACAACTGAGACTAACTCAGACACACATGAGTTGGATAACAATAATGCCATGTCTACCATGCATAAATTGCCTGCTGTTAATCACTCTCATAAAGCATGTGGTGTTGCTAATTGTATGTCTTGTGCTTTTAATATGATGTATGCTTATTTTAATGGTAAGCATGTGTCTAATGATAAGACTACTCCTCGTCAGCATGTGAATAACAAGAAGCATGATAGGTCTAAGACTGCTAGTCCTTCTAAGGCTAGAAAGGAGACATTTGTGCCTAAGCTTAAACAGAAATTTGTTAAGGCTGTTTACAAGGTCAAATGTTCAGTCATTGAGGATGTTGAGACCATTAAAATTAAAAATGTTGTTTTGCCTGACAAAGGACAGTTCTACAAGTATGCCGGGCCCAACCAAGTTTGGGTTCCGAAGAAGGTCTAATCCATTTGTAGTGCAGGGCATTAAACAAGTATAACCGGTAGTGTGGATTCTTGACAGTGGATCATCAAGACATATGACCGGAGATAGAGCCCTGCTATCAAATGTGGTTGAGAAAGCTGGCCCCCTGGTTACCTTTGGAGATAACAGCAAAGGTTTATCTGAGGGATATGGCTGTTTACAAGCTGGGAATGTTATCATTGTAATTTTATATATTGTGCTAGGTTATTATCAGGAAGCAGTATCTAACATATAGCACCAGTGACGAGACTTGAGAATATTACGACATATCAGGCACCTGCTGCACATTACACTTGGAATTGTACTCTAGTAAGATGTGTACAAGTGTACTCCTGATTGGTGAATTAAAAGAGAAAGTCAGTGCACCACAGTTCATGGACTTTGCAGCTGCAGATCTATTGGACTATGCAATCTCTTCTTCACAATCTCACTTCAGGTTGGTATGAACTAGTATACTGCTCAAGCAATCGTCAAGGACATGGTATGGCACTCTAACAGAAGTTGTAATCTTATATGAACTAGTAGAGTCGTCATATTTATAACTATTTTATCACTAAGCACAATCATATTGTTTTATATGTGCAGTGGTATATTGATAATGCAACATAACAATTAGTATCTAAAGTACTTGACAAGTATCGGTCAATGATATGTTGTTAACATTATGTTGCAGATATTTATAAGCTTTTGACATGAATGAGAATTACTTAGACTTTACCCTAAGTGATCAATGTTTTATCAAAAACTCATTCATATTGAAAAACAAAATTAAACTTCTCTCTACATTAGTGATTTCTTTTTTCATGTAAAATCTTTTGAAATCACTATTGTAAATCATTTTCTCTCTATTACCATATGTTCTATGATACAGGTTCAGTCTCCAATGACTTTCTTTCATTGACAGTCATGAGGTTGAAAACCCACAACGTCTATCCCAGACTGTAAAGACAAACACAAAAACAGAACCAACCAACACTTTTTTACCACTAAAAGTAGTATGAATGAGCGTGAGGGAGATAGTGCCTAGTGCACCACATAAGGAAGGTTTTGTAGTCAACCCAGTAGCTCTGTCTCCTACATAGATGAGTAGTATTTAAACCGAGACAACTGCTAGCCCCCATACATCTTCTCAAAAAGATGTAATGGCTGAAAAGGCACAAAAACAGTTACTAGATTCATTCTCTCAACAGGGTAAGTCTATTGAATTTTGCCTGTCGGCCAAGGTATCCGATGTAGTGTCACCACTTCAAACATAAACAATTCTTGATGCACAAGGAGAGGTTACACACACAAAGGATGAGTTGACGGAAACAAGAGTTTCGACCATTTTAAGGTCAGATTCGATTGTTCAAGGTTCGTTAGTGGACCAATTGCCTTTACAGGTGTTAGGAGAGGATACTGATCCAAAAGCCATATGTCAGTGGTCAGTATCTACCTCCCCAGGCTTAAATCCCCTGGATGCATCTGCGGATAGTGGATCTGACATCGGTGCAGATCGGCAACTTGTTGACAATGATTCAGATATTACCTGATAAGTCACAAGGAAATGTCTTCACAGACGTTAGAAGGGAACTTTGATCTTTATGCTAAATTCGTTGGATCATTGTTTACCTTCCCAGAATTCAAATTTGGAATCCTAATAGGGAAACTAGCAACTTGTAAATTATGACTCAGATTCATCTGACGAGTTTAACAAGGATGGGGATTTGTGAACTCCCATTGCACCACCTGTGACCTCCTTAAGGATGGCTAAGGTGATTTTCCTTGCAGGTACAGCTGATTTTTGGAGCTATGAGAGAAGAGTGATACACTTGTGAGAATGAGTGTAAACACGAGTGGAGAGAAGAGTGAAACACATGTGAGGTACACTAAAACAGAATCACACACTCACAGTGAGGAAGAAAGAGAAACACTTGTTATTTCTTTTCCAACCAAGTGAAATATGAGAACTCCTTCAGACGACAGCATACGTTCCTTCTTTAAGGGGGAGATAAAAGCTGAAGTAATAGTTTGGAGGATTCCTCAACTAAGGGGGAGAAATAGCAGGGAGGAAGAAAAAGATCCTAAAAATGTACACTACACCACACCATTGTTGTTTGTAACTACGGATCCTATTGTACGGGAGAGGTGGTAAACACAAGGTGATTTCCTAGTAAGGGAAGAAGCTGTTAGGGGAGTACCATTGGTTTTTATCGGCGGATCCTATTGTACGGGAGAGGTGGTAAAACGAAGGTGATCTTCTTTAATCAGTTGATTCTCATAGGGGGAGAAGCAAGAGATATGGGCTTCTCAACAGGAAATGTGGTTGTACATGTGAAGATGGAACTACTTGAAGATATGTTCAGTCTAGAGGAACATCTACTTGGAATCTAGAAAATGTTAAATCTAGTCCAGAACTTTTCTACTATTTACTTTGCATGTATGTTTATATCTTTTTCTTATTTGTTAGTTGAGTTATCCTCTAGGTATTTGTGTGTTATTGTCTAACAAACAAATAGGGGGAGATTGTAAGTCATATGTCATAGCCTATTTGTATATACGAGGATTCAACTCAACTCAAATAAGAATGTAATAAGTAAATAGTGGATCTACCGTCAGAGAGATCTCGCAAAGTAATATCTGTCAAAGGATTCAGAGACAAGGTTCATCTACAGACTTGAGGAGTTAATTCACTGGAAGAAGTTCAAGAAGTTGATCATGCCTCAGTGATATAAATCAAGATCGTGGATTTAATCAAGTGACAGAGATCTCGTCAGGGTATCAATAAATTACAAGGATTTAATCTGAAGAAAATCAAAGTGTCAAAGTCAAGATATGAAGAAACGTCACGGAAGTTAGTCACTCATGAACCAGACAGTACATCGAGTGTCAACGTTGAAGTGGTGGAATTGATTCATAATTTTCAGTGATTTTCAGAAGATTTGCAGAAGAATGGTTGCTGCTCAAGACTAGAATTAATTCTCTATTAATTAATTAAGTCATCTAATTTAATTAAGAAAATAAATTATATCTGCGAAGAATAATTTATTTATTAATTGAATTAATTGATTAATTAATTCTGAATTAATTCTAGGAATTTTCAGAAGTTTAATTGGATTAAATTCAAGCATTAAATCAGCAAGACAATTGAAAATGAACTAGCATGACAATCAGGATTGTCATACCGATTGTCATGCTAGGCCATATTCAATTGTCACACCGAAAGTTACTCTAGGAGGATGATTGTCTTGCTAGTTCATTCTGATTGTCATGCTAGTTCATTCAGATTGTCTTGCTAGTTCATTCAATTGTCTCACCGAAAGTCTTGCCAGCTATAGGATTGTCATGCCAAGTCAATTCTATTCGTTTGTTGATTTAAAAAGAAGCAGAGAAGCAGCAACTTATTATCCAGAACACAAAAGTCAAGAACAAAGCAGAAAAGAAAAACAAGAAGAAATATTTCATCTTTTCATCTGCATACTTCAAGATTAAATTTCTAGATTGTAAAGTTAAATCCAATCCACTAGAAATCTTTATCTTGCTCTTGTGTAACAATCTAGCGGATTAAAATCCCTAGAACTTAATCTCAAATCGCGTTTAGCATTTGATTCTAATTATTGCAAAAATAGAAAAAGTTCATGTCGAATTTATTCTAAATTTGTGATAATTAATTTGAGATTAATTCCTTGTAATCGATACAGTTGTTGCAACACCTTTCAAGTTTAATAATATTTTTATTTAACTTGAATTTTGTTTCACATTTTTTATTCCGCATTTAATTCGATTATTCGGTACTGTTTATATTCAACCCCCCCTTCTACAAACTAATTGGGACCCAACAACATGAAATGATAGGTTTCACTGAGGATCGGGACTCGCGAATTCCTATTGCACCACCACTGACCTCTCTTGAAGAGGCTAGGGTGATTTTAATTGCAGGTATAGAAGAACAGCAATAGGAAGACTCCTCACGAGCAATTATATTGAGAGAAACACAAGCACGTGAGGTGAGTGAACCAAACACGAGTGAAATTCAGGTGAGAGCACACACAGACACAGACACTGAAAACCTGTTAGCTCAAATTGCTGCTTTAAAAGAAGAACTTGCTAAAAGCCAAGCTGAAGCTAAATCATTCAAAGCACAAGTGGTTGAACGGTCTTCTTCTTCCACCTCTGTCAACAATCAGCTGGCACTCATCAGGAATGATATCTCAGATCTCAAGACCACTGTCATACCAAAGCTCAATTCCATTCAGGAAACTCCAACTTTATCAGCTGATGACATTTCTAACTTCTGCTCTCTACATACAAGAATGACTTCTCTTGAAGACCTGGTTGAAATGAATCATTCACCGGACTCCTCCAGATTTCTAAAGGTAGAAACGGGCGTGGAACATCTCAATGAAGGGATGAAACACTTGTATTTCATGATCAAGAATTCTCACTGCCCTAATGAAGAACATAGAACTTACTTTGAAGGGCCGTCTGGTGGAGGCTCAGGCTCTGGAGGTGATGGAGGTCATGGAGGTTCTAAAGGAAAGTCAGTAGAGGATCCCTCAACTAAGGGGGAGAAGAAAAGGAGTAGTGGAAAGGGAAAAGAAAAAGATACCTCAGCTGGAGACAAAGGAAAGGTTGATGATGTCTACTACAGTGGAGAACAGGATGACTTTGATATTTTTGACATTCCCACTGAACCAGTCTTGAAAGATAAAGATGGTTTATTTGAATTTGAAGAGGAAAGTGATTTTGGAGAATGGGAAGAGGAAGCTACAGTGGATCCTATCTTTGAGAAAGAGTTTCAGCAACAGCAGTCAGACTTGAAAAGAAAAGAAGCTGAACTCAAAAAGGTATCCCAGATCATTGACATGAGGAAAAGCATTGAACGAACAGAAACTCTTGAAAAGCAACGTCTTCATGACATTAAAGCCAAAGAAAGGAGAAGAGATGTAAGGCTGAAGATTGGTGAAAAATGGGATGAGGCTAGGAAAGTACTTGATATGCCTCAGATGAGCACTAACAATGATAAGCAGTTCCTACATCTTCTTGATAAGCTGGAAATCTCAAATCCTAACAATGACATGTACATGAATGCTATAAAGACTGAAGGCTCAAGGATCACAGCTGCTTTTGACAGATCTCTAAATGAAATGAGCATATTTGTATATTGTCAAAGCGAAGGATCTTTCAAGGTGTCACTTCATCTGTTTGAGAATCGTTCTTTGTCAGAGATTTGGGTTCTTCTCAACAAAGTAAAAAGAAGTTCAGAATTGAATGAAGTTCTTCGAGAAAGGCTTAAAGAGTTTGCCAGCAGGGCTAGTCCTCAAGTGGTCAACAATCCTCATCAGGTGAGATTCTTTAAGTCTGATTGTCTTCAAATCTGTCAGCTAGATGCACAATCTCTTAAAGACTACTCAGCTAAGCATCTGGTTTGGATGGAACATCATTTAAGAACTGCTGGATACTCATCCATGTTGAAGACTCAAGCTGCTGATTTGATTCAGGCTTATTGTGAAAAGAATATTAAAAGGTACAATCAGTTCAAGAATAAGCTGAAATCAGTTGGAGTTCAACCAGTCAGACCAGCAAGCTTCACTTCAGAAAAGGATCGTGTCTTTGACAAGGAGTTGCTTCAAGATTTAGAAGAAGGTGAAGTCAGAAGAGAGGACAACTGAAGCCAATTAGCTCAAAACTCAATGTAATATGATTAGAGCTTTATGAATCAAGATAGACTAATGTAGTTATATGTTCAGGCTAGAGGAACATCTATCTTGTATTCACTTGTAAATTTCTTTTGGAATCTGGAAAATGTTAAATATAATCCAGAACTTTTCTGCTATTTACTTTGCATTACTGTTTATATCTTTTTCTTATTTGTTAGTTGAGTTATCCTCTAGGTATTTGTTGTTATTGTCTAACAAGCAAATAGGGGGAGATTGAAAGGCATATGTCATAGCCTATTTGTTTATTCGAGGATTTAACTCAACTCAAATAAGAATGTAATAAGTAAATAATGGATCTATCGTCAGAGAGATCTCACAGAGTAACATATGTCAAAGGATTAAGAAACATTGTTCATCTACAGACTTGATGACTTAATTCACTGGAAGAAGCTCAAGCAATTGATCAAGCCTCAGTGATATAAATCAAGATTGTGGATTTAATCAAGTGACAGAGATATCGTCAGGGTATCAATTAATTACAACGATTTAGTCTGAAGAAAATGAAGAGTATCAAGGTCAAGGCATGAAGAAACATCACGGAAGTTAGTCACTCATGAACCAGACAGTACATCGAGTGTCTAGTCACTCATGAACCAGACAGTACATCGAGTGTCAACATTGAAGTGGTGGAATTGATTCATATATTTCAGTGATTTTCAGAAGATATACAGAAGAATGGATGCTGCTCAAGATTAGTATTAATTCTCTATTAATTAATTAAGTCATATAATTTAATTAAGAAAATAAATTATATCTACAAAGATTAATTTATTTAATTAATTGAATTAATTGATTAATTAATTCTGAATTAATATTAAGATTTTTCAGAATTTAAATTGGTTTAAAAATCTGTTTTAATTCAACAAGACAACTGATTGTATTAGTATGACAATCGGTATGACAATCAATAGTCATACCGAAAGTCATGCTAATTCAAAAGGATTGTCTTACCAGAATTATTATAGGATTTAAATCTATTTATTTTCAGTAAAACCAATCTGATTGTCCTACCGAAAGTCTTGCTAGTTCATTCTGATTGTCTTGCTAGCTCTAAAGATAGTTCTACCGAAAGTCTTGCTGAGCCAAAGAGATTGTCATGCCAGTTCATTTCCATTCAGATGTTTTGATAAAAGAAGCAGAAGACATTCATTCAAAGATATCATACAGAACACACAAGTCAAGAACACAACAGAAACAAAAGCAAATCATTTCATTTTTCATCTGCTTTATTCAAGATCAAAATTCTAGATTGTAAAGTTAAATCCAAACCACTAGAATTATTTATCTTGTTCTTGTGTAACAATCTAGCGGATCAAAATCCCTAGAACTTAATCTCAAATCGCTTATAGCATTTGATCTTTTTTATTGCAAAAATAGAAAAAGTTCATGTTGAATTTATTCTAGATTTGTGACAATTGATTTGAGATTAATCCCATGTAAACGATACCGTTGTTGTAACACCTTTCAAGTTTAATAATAATTTTATTTAACTTTTTTGTTTCACTTTTTTATTCCGCATTTTATTCGATTAAACGGTATTGTTTGTATTCAACCCCCCTTCTACAAACATATTGAGACCTAACAGATATGGAATATAATTCTGTCTCCTAAAATATATCAATCAGATATCTTATACAATTCTTCTAGTCCTCTAACTCTTTCCATGCATATCTTCTTCTTGTATTAGTCTCGATCTTCTTTCCTGTCAATCAGCTTCCTTCCTTAACTGTTAGTCCTCCAGTACTTAAGTTCTGATATCCATCTTCTGATATTATCTTCTGATAATCTAAGTCCTGACTTCCAGTAAGTCCTGATTCCAGTAAGAACTGATATTTCCTGTTAGTTAAGATCTGAAAACTAAACATGAAACATATTAGACATGACATCTCAAATATATCCAACAATCTCCCCCAACTTGTAAATTATGCAAGAATGTACAAGTTAATAGATTTGATGATGTCAAAAACATTTAAGTTCAAATGCAATAAGAGTTTAATAAGACTATTAATTACAACTAACAAAACATCCAGCTTTACCAACATCACTGAATCAATCTGAATCCATAATGATTCTTAACAAAATCATTTATCAGATTATCTTCAGCTTTCTTCAGAACTTCAGCTAACTGTGCTTTGACCTACATCAACTCTTCTTCTTTAATATCACCAATTTAATAAATGGCTGTTCTGAGAGCTTGAATGGATGTTCTTTCAAGTCCATCACCAAGTCTAATAACTTTAGGATGTGAAGAGTTTTCATTATAACATAAGCATCTTCCTTTCAGAATAACTTCCACCTTAGCAGAATTCTTCAGTATAGGAATTTCTCTTCCATCACCTTCATTAATCATTGGACTGTAATGAGAAGTCTTTGTACCAGAGATTCTGAATAGATCTCTTATAGCCTTCAAAATGTATTCTGACCATCTTCTTGTAACATCAGATTTTACTTCCTGAAGATAGTAAATATGTTGAAGGTCTCTGATAGACTTCTTTAGTACATCAGTATCAGCTAATCTATTAGTCCTTCCATCATTGAGATATAAGATCAATTTCTCTTTTAGATTCTCCTTATCATGAGCATCTATCACAACTTGAGCAGACAACACCTTGTCAAGGTGCCTTTGTTTGATTTGTTCATATGGTTTGTCTGTCAACATGAAAGGATCTCTTAGAGTAACCTCTACTCCTGTTTGAATCTTCTCTTCATCAGAACCTAATCCAGCTCTATCTCTAGGTTGCTTGGATTTCAACCCAAATGTAGCAAGTTGATTAATCATGAGATTGGATTTGGTTCAACTGGAGTAGCTTTCTTCCATAACAGCTTCTTCTTATCAGCAATTATCATTTTATCCAAATCAACTTGAGAATTGTCAGTAGTTGATGTCTTGATAGCTTGATCAGAATTTGTTGTTTCTTCTGTACCTTCCTGTCCTTAATTCTGAACAACAACTTGAGCAGTGTCAGAGGTTGTTTTAGAGTCTTCATTTATCTTTCTTCTTTTCAGAATTTGAACAGTTTCATCTTCAACAAGATTATCATCAGTTACTTGAACCATTTTACATACTGGTTTCATCAGATCTTGAGAAGTTTTCAAGTCCAGTGACTTGGTTGGTTCATAAACTTTTCCTTTCCCTTTGTCTTTGGGATCACTCTCAGTCTGTGATCTAGTCTTGAACTTTGAAGTTTCAGAATTTGGCTTTTCCTTGATCACAATGCCTTTTTCCTTAGGCCTTGGAGGTTTCTTTGCATCAGAAGCTTTAGACTTAGGATTTGTCTTTTCAGCAGCAAATCTAGCTTCTTCCTCCTTGAGAGTTTCTAAATCCATTCCTGGATTGTGTTTTAGAAATAATCTTCTTGCTATCTCCTCATCAAGTGTCTGGATTTTAGGATCTTTGTAATAAACAGTAGTCTGTTTCCCCTTTAACTTCAGAGTTTGTAAAAACCTCTGAGAGTCTTCAGATCCTGACTGAATCAGAATATCAGAACTTGACATCAGACTTTGCTTATCACCACTTGACTTCAGTCTTTGAGCATTCACAACATCAGAACTTAACTTGTTCTATATAGAAGATTTTCCTTGAACTTTTCTTTGACCGCTGCTCTTTTCAGAGTTTCCCTGGTCATCACCTTTATCATCCTTTTTCTTCAGTTCTTGAGTAGGTGAGCATTTGGACATAACTACCTTCTCCCCCTTTTTGGCATCATCAGGAAGTAAGAGAGAAAGAAGAAGTTCAACTGAAGATTCGATTTCATCCAATTGAGCTTTCTGAGAAGCTTGATTAGCCAGGACCTCAGCAATTTGGGCCTGTTGCTCCTCTTGAGTTTTCTCAATGGCTTCAACTTTTTCAGAAATAGGTCTGATATACCTGTTCTTGTCAAGCTTGATCCGTAGATCTAGCTTATCAGCTTTTTCTCTGAGTGTATCAACCTTTTCATGAGTAGAAGTATGTAGATCTTGAAGATGTTTTGTAGACAGAGCTGTGATCTTGAGTTGTGTCTTGAAATCAGCATTTGTGAGCAACTCACTAGCTTTTGCAATATGCTCTGTCAGAACTTTAGAACATGGAATAAAATCTGATTCATTCCACTTCTTGGTCCACTCAACACCTCTGTGAGTATCCTCCCAAGGAATAGGTGCTTCCTTTTCAACAAATTTCTTCACCAATTCTTCCTTGCCCAGAGTAGGTACAACAGTTGCATGACACAGTCAAGTTAATTCAGAAAAGGCTACTTGCTGCTCAAGATAGACAAAGGAAGTATGCGGATCCAGCGCGTAAGGATGTTCGATTCCAAGTTGGCGAAGCTGTTTTGCTGAAGGTGTCGCCTAGAAAAGGGTTGTCTAGATTTGGCAAGAAAGGGAAGTTAGCACCTAGATATATAGGACCTTTTGAAATTTTGAGTCAAGTGGGGAAGGTAGCCTACGAGTTAGCCTTACCACCTCAGTATCAGCATGTGCATAATGTGTTCCATGTGTCGTTGCTTAAGAAGTACAATCCTGACGCTAGCCATGTGATAGAATATGAACCTGCAGAAATTTAGGCAGACCTGTCATTTGTGGAGCAACCTGTCAAAATACTCGACTGGCAAGAGAAGAGTCTTAGAAACAAGTTAGTAAAGTTAGTAAAAGTACTTTGGAGGAACCCTAAGGTCGAAGAATCGACTTGGGAGTTAGAGTCTGATATGCGTTTCCGGTATCCTCATATGTTCTCTTAGATTCCGGGGACAGAATCCCTTAAGGGGGAGAGGATATTATGACCGGCATTTTCGTGTAATATTATTTATGGTTTTGGTATTATATTAAAGTCGAAAGTAAATATGATCAATAATTTCACGATGTGTTAGTGAGAATTTCTGCATTGTAAAATTTTTATGTGTAGTACATGATTTTTCAAAGTAAAAGTTTATTTATTTCCTTTATTTTTGATTTATAAGGAATATTCTAAGCCTTGGAGAAATTTTCTTTTAAAAGATAGTTTGTTCATAAATCTTGAAAGTGGTTTTATAAAATCTCTAAAAATCCAAATAATTTTATGGTATAAATTTTATAATTTTTGAACTTTTATTTTATTATATAAAAATAAATCTTTGAAAATAAGTTGCTTATTAATTATCAAATTACATGGTTGCCCTTGCATGCAAATCCTTTTCTATTCAATTTAAAGGGCTAAAGAGACAATTCCAACTCCACTAACTCTCATTTTACTAGCCAAATTCCTTCTTTGTCCTTGCATGCAAAATGATCTAAGTATAATTGGAAGGTTATTCTTGTCAATTCTCATTTCCACTCATATTTTGTCAAATCAAAAACCATAAAATAAGCAAAGTGTCATGATCATTTCACACTCCACCCACACCTCACTCTCTCCTCCCTCCCTCCTCCCTCTCACTCTCGGCCCTCCCCCTCTCCTCTCGGGTTTTAGCCGAGAACCAACCCCTCCCCTTTTCTTCATTCCTCATTCAAGCTCTCACCTTCTATACAAGTAAATACTACTTCCCATATCATGATCATATATACTTCAAAGAGTTTTGAGTAAAAAGTTTAAGTTTTAAGTTTGCATGTCAAGGTTTTAGTTGGAACTTAAAGTACAACCTTGATTCTTATGGATTTAAGGTTGTTTTTGAGAGGACTACAAGGAATAGTGAAGTGCCAAGTCTTGAGAAGGAAACTCTTGATGTTGAATGACCATTTCCCTTCCATTTCATTCGGCCATGACCTTAAGGGAGCCGAATGAATGGTCCTTGAGATCATTCTTGTTGCTTTGTTCAGTTCTTGTATGTTTATGTGGTAATGGCATGAATTTTGTAGTGAAAATTTGATGAAACTCTTTGCATGCTAAGTGATCATCTAGATATAGCTTACGCTAGGCTTGCATGTCAATTTCATAATAGATTATATATAGAAAATATGTTGTTTTGGTTTTTAAAACTCGAAGTTATGCATGCATGTGGATTTCTCTTGAAATGTTGGAAGATTTTGATCATTTGGAAAGATTTTATTAGTAAGCTTTAATTTCAGTAGGGATAAGGTGTTAATCTTGATTAGTGCTCCTTGATGTATGGTAATAATTCGTGTATATATTTTATAAAAATACATAACTTGTTATTTTCAAAAACTTGATTGCTTGTAAGTTGTGAAATGTGATTTCCTTTGTTTTGCCATGTTGCACCTTAGGTAAGGATGATCTCCACCAAGATTATTTTGAGTGAAAGGAAGTTGGTTCAGTAGATCACCATGTTTAAGTCTTGGTTTGGGTATTTGGGTTGTTGGTGGTTGAGTTTGTCAAGTAAAAACCTTGGAGAAAGGAGAGTTTTAGTTTCTGCAGAAAATCAGTTTAGTACCCTGAGGTTTAGAGTGAGTTTTGACCATGTCATTGATGTGCACTTTAAGGCCCAAGCCACCAGAAGCTAGAATTAGGAGTATATGAAAGGTTTTAGGTGTTGGTTGGAGGTTTCCAAGTCATTTGGTTAGGTGCACAAGTGGAATCACAAAATCTGTCCAGCAGGGGACAATTTTGTTGCAACTTAGAAATAGGAAGTTTTGACCATCTCATGGGTAGGCCCTCATTAGGCCCTGTTGGGCCTTATTTAGAGGGAGTGTCAGAGAAGTTTTTCCAACCATAGTTCATAGGATATAGGATATGAGTTAGAACCATGTGTCACAAGTTAATTCAAGTCAGGGTGTTTTCTGCCCAGAAAAACAGGGGAACCATGGACTTTAAGCTTAGGCCCAAGGAGGCCCAAGCTAGGCCCTTGAGCCACATCAAGTTTGGGAGATGCCCTAAGGTCAGGAGAGTCTTGTGTAAGAGTTTTGGAGGAAAACTAGTAGTTTAAGGGTGTCTAATGCACTCAAGAAACCATAGATGTCATTCTGAAATTTACACCAGTGAGCACTTTCACTTATCACATAGTTTTAGAACACTTAGGAGTGAGATCTAGGTTGACCACTATGGTGGTAAGATAGTATAAAGTCAGTAGAGCAAAAGGCCTAAGTGAGGGTCAATAGCTCTTGGATAGTTTAGTAAAGGCACCTTGAGTTAGGAAGCCAAAATTTGGAGACCTTGTCTAAGTATAGCGACTAAGTGACTTAAGTTGTGAGTCGAGATCATCCAAGCCTAGTGTTGTATTATGGTGTATGTGGTATTATTTGGTATTAAAATATGATATGTGAATATATGTGGCTATGTGTATGATTATATTTATAAGGTGAATATAAATTGCGTGCATATAGGCCTAAGTGCCATTTGTGTTGTAAATAGGTTAAGTTGGTGAGATTATATTATAATGAGGATTATTATTATTATGTAGGATCTCGAGACGAGGGTAAACTTGCCATAAAGGTCGAGTGAAGCTTCTAGTTGCTCCTACCAGCCAGACCAGACCAGCCTTTCTCAAGGCAAGTGATTCAACTTGTCTCTCGTATTCACTACAAATAGTTCATATATATTGATGCAACTATCCTGAGTCATTTTGATATATTTGAATCAAGCGTATCTTATGTTTATCTTTGAATCATATAGAAATGCCATGAACCCTCGAGTACGTATTGCAAGTAGTTCAAAAGTCTTATCATGACAGTATATTAAAGTAATTCGAATGCCATGATAAAATAAAGAGTTGTTATAGCACTCAGTTGATCCTCTTGATTACCATGCTAATGATTCCTAAGTAATGATATCTCATCCTGATACTTGAACCCCTATAGAACCTTACCTTGATACCTGAAAGCCAGATATTTATCAAAGTTGTCCCTAATTGATTCATACCCCTCTTTCCTATCCTAAAGCTTGACAATTCTGATATATCCTGAGTTAAAGATCATTTCTTCATACCTTAACACCCTTAGTATTCATGAAGCTTATCTTCTTGATGTTCTAGTACTTGTACCTTATCGAAAACCATGGCTTTAAGCCTAGTTTGGCATTACTCTTTCATAATATCCAATAGCCTTGCTAAATTTCCTTGTCCAATTTCTTGTGTATGGAAACCTTTCAGTTACCCTAATAGAGTAAAGTCTAGTGGATCATGGCCTTGAGATTTTGTGACATATTTCCAGTGTTTCAAGTTGATCTATAATCCCTTGATAAAAATGTTTACAGTCAAAAGAGATTTTGTCATAAATCGGCATCAGTTTTTAAAATGATTAAAATGTGGATTTTTAGTCCCAAAGGGGAATAAATGTTTTCTCTGAATAGTGGATTTGGACTGAGACGCGAGTTCTTTCCACATTTATTATGTAGTCTTAAAAGTTGCCTAGGGATCCCATTAATGTTTTAGAACCCAGCGAGGTTCGGGCTTACTTCGCGGCTGATCACCGGCTGTAATCCGTAGCGTCATAAAATGATTTTGATTAAGATATGATTTTGAAATTGTTTTGATACAAGCAAATGATGCCATCACCCAAAGTTTTATCTCTTGTTATCATTGGTTATGTCTTAACATTGTCATTCTTTAATATATATCTCGATTTATGTTTTGTATTGTATTGTTTAGCACTTGTTGAGCATTTGGCTCACTTCTTGCTTACCCTGATATTTCAGCTAGCAGCTATGGTTAGATTCAAGCAGACCGCCCGTAAGACTTGTGACGCTGATGCGTATGTTCGAGCTCAGGTAGAATATGAGATAGTTATGTGTGAGGATTCAATATTAAAATCAGTTGTAATAGATGGTAGTGTTGGGCTGTTCTAAACCCTAAACTGTAAGATCTTGGATTATGTTGTGTTTACTTATTTTAAATATTGTAATAATTATATTTAATTTGCTGGTTAAGTTGGGGGTGTGACAAAATTTGAGATCGGTTTTATTTTTAAATGTTTTTAAGGGGATTTTCAGGATATTATTGATCTTAAAACATTTTTATAGAATTATAGATATGTGATCAAGGTATGAGATTTACTTTGTTGCTTTTAAAATAGTCCAAGGGACGTTTTAAAAATAGTACTTGAATTTATTTTGAGGACTTGAGATTTTAAAATAATTTTATAGAGTTTAAATTCTATTATTTGGATTTATTTAAAAATTCCATAACAAATTATTTGTTCGCTCGAAAACTTATTTAAAAATACTAGTGAAGAGCTAATTTTATGTTCTAGTGGATAAAAATCAAGGTTTATTTATTTGTGAATAAAAGAGGGGGTAAAATATTATATTCCCAACATTTTGTAAATAGAAAATGGGGAAAAAGGAATTTTCTATTTACTACTTTTCCCCTAAAATGTTTTATTAATACTCCCTCTCATCCCCTTTTTGTTCTTTTCACCGTCTCTCTTCATCTCTCTCTCTCTCTCTCTCACTTCTCTCTCTCTCTCTCTCTCTCTCTCTCTCTCTCTCTCTCTCTCTCTCTCTCTCTCTCTCTCTCTCTCTCTCTCTCTCTCTCTCTCTCTTCTTCTCGGTTCTTGGTCTCTCCATGGCTGAACTTCAATATTTATCCATATCTATGCTCCTCTAGTTATATATATATATGTGTATATGTTTGCATGTGAGAGTGTGGCCGTGTGTTGGGTCGAAAAATACCAACCCCTTTCGGGTTCTTGCTTGATTCGAGTGTTATCGTATTATCTTTCCAGAAAATGACTGATTAATTGCTTGCATGTTGATTTTTGCTGTGCTTTCAAGTTGTATCGGTGAGGTTTCGAGTTGGGGGAAAAAATCCGGCAACCCCGAACCCTTGCCGCCACCGGTGATGAACTCCGGTGAACTGGTGGTGAGCCTTGATGTGTTAACTGAGCTCTAAAAGTCTATACCTCAATTTTGTTGATGCATGTCATGTTTTTCGAAAATTTCGAATGAAACTCTCGGTTTATATAATTTTTGGTTCAATTTTTTTGTGATGAACATGATTGATTTGGATTTAAATTAGATGGTAATTGTAAATTAGGTTATGCATGTCGATTTAAGTGGTTGCATGCTAGTGTTATAAGTATTTAAAGGATTTATTTGATTATTGGTTGATTTATGAATCAAAAGGATGGATTTGAATGTATGTGAGATTGATATGTGTAGTTGAATAGGATTAAGTTGGTGTGTTAATTCGGCTTTAAAGAAATTGTGCCATAGAATATATGCATGTTAGAGTTTTTGGTTCAAAATTGTGTTTTGGTTCGGTTTTAATTGAAAAAGGAAATGATTTCAAGAATTGTTCTTGTTTGAAATGGATTAAGATAGGTTTAGTTTGTAAATGGAACCTTGCATGTTGATATTTGATAAATTTTTTATGGTTTTGTTGAAAAGGCTGAATGGTGCATGGATTTAAAAGAAATGTTTCAAGTTGTTTGATCGATTTGATTCTCGATTCTAATTATGTGGTTTGTGTAAGTTTGATTGGTATTAAAGATACGTTTGGATAGATGCATGTCAAGTTAAGTGATTGCATGTTAAGTTTTAAAGAACTACTTGTTTTATTTGAGGGTTTAGTTCAAATTTATTGTTAAAAAAGAAAGGTGAAAGTGGTTTGTTGACGAGTCATTCAAGTTGTGATTATTTTCTTAAGTATAACGCTTGGTTTATAAAGGCATAATATACTACGTGCTATGTGAATATTATGTGATTATACTCGTGTATATAAGTTAAGCATTAATGTGAGTGTGAATGAGTATCTAATTAGGGGTTTTGTTTTGGAATGTAGATTCGGGCATTCAGGCTAGAAAAGGGAAAGGAATCCTAGGTGGAAGTAGCTCTATATCCGTTAAGTAGGAAAGTGATTTAAGGCAAGTAACTCTACCGTCTTTTATGAAATTAATACTAGAGATGAAATTACTGATGCCATGATAAAGTAGTGTCTTTTATTTCCATTGTGATATACCTGTTATTGATTCTGAGTAACCCTGTTGATTTGCACCCTGATTACCTTATTATTTCCTTTGTTATCTTATGATCTCGTAAACCCTAAAAGAACCTTTATGAATTCCCTTACTTAATGTCTCGATTAATATGGATTCTTTGATAACCTGTGAACCCTATCATGTGTTGATCTTGAACTGTTCCAACTTAGAACCAGTACACCCTATTTATCATTTGATCAAATTCTTTAGTATTGATCCCTGTTTACGTTTGATCAGTTCACTTTCCTTGAAATCTTAAATTGAACCTAAGAATAATTTTTGACTTGATGAGTCCAAATGATTTCATATTCTTGGTAATGTTAAAAAGAATTTAGTCAACTCTTTTCCTATTTCCAACACCAAGGTTTTCCAAACGAATTCCTAATGGATTGGATAGAGACCTAAGAGGCTAGTGGGACTAGTCCAGTCACATTAGAGGCTAGTGGGGCTAGTCCAATATAAGGCTGAAAAAATGCCATATGTACCATAACAACCAGATGGAGGTTGATACGAGCTGATCACCCGTATTATAATTAAAAGATAGATATTCCAATCAAGGGTTCATTTATGTTTTGTAAACGAAAAAATGATTACATTCTCTAAGCAGTTTGCTCCTTTTTCTATAAAAATGAAATGAAATGAAATGGATTGAATTGTATCTTGTTGTGGAATTTGAGAACCCTGTTACTTCGCACTGATAGTGGTATTTATTCTCGAAGCTTAAATTACATGCGTCCTTTCAATTGAGCAACTTATTGAAGTCCTGATGAAGATTTGTGATGAATGTAGGCTTTCACCCTAACCTGAGCCTTGATTCCTGAAAGCCCAAATCTATCTTCATAACCCTTTTATAGCCAAAGATAGAAATCTTCCACATAGATATTTAAAGTAGAATGCCCCAGAAGTTGATATTGATATTATTACTGCATTATAGAACTGTTCATATAATTACTTGCTCAGCTTCTTTTCTCATATATTTGCTTTGATATAACTATGGTAGTTAAGAAAGAAGATGGCCAGACTTAGGCGCACCACTCGCAAGAGCGTTCCTGGAGGTCCCTACCGTGTCGTAGGTTTCCAGATGCCAGAGCAGGCAGCAGTGTGTGTGAGAAGGTATATTAGTTAGAAGGAATGTATAAGTTCGATCAGATACAATGGGTTATCTGTTGATTCCATGTTGGAATCGAATGAATTTGAATTTATTATTTTGGGTTATAATATATTTATTCTGGTTTGTAGTTGTAATCTTGTCTCATACTTAATCCTGTTTAGATCCTGTTAGTGTTTAATCGGGGTTTATTATATATGCTGTTATTATATTAGTTTAATAGTGTGTGGGTCCTCATTTCCTAACCACGAGATTGAGGGCGTCACATTTATCAGTCAAACCAAGTATGTCAAAGATTTATTGAAGAAATTTGGAATGATTGAATGTTTACCTGCATCAACACCTATGTCTATACGTACCAAGTTGGATGAAGATAAGAAATGAAATAATGTAGATATTTTAGGTTATAGAGTAATGATTGGATCTTTGTTGTACTTAACTTCTAGTAGACCAGACATCATGTTTGCAACATGTCTGTGTGCTAGATTTCAAGAAAATCCCAAAGAATCATATTTGATGGTTTTCAAGAGGATTTTCAGGTATTTGAAGGGAACAACAAACTTGGGATTATGGTATCCTAAGGGATTTGGTTTTGAAGCTGTTGGATACACAAATATAGATTTTGCTGGATGCAGTGTAGACAGAAAGAGTATAAGTGGAAGCTGTCAATTCCTTGGTCAAAGACTTTGTTAGGTCCCGAATTATCGTAGAAGGGGGGGGGGGGTTGAATACGATAATCACTAAATTAAAAATTCTTTCAAGTTTTTAGGGGATAAAATATTTAGTGCTCGGTTAGTGGTTTCGTGTTCTTGAGAGGAATAGTGTTTGGAACAATAAAAACGTGGAACACAAGATATTCGGGGAAATATATATTCGTATATAAATCCTCGAGGGTGTTGCTACACTCCGGTAAAAAAATTAACCGACTACAATCTAAGAATAATAAAGTTCCTAGATTCTACAAAGATTTACAAATCAAATCCTATACAATAATCTAGCTTTTGTTTGTACTAGGATTTAATTACCGGGTAACGATTATAATGCCTCTAAGAATATACAAGAGTTAAATCGGGCATTATAACGTTACTCCGGTGAGAAGTTAAACGGATATTCAAGTAGCTTGAACTCCTCTGTAAATCTTCGCTTCTTGTTTTATCAGCTCTCTTTTTATTGGAGAAGAAAATAAACAGTACACTTTTTGTTGTGTATATGTTGTGAACTTGATGATTTCTTTAACAAAACACCTTGGTAGATTTTACTTAGTGAAAAATGTAGCACTCGACGGATAAGGATTATAGTCCCGACGGTTGACTCAATATAGTCCCGACGGATGATGATTTATTATCCATCGAGTGAGTAGCTTATGTATCAATAAGTCTGTAGCACATTTCTGCATACACCTTTGTATAGATTCTGTAGTAGCATATAAGTCATGATTGACTTCAACTAGATATGCAGAATAGGTTGATTAATTGTACATAAATGATGTCTTGTAATTCTGCAAAAATGAAATGAAGTCAAGTGCCAAATAGCTACCAACGGATGATTAACAAAGCTATCGACGAATGATCAATATAGCTGTCGACGGATGATCAACAAAGCTGTCGACGGATGATCAACAAAGCCATCGACGGATGATCATGTAATCAACGAATAATCAATTCAAACATTCGTTGACAGTGAAAACACAGTCACATGCGTCGAGTGTATGCAAATGAAATGTGGTAGCGTATTCAACTGGGTTTTCGAGAACAAAGAAGCATTGCCATTTCCATGCTATTATGAAGATATTCAAAGATGCTGGAATAGAGTAATGAAGTAGCATAGTATTAGACTTGGTAGTTTTTGTTTTATTATCTTGTCTTATTACTTTGTATTCTTGGTTGCTACACTCTGGTAAATAAATTAACCGACTACAATCTAAGAACAATAAAGTTCCTAGATTCTACAAAGATTTACAAATCAAATCCTATACAATAATCTAGCTTTTGTTTGTACTAGGATTTAATTACCGGGTAACGATTATAATGCCCCTAAGAATATACAAGAGTTAAATCGGGCATTACAACGTTACTCCGGTGAGAAGTTAAACGGATATTCAAGTAGCTTGAACTCCTCTGTAAATTCCCGCTTCTTGTTTTCTCAGCTCTTTTTTTGTTGGAGAAGAAGATAAACAGTAGACTTTTTGTTGTGTATATGTTGTGAACTTGATGATTTCTTTAAAAAAACACCTTGGTAGATTTTACTTAGTGAAAAATGTAGCACTCGACGGATAAGGATTATAGTCCCGACGGATGACTCAATATAGTCCCGACGGATGATGATTTATTATCCATTGAGTGAGTAGCTTATGTATCAATAAGTCTGTAGCACATTTCTACATACACCTTTGTATAGATTCTGTAGTAGCATATAAGTTATGATTGACTTTAACTAGATATGCATAATAGGTTGATTAATTGCACATAAATTATGTCTTGTAATTCTGCATAAATGAAATGAAGTCAAGTGCCAAATAGCTACCAACGAATGATTAACAAAGCTATTGACGGATGATCAATATAGCTGTCGACGGATGATCAACAAAGCTGTCGATGAATGATCAACAAAGCCATCGACGGATGATCATGTAATCAACGGATAATCAATTCAAACGTTCGTTGACAGTGACAACACAGTCACATGCGTCGAGTGTATGTAAATGGAATGTGGTAGCCTATTCAACTGGGTTTTTGAGAACAAAGAAGCATTGCCATTTCCATGCTATTATGAAGATATTCAAAGATGCTGGAATAGAGTAATGAGTTCTCTCGATATATATCATATATCTCTGGTGGATACATTCAAATCCACCTAAAAGTTTTTAAAGACTTGTGTTTTGAATTACTTGTGTTTTGATTCATTTGAAGTTATTATTCCGCACTCTGCAAATCAATTCACACTGATATATATTTAAGTTAGAACAATTTTATTTAAGAAAAAGTTTCAAGAATTCTATTCAACCCCCCTTCTGTAATTCTTGTTGAATTGTTAAGGGACTAACAATTGGTATCAGAGTAAGCTCTTGATTAACAAAGAGTTTAAAGATCAACAAAACAGCAAGATGAACAAGAAGGATGTTGGAGTCAATATTTCTTTTCTGGATAAAGATAATTACCATAACTGGAAGGTAAAGATGCATTTTCATTTACTTTCTCAAGATGAGGCCTATGTGGATTACATAGAAAGAGGCCCTCATGTACCAATGAGAGCTGCAACTGGAAATGAGCCATCTGTCCCCAAGCCAAGGCATGAATGGTCTGATCCTGATATTGAACAAGTCAGGAAGGATAAAAAGGCCATGAATATCCTGTTCAACGGAGTTGATGGTGATATGTTTGACAACATCATCAATTGCAAAAGTGCCAAGGATATTTGGGACACTATACAGATCATCTGTGATGGCACTGTGCAAGTTAGAGAAAACAAGATGCAGCTACTGATTCAACAATATGAGCATTTTCATAGTGAAGAAAGTGAGTCTCTCACTGACATCTTTAGTAGGTTTCAAAAAATACTAAATGCTCTGAAGCTGCATGGAAGGGTCTATCAGACAAAAGACTCCAATATGAAATTCCTTAGATCTCTTCCAAAGGAATGGAAACCAATGACAGTCTCATTAAGAAACTCTCAAGATTATAAGGAGTTTACTTTGGAGAGACTGTATGGCATCCTGAAGACTTATGAGCTTGAAATAAAGCAAGATAAGAGGATGGAGAAAGGAAAGAAGAAAGGAGGATCCATTACACTAGTTGCGGAGTTAGAAAAAGAGAAGGAGATGAAGATGGAAGCTGTTGAATCAACTTTAAGGGTCTGTGAAAACAAGGGCAAGGGGCTGGTAGCTGAAAATGAAGATTCTTTGAGCCAAGATGACATGGAGGATATTGATGAACATCTAGCATTTCTTTCCAGAAGATTTTCCAAGCTCAAGTTCAAGAAGAACTTTGGAGCAGCCAAGCCAAATAGAAACATGGTGGATAAATCAAAATTCAAATGTTTCAAATGTGGCTTGGTAGGGCACTTTGCCAGTGAGTGTAGAAAGTCAGATTCCAACAAAAAGAAGTTTGAGCCTGTAGATTATAAACAGAAATACTTTGAGTTGCTCAAATAAAAGGAAACGGCTTTCATTACACAAGAAAATCACTGGGCTGCAGATGGTCTGGATGAAGATGAAGATATCAGCTATGTCAATCTAGCCCTAATGGCCAAGTCTGATGAAACAGAGACAAGTTCTTCAAGTAATCAGGTAATTACTACAAACCTTGCACATTTATCTAAAGCTGAGTGTAATGATGCTATAAATGACATGTATACAGAGTTATATCATTTGCGTGTTACACTTAAGTCTCTTACTAAAGAAAATGCTAAAATCAAAGAAAACAATTTGTTTCCAAGTGAGAGGAATAATGTGCTAGAGTCTCAGTTCATTGATTTTGAAAAATTAAGAATTGAGTGTAAGATTGCCAAGGACGAATTAACTGAGTCCTTGAAGAAAGAAGAAATTTTGAAGAAGCAGCTTGATCGTGAATAGGAGGTGATTAAGGCATGGAGAACATCTAGAGATGTTCATGCTCAAATCACCAAAGTTCAAGGAGAAGCTATATCCAAATTTGGTGGAAGGAGTGCTAATAGATGTAGACTCGACGGATGATGAAGGTCATCCGTCGGATAATAAAAAGGGTTATCCGTCGAGTGATGTAAATCCTCATCCGTAGACTATGAGCAAGCCTATCAGTAAAGCCAAACTCGTTAAGTTAAATGAAAAGTATGGATCAGTTTCCAAGAATTTTGTTACAGGAGAATCGAGTCAAGTTAAGAAAGGGAAAAAGGCCAATGTTGGTCATATGACTGTCAAGCAATTGAGTGACAGACTTGAAAAGATTGAGGTTAAAACAGAGACTAAAAAGAATAATAATAGAAATGGTAAAGTAGGGATTAACAAACACAATAACTACACACCTGATAAATATGCTCCAAGAAAAATTTGTGTCAAGTGTGGTAGTGTAAATCATTTGTCTGTTAATTGCAAATCTGCCATGCCTACTTCCATATTTGTACCACCTCACTTTCCCAACATGAATGCCATGCCTCCCATGCCTATGAATGCTATGTCTACACAGAATATGAATGCACAGTTTGCTAACATGCCATTTGCATCTAATCCTTATTATGTCATTTAGTATACCACAAATGCCATTTAGCATACCTTACTGGAATAACATGTTCACTAATAGCATGCCATTCCCTGTTAATCATAATATGCATGATAATTATGTTGTAATGAATGGTTTCAAAGTTTCAACTCAAATGACTAAGGATGAATCTGATATCCCCAAGTCAAATGAGATCAAACCTAAAAAAAAAAAAAGCTAATAAGGCAGGACCCAAGGAAACTTGGGTACCAAAATCAACTTGATTTGATTTTGATGTGTGCAGGGAAACAGAAAGAATCTATGGTACTTGGATAGTGGTTGTTCAAGATACATGACTGGTGATTCTACCCTGCTCACAGAGTTCAAGGAGAGACCTGGCCCAAGTATTACTTTTGGAGATGACAGCAAGGGTTATACTATGGGATATGGCTTGATTTCAAAAGACAATGTCATCATTGAGGAGGTTGCCTTAGTGGATGGTCTCAAACACAATTTGTTGAGTATCAGCCAACTTTGTGATAAAGGCAATTCAGTAACCTTCAACTCCAAAGCTTGTGTTGTGACTAACAAGAGGAGCAACAAAGTGGTTCTCACTGGTGTGAGAAAAGGAAATGTGTACATAGCTGACTTCAACTTGTAACACCCCCAAATCCGGGGTCGGGGATCCGGGTTGTCACGAGTTCCATTTCCCTTAATAACACCCAATCTTAACAATTACTCAACTACTCTGTACTGTGACCCCACAATAAACACACACACCACACGTTATAGTCTCAGAGATGAACATCCAAAAATAACCACAAGTCATTTTATTCCACAATTATCTGCCAATACACCTTAAAAGGTTTTCTGAATAAATTTACATTTCTTTGCCATTATTACAATTCATAAATATACATAATCTGGTACATTAGAAGTTGAAAGCCTAGCCTATTGGTAGCTCCTACCTCAGCTACGGCGGCATCAATGCTTCTAGAAAACTGCGGAACGTCTCCTAATCGCTTGCGAATCGGGAGCTTGGTCCTGTTCATCCTTTCTATCTGTTGTTGTGTGATGAAAGAAGAAAGCAAGGGTGAGCAGCAAGCCCACCAAAATAATATGTATAATGATTAATAGTATATGAGCCTTCTCTTAGTACTCATGAAAGTCTTGGTCAAAAGAAATGAACCAAGTTGATATCTTAATGCGATGAAGTCGCAAAATATTCAGTATATATATATATACATATATACTTTTCAAAATATTGGAAGTCCTCTTCCATGCATAATATACACAAAGTCCCAGTGTATAACTGTATAAAAAAAATATCGTTGCAAGGTGATCTCATATATCTAACCTTGTCTCAACGTTTTTCTGAAAATCTTTGTCATTCATAAGACAATTATTAAATTAGATATAAGTTTAAAAGATGAAGTTACAAGATACCCCAATATACTTATATCTTTCCCAAATACTACTTGAACTACCACCGTTCAAGTTATAATTAGCTTCAAAAGTTCATCACATAGATGAGACTATAAGACAAGATTTGAATAGATTAAATCTTTAAAATATTATCAAAATAAAATGAAGTTACGAGATTCTTTATTTGATGTAAACATCATTTTGAAAACTTGACCCTGCCAACACTCAACAATCGCCCAACCGTAGCCTTTCTATCGAAGTGCTCTGGGTAGTGTTGCAGAAATTATCCAATTGGATGATGAACTCATTACGGGAGTTTACCGCGCCAGGAAGACCACTTACGATGATCAGTCGTAGTAGTACAACCCCACCATTTTCTACATGTAGAGGAGAACCTGTCGGATTTACTTGTCAACCGAACACTGAACTCCTAAGGAATGGACCGCCTTAGCGGAACTTCCAGGCCATTTGGGCCAATATAATAAGGCTGGGTCGGCGCTACTCGGCCACTTACGCCACTCCTAGTTCAGATGAAATCCATGACTATGAAACGTAAAGCTCGTCCCCACTTTCCCCAAGTAGAAACTTGTTGATACGGCTCCACCAAGAAGTCGTATCTATTTGGAAAGGAGAACTCACCGATATTTCCCAGGCGATGCCTGTTAATGGATTAACTTGTTCCAAGAATTTTACTTCCCGAGTGTTGGGTAAGTAATCAATTCATTTATCAAAACAGCAACCTCGTTGCGAATATAAAACACACCAAAGAGCCGGATCCCTCAGGTTTTGAGCGAGTATTTAAATCCCCTTCGAAAGGAGGATCTTAAAAAATGAGTTTTGGGATCCGCTCTAACTTTTAAAAATCATTTTGAAGACTCGCAAAACATTTTTAAGAATGTTTGGAGTGAAGCTGATTTAATGAAGTAAATCAGTCCCCAGAATATTTAGAAAATGTCTGAATATTATTATTTAAATAATATTCCCATAAAGAATAATCTTTATAAAATAATTGAAGTAGAAGTATTAAAACTTATACTTGAAATGAATAGCAAATAATCAAAGATATACTTATACAAAAGTAATATCTTTATTTGAATAATCAAAAATAAGTTTGATTATCGACACCTTATTCTTTAATAAAATAAAGAATATATCTCAGCAAATAATCGGAGTCATAGATCCTCAAATGAATATTCAAATAATATTCAATAAATAAAATAAGCTGAGTCATAATACCTCGAATGAATATTATAAATAATATTCATTAAATAAAATAAAGGAGTCATACATCCTCAAATGAATATCCAACTAATATCCAATAAATAATGTAAAGGAGTCATAAGTCCTCGAATGAATATTCAAGGTAATATTCATTAATAAAATAAAGTTATAGAATAAACCTTATTCGATTAATAGTTCTGAAAACTATAACCATATATATATATAAAATCTACTCGGGATCCTCGACTCCCGGTTTTAGAAAATGTTTTCACCTTTGGGTCCCTATACTAAGGGTATATGCAAATTACCGCTATTCTCTAGCATAGGTATTATTAACTGAACCAACAGATATATATGGCAAGAATACGAAACAGGCATGCATATATATACCATATCAGCATGCTTCAATATATCGCAAAATTTGCTAATCAACCAACATGCATCTATCACAAGATAATGCATATACATATATACATCACAACAACAGTATAACGGGTAGAAAACTTCCCTGAGCGACTTGGGGTGATAAAAGGCTCGGGACGAGTCTGGTAACCTATAAACAACAAGTAAGTTGGAATTAAACCAAAGTCACTTGTAAATCTATACTTTAACTAACTTAGACTCTAACGCTTGTTTTGCGCTTACTGATTTGCTTAAGTCACCCGGGTACCCTCGGCTCCACCATTTTTAATAATTTAACCTTTACGAGTTTTAAGGCGATTCCTTCGCGAGTGTCTTACTAACTGCCTAGCACACTTACCATAAATGTTTCATACAATAATTAACCCTTTTTGGTCTTTAACCTATGTTTCAAAGTAAGGCGAGGGGAAAAGTTTCGTTCGCGAAACGCCGTTACTTGAAACGGTCGTTTCTCCTAAACCGTGCATCGGAATCGAACGAACTACATATTGTTAGATATATTTGATAATGTCATGGCTAATATGTTTTATGTTTAGATTTCAGATCTTATTTGAACAGAATAAATCAGTACTTAACTGATCAGTACTTATATTGGAAGTCAGAACTTAAGGGATATCAGTACTTATGTTATCAGGAGATAGATATCAGAACTTAAGTGCTGAAGGACGATCAGATAAGGACAGTAGCTGATTAAAGTTAAGAAGATCAAGATAAACATAAGAAGAGATATGCATGAAGAAGGAATTCCGTGAAGAATGGAATACTTGGAATAGAAGATATCTGATTGATATATTTTAGGAAGCAGAATTATATTCCATATCAATTAGCGAATATCTTGTAACTGTGTAGTATATAAACACAGAAATAGAGTTTACACTATATGTGTTATCATTATCGAGAATATTATTTAGTATAACTCTAGCAGCTCTCGTGATATTTTGTTCATCACTGAGAGATAACAGTTCCAGGTTGTAACAGAGTTTATTGTTTAAATAAAGTTTGTTTTCTGTTACATAAGTTCTTGAAGTTTGATTTGATTGTGATAAACACTGTATTCACCCCCTCTACAGTGAAAGTGTGACCTAACAAGTGGTATCAGAGCTATCTGTTAACACACATACAGTTAAAGATCCAAACACAGTCATGTCTGACACAGAAACTCCAACTAAGCCTACCAAAACTGAGGAATCATCAAAGACATCAATTCAGAGTCGATATGAGACTATCAGAGTTCCCATATTGAGACCATCTGAATATCCCATATGGAAGGTAAGGATGACCATGTTTCTGGAAGCAACAGATCCAGAATACCTTGATAGAATCAGGGAAGGGCCTCACAAACCTACCAAGCTCGCTGTTGTAGTTCCAGGTGAAGCAGCAATGACCGTACCAAAGGAAAAGAATGATTACACTGCTGAAGATATAGCATCTATTGCTAAGGATGCCAAGGTACGTCACTTATTGCATAGTGCCATTGATAATGTAATGTCAAACAGGGTAATCAACTGCAAGACTGCTAAGGAGATATGGGATGCACTGGAGACAAGGTGTCAAGGAACTGAAACAGTTAAGAAGAACAGGAAGACAATACTCACTCAAGAGTATGAACACTTTGACTCTAGGACTAATGAGTCATTGACTGATGTGTATGAAAGATTTGTCAAACTCTTGAATGACTTGTCATTGGTTAATAAGGAGTATGATCTTGAAGATACAAACCTCAAATTCCTGTTAGCTCTTCCTGAATGTTGGGATTTGAAGGCAACAATAATAAGAGACAACTACAATCTTGATGAAACAACTCTTGATGAAATCTATGGAATGCTCAAGACTCATGAACTTGAGATGGAACAAAGAAGCAAGAGAAAAGGAGGAAAGTCAAGGACAGTTGCTCTCAAGGTTGAAGAGGAATCCCCCAAACCACCTTCCTCAAAGAAAGATAAGGGTAAAGCTCTTATCATAAAATCTGATACTGAGTCATCAAGTTCTGAGAGTGATGATGACTCAGATTCTGAAAGCTTGCCTGAAACTGATGCTGATGAGGAGATGATGAAGCTGTGTGCTCTTATGGTGAAAGGAATCACAAAGATTGCATACAGGAAGTTCAGGAAGGGAAAGAAGTTTTCCTGGAAAGGCATAAGTTCTGATAAGAAGAATTTCAGAAGATCTGAAGGAAAAGGAGGAAAGTCTGACAGAGGAGATTATGCTAATGTTAAATGTTATAATTGTGGTGAGAAAGGCCACATATCTCCTGAGTGCAAGAAGACCAAGAATGACAAAGGCAAAGCTCTTGTCACAAAGCAGAAAAGCTGGACAGACACCTCAGACTCTGAAAGTGAGGAGAACTATGCATTGATGGCAAATGCTGAAAAATCAAGTTCTGAGAGCAGTTCTGAAACTGCTGAAACAAAGGTACCTCAGACTACTTATGCTTTTCATACTGATGATATTAATGAGTTGAGAAGATATCTTAAAACCATGTTTGTTAGTTATAGAGATCAAACTTTAACATGTGAAAGATTAACTTCTGAAAATCTTGCTTTTAAGAAAAGAAACAATTTCTTAGAAAAAGAGTTAGTCATGTTTCATCAAACTCAGAAGGATAGAGATGATGCTTTTTATGTTAGGGATGAAGTGCTAAAAATGAATGAATCTCTAAAAACTGAGTTAGAAAAGGAGAGAGAGATTATCAGAACTTGGACTAACTCTGGCAAAACAACTCAAAATTTGCTGAGCAGTGGAAACTGGAAAGAGGGCTTAGGTTATGAAGAAAATAATGAAAAAGGAACTGAAGAAATTAAGCCTGTTGATAAGCAAAAGCCGAAGTTAAAACCTGTTAAGTTTGTAACTGAAAAATCCGAAACTGAGAAATCAGAAGTTAAAAGGAATTAGCTTCTGACAAACTAAAACAGGAAAAGACAGCTGAAGTTAACATAGGCTTAATGACAAAGAAGCAGCTTAAGCAT